>NW_025407846.1:316966-629652 GCF_003324165.1 Naegleria lovaniensis
GTAATCGTTGCATTCCTCATACCCTTTTTCTCACTACTCGAGTAGTAGAAAACTGATGCTGCTACTACTACTACAACATTTGCTTCTCACTTGTACCAAATTCGAACATCCTCCTCTCTTGAACTCAACTAGAAGAGATGGAATTTTAACAACACGCTCATCGATCGCAGCTACACACAGCTCATCCAAGGGAAGCGGACCTTTTGCATGTCCTCGCCGTGTGAACCGCTCTAATCCGATGCTCAGCATTTTCCTGCGTTCTAATAGGCGATCGCAACAACTGCAGCAACACCACTAGAATGGACTTTTAAAACTCATAAAAAAACCAAATCACACGATTCTTCTCTCTTCAACCAACCAACGAAAACCATTCTCAAGAGAGAGCACGAGCTTTCAAGTGTTACTTCTTGTATTGTTTCTCCCATATAAACCATTCCAGTGCGACTATTGGGAACTTTGAGGTTAATTCATTGACCCTAACCCACCACCCTCCGAACCACAGTATTACTGCTGAGAGAAGTTCATCATTTCTCTGGCTAGCCTAATAACCATGTCAGCCCCAGCAGCTTTACATCCTACCACCACAACTATCACGAATACCACAACTCCAATTCAAAGCATTCAATCCTACTTTCCAACGACCAAATCATTCGTTACTCCATACCATCCATCAGAAATGAATCATCCTCATTATAACCACCTCCACAAAAGCTCATTCTCAGGAGTTTCTCAAAGACCTGCTGCCATCTCTCACGTAACATTTTCCAAAGACCATGCAACGACCATGACACCTGTGGCTATTCGAGTGTTTGCTTCGAGTGACGAAGATCATCATTCGAGTGCGTCTTCTGGTGCTTCTTCGTCGTCTTTTGATTCCTCTTCTTCTCCCGTTTCTCAAGCTGATTCTCAAATTTTGTGTGCCAAGTCAACATCTTCTTCTTCCAACTCGTCTCATAAATCTCACAGAAATCAAAAGACAAGCAGAGCTTCCAAGAGTAAATCGAGTCCCAAGCCATCGAGTCGTTTGACTGTCACAAGCTCCTCTCCTCCAACTCGAATTTCTAAATACGCTTGTCAAAAGTCAAAGAAAAAGTCAAAAATTAACATACCAGTGTTCGAATTGATTAGAGTCATGGCACTTCCTCAAACCTCTGCTGCTCAAGTATTGGGTGTTTCTCTGAGTACTGTAAGTATTTAATGACCTAATGTAGACGATTCCACTATAACATTTGAATTATCATCCAGTTAAAAAGACGATATTACGAATTGGGAATTGGTCGATGGCCAGGTCAAATTGCCAATGATACAAAAGAAATCGAAAAGGCAACAGAGACCTCTCCTGAAGAGAAGGTTAAATTATCGTTTTTGTTGAACGGAGAAGATATTGATGCTCGCCAAATCGATCAAATCACATGGTCGATCTTGAATTTTACATTCAAACAGTCATTCTAAATGAATAAGGAGTTATGTGTAAATACTATGAGAGAAGACCGTTTGGCTTCAATGCAGGATCCTGTGGGTTGAGAGCGAATGAGATTTTGAGAAGGCGTTGCACTCATTCAAATCCAACAACTTGAGAGAACGTGTGAATTCACATTGTAATTTATTGTGCTCGTTTAAGGGTTGTCATTTCATTGCCAAAGAGATGGCAAATAAAGATATGCACTCGCATTACAGGTCAATTTCCTTTTCAAACGTGGTGGCACATCTCGAGTAGTCATGTTCAAAAATAAGCTGCCCTTCGAACCCAGAATGAACACGACCAAAAATTTTTGAACTTGGAACACTGTGGTGAACCCTGCTACTCACAGGACCCTTTTTTATAAAACGTTGAATTGTTTCAAAATTCAACACAAAAACAATTACGTAAAGCATGCCGTCAAAGAATAACAAGAAGAATATCATTCCTGACCATGTCAAGGAGTATTTTGAAAAAGATTCAGTCATTAAGGCCAAAGCACAACAATTGGCAAAGCAAATTTCAGAATCAAATCATGTGGTGATTTACACTGGAGCTGGTGTATCCACATCTGCAAAAATTCCAGATTTCAGAGGACCTAAAGGATGTTGGACATTAAGAGATCAAGGTCGTTCTGATGAAATTGCCTCGATTAAAATTGAACAAGCATTGCCAACGTACTGTCATTATGCCATTACTCATTTAGTGAAGAAAGACTTAGTCAAATTTGTTGTATCGACGAATATGGATGGATTACATCGAAGAAGTGGCCTTCCTGAAGACAAGTTGGCTGAATTGCACGGAAATTCATATAAAGAAACTTGCGCAACGTGTGGAAAGGAATACTTGAGAGGATTTGACACGTACCAAACAGTGAAGAATTATAGAACTCATATTACAGGAAGAAAATGTTCATGCGGTGGAGATTTAAAAGATACAATCATTCATTTTGGTGAGAATTTACCAGAGAAGGATTTGACCTTATCCTATGCTCACTCCAAACAAGCTGATTTGGCAATTGTGTTAGGTACATCCATGTCTGTCTCTCCAGCAAACAAATTACCTCTTAAATGTGTCAACAAGGGAGGAAAGATGTGTATTGTAAATTTACAAAAAACAGATTATGATGACATGGCGGATTTGAGAGTGTTTGCCAAAACAGATGAATTTATGAAATATTTGATGGAATTCTTAGGAGAAGATCAAGAAATTGATACTTCTTTTGATGCCCTTGCCAATAATTGGCAATAAACTGCATGTAAATAATTCAAAAACTAAGTGTCACTTTGTTTTCATGAATATTGGAATCTAGTACTAAATGGAATCCAATGCCAATCTGTTTTGTGTTGTAAATTGTTCTTATTTATTTAAATCTCAAACCATTCGTCGACTTGGTCAGATGTCTCTTTACGCTTGGTTGAAGATGGTTGAGTGTTGGGAGTTTGGTTGTTAAGTGATATTGAGAATATGTTTTGAACAGTTGCTAATTTTGTTTTTACAATTTGCATTGCGAGGTTGGTAATGTCCTTAGAGAGTAGTCCAATAAAGTTATTCTTGTTGTTTGATGAATTTGTTTAAATTTGAATTGCAAGCAAAACCATAACCTTACCTTAATTTTTTCATCTAATTTGATAATGCTTTCATGCAAAGAGCTATTGATATTGGTTTCATCAAGAAACTTTCTGTACACAAATGTTAAAATGTCACACATTGAAAAAACAATTTGACAATAATCCAACGAGCAAGGCTAAAGGAATGTTAGAGGTACAAGTTAATGAAATACTTACAATATGTGGCGTCTGTAAGAATTCATAAATTACTGATCCATTTGATTTGTGAATCACGGGCTTGATGGTTTTTTGAGATGGAATAATGGGAGTCTCTTCATCTACAAAAGTATTTGTAAAAGCTTTCAATATTTTCATTCCTTGCATTGCCATGCTGGAATAATGATATTCATATTCTTCCATTAGTTGGGAACAGGCACGTACAAAATGATAACCATCATTGTAATTAATAAGGGGTGCTAATGACACACCTAAACATAGCCATTGTTCCAATCGTTTCTGTAATTCTTTTGGTTGATAAGCATTCTCAATTTCGCTAGGTGATACCTTTACAACATTCAACCACATAATTTTTCCTTCGTGAAACCTTCTCAAATAGTCCAAATTTTCAACTCTTTTCTGTACAAGAAATTCCATGAGATGTACTTTTTGATCCATTGTTCTCGTCATTGCCACAGGATGCACTTCGTTTTCCAAGCTAGAAGTTAGTGATCCTCGTCTGACACGTCTACCATGATTTGAGGAACCTTCAATTCCTCCCTCTCCAAATGTTTGACTCAACGAAGGCGTAAGTCTTTTACTTGATGGTGAAGTTGAAGGAGAGCTCATATTACTGGTGTTATCCGTTGTGGTGCTTTTAGCATCTTCTAGGGCTCCCATAGAATAATTTTTCCGAATATTTGAATGATTTGATGCAGTATCACTTCCTCCACTCTCCATTGATGTATTGATCACCGAGTTGGAATGATACGATCCGCTATTTCTTTTAGATCCCGATGACGACGCTATTATTTCAATATTATTATTTATAGCAACATTATCCAATGTGGTAGCACTGGTAGTGGCATTGTTATTTACAACAGCAGTAGCAGCAGTCCCACTACTGTTATTTTGTTGTGAAGCTCCGATAGGAGTCACATGGCTCGATGATGAAACCCGAGAAATTGAAAAGACTTTTTTCATTTTTTTTGTTGTTTCTTTCGGCTTCACTGATGGATTAAATCCTAATGAGAAGATGAGACTCCTGCTAGATACCGATAATGTTGGCAGCTTCCAACAGTTACTGTTGCTGTTGAAAATTTTTGACCATGTTGTAAACAAATATTAAAAAATGAGTAAACGATCATCAAAAACTATTTCATCGTCGGAATCAAGCAACCGTGATGATGACTTTAACAATTCCTCTCAACAGATCAAAAAACACTTTATTGTTTTTGTATTGGGTGATATTGGACATAGCCCGAGAATGCAATATCATTCATTATCCATAGCAAAATTGAACGAGTCGAATCATCATGTAGATTTTGTTGGATTATATGACTCGGATCCTCATGAACAAGTTCTTAATCAAAAAAATTTGAAAATCAATCGATTGGCTTCTCAATGGTGGAATTGGGTTAATTATGTAATGAGAATTCACTTTTTATTTTTCTTGGTGTTTGCTCCTTTAAAAGTAATTTTGCAATTTCTTGTAATGTCCATTCAATTATCGTATATTTTCAACAGAAATCCTTTTGGAGCACACTCTACTCCAAAGAAAATATTATTGACTCAAAATCCTCCTGCAATTCCTACTTTATTTCTGTTTTGGATGTTACAGAAAATTAATCTCATTAAGCTCGACGAATATATTATTGATTGGCATAATTATGGATTTTCCATTTTGGCTCTATCAAGAAAAAACAAGTACTTGATAAAATTTGCACAGTACTTGGAGTTTAACTTTGTAAAAGGCTGTGCTACGCATCACCTATGTGTATCAGAAAAGTTAAAGGAAGATCTTGTTACAAGATTGAAAATAGACCCTACTACGGTGACAGTCATGTATGACCGACCACCTGAAATGTTTGGAAAGAATCTATCATCGAGTGAAAGAAATGGCCTCTTAGAAAACGTGTTAAAAATTGATACTCACAGAAACTTTAAATTAATTGTCAGCAGCACAAGCTGGACTGAAGATGAAGATTTTTCAGTGTTATTGTCAGCAATTATTGATCTTGAAAACAAGCTTAAGAACATGTCTTCACCACTTTATTTAGAGTTTGTAATTACAGGAAAAGGTCCTCAGAAAGAATACTATCTACAGAAAATTGCCTCACTTAACCTTAACTATTGCAAAATCCAAACAGGATATCTTTCATATTCAGACTACACGAAATTACTTGCCTCGAGTGACGTTGGGGTTTGTCTTCACTACTCTAGCTCTAAACTCGATCTTCCAATGAAAGTTGTGGATATGTTTGGCAGTAATTTGCCCGTATGTGCGATTGCATATGATGCATTACCTGAACTTGTTAAACATGGTCAAAATGGTTATATTTTCAAAAACAAGAACGAATTGACAGAATATTTAGAAGAGTTGTTGTTATCACCAGAAGGTAGCACAACACTTAAATCTATGAGAGAACATTTAAAACAGAATTTCCAAACCCATAGATGGGATGATGAATGGAACAACAAAGTACGACCATTGTTATAAAATTACTTTGTTACAGCACCAATTTTGAATGACCTATGATCTATGTTACTTGGCGAATGGAGCTCAGCCTTCCTCTCTGGGAAGTCTATTATGTCTCTGTATCGAACCATTTGGACACCCCAAAACAGTTCCCTCCCAAGAGATACGTTAATTTCTGTCCGTTTCAAATCTACAGTTTTTTATTTAAAAAATGTCTCTCAATAAGAAGAGCGTTACATACCCTGTTGGTAACCGAAGCGCGACTGTATTGGGTGTGAGTCGAAAATATTATGGAACACATGACGATGATCATGGTGGCAATAATTCGTTAAAACGCTCGGGAAAGGGCAGAAGCGTGGACGCAGAAAACTTCCATTCTTTGTACACCACAAACCCTAATTTACGAAAGAGTGACTTCTCAGCAGAGAAGATCAACAAGCTAACTCTCCGTACCCGAAGAGAAAAGCGCGTACAGTCAGCAGAACCATCATCAACAGATTTAGAATATAAAAAGCTCGTCTCTGAAAAGTTCAGCCATTTTCTCCATACCAGGCCAAGCTTTTCCTTCGCTTATCATCCCGACCTCAATCCTTACTCGAAGAACCACGAAACTATATTCCATACAAATATTGGAACTACATGGAATTTGCACGAAAAGACGAATCGAGACTTGGAATCAACACGGGTGGCCAATAGAAACGAATGCTTAGCAGAAAAACGACTCGAAAACACGTTCTATATCAAACCAATTCCGGTTGGTGATAAGCCCAAAGATCCACATGGCGATTTGGGTCCCCAGCGATTGATTAAGATTGATAAATTCACAACCTCTCCAGATAAAAGTGATGAAGTGAAAAAAGTACAACAATTACGAGATAGTTTGGTACATCAACACTACATACCCTATAATGAAGGTCCCAAAACCACAAAAACGGAGATCAAAATTAATGAGAGCTTAAAGCAATACTTTCCTTTTGAGCCCAAGCTTAGATATGGAAGAACTGTCACATATGATACTACCAGCGATGTTGTGCCTGATGAAAATACTCCACAATATGCAACAAATAATTATCGATTGGTGAGAAAACTAAATGATCATCTGACATTCCAAAAGGATGTGTATTCGGACCTGAGAAGCAAAACTCTAACAATTGCGAAGAATAATGTTGAGAGAAAGCGTCAAGTTTTTCAATCTGTAGAAGATAAAGCTCGTGAGAGTGACGAAGTTGAAGCTAACAAAGATAAAGCTCGCTTACTGGCAAGGAGGAGTCTAAAAGACCAATATATACACACCATCCATGAAAGTGATGCCGCTCATCTCTATGACTTCTGTACAGGAGAAAGATTGGAGCATGTAAGGCTTCATAAAATAGGATATCCCAATGATTATGACTAAACCTATTCCTCTATTGAGTGATTCAATAATTTGATTGCCTCTCTGAAATAGGATGGTGTTTTAGAACTGAATTCTAGCAGTTTTCCAGTACGAGGATGAACAAATTTTAAATATGAAGCGTGTAGGAACTGTCCTTTCTCAAGAGCGAATTTTTCAAACTCTTCTTCGTACTTGGATTGTTTTTTCTTCTTGGTTTTGTGACCAGATTTAAAGCGAGGATTGTACAAGACGTCTCCCACCAGAGGTCTATTCAAGTGAGCAAAGGACACTCGAATTTGATGAGTTCCTTAATACATGTATTACATTGTAAATGTGACATGAAATTAATTGAGTAAATTGGTCGTTCAATACTAAAGTTACTTACTTCCAGTCAAAAGTTTGCATTGAACAAGACTCAAAATATTACAACCGTTTAAATTTTTCACAGGAATTGTTTCAAGCTCCTTGTACTCGGTAATTGCCAATTTAGCCCCAGTATCTAAAGGGTTTTTAGTTACTTCTCTCTTGGAAGGTATTGAGTGGTGCCTCTTGATGTAAACTTCAATTTTCCCTTCTACTGGCTTCAATTCATTCTCTACAAGTGCCTGATAATATCTTGTGATATTAGAGTCATTTCCATTTACTTCTAAAGGACTGTTCTTATTTTCAAATAACTTTTTAAGAGCTAAATGAGTGTCATCATCTTTTGCAATGACCATTATTCCGCTGGTGTCTCTATCTAGCCTGTGAACAATTCCAGGTCTGTAATGTTCATCACAAGATCCACAACTTGATAGTTTTCCTTGGCAATGAAATAACAAAGCATTGACAAGTGTTCCTGTAGTATTTCTTGGTTTTGGTTTTAACGAAGGATGAACCGTCATAAATTTAGACTTGTCCAATACTATTAAATATTCATCTTCATACAGAATGTTGAGAGGAATATTTTCAGGTTGAATATCTAATAAATTACTTTCTGTGTCATTTGTATGATTATTTCGTTCGTTTGTTAATGACTTGTTGTTACCAGATGATTGCTCCGAAGCAACTGGATTGCCTTCAACCATTACTAACACATAATCACCATTTCGGAGTTTGAGTGCTGGCTTGTTTACTGCTTCCTCATTGCATAGAAATTTATATCTTGGCAAGATGCTGTCAGAGCCAGTGGTTGAATTCAAAGAAGAATTTTGGATGAGCTTTGAAACAGCATTCTTTGATACTTGTCTTTCTTTAAAGAATTTGTTGAAAAGGAACACGTCAAGTCTTTCCTTGTGGTAGTCCGTGGAGACTTCAAATTTGTGTTGTTCTTGATGAGCACTATTTTGCATCATTTTTTCAATTTGACCCTGATCGATAATTTGAAAGTTTAATTTGTTGAGCTTTGGGAGATTATTTGTACATGTTTATTATTACAGCAAGCTTGAATATTTACAGAACAAGGAAGATGATCATTGGTCTTCTTGATCAAGATAAATTACAAAAGAGAAGCAGTTCTGTTTACCACCTCTCGGTGAGTCCGATGATAAAAGTACAATTGTATGTAAACGATCAGTACAAGGAGGTTGAAGGCTGAAAGAATGAGCACTCGTGCTCGATTCAACCCACAATGAATAAATCAATTTGAGAGTGCGCAATAATTTACCATTGATTCACCTTCCACAGCAAGTTTTTCAAAAAGCTGTTATGTGCTACGTTTTGATTCGCATTGCTGTTTGTTCTTGGGCGTGTTTCGTCGAATACTCGTTCATCAAGGCCCAGACATGGGTTATATTCCATTCGGTAGTGGTGTGAGCTTGCTTGGCTTGCTTTAGTTATGGGAGTGTTCATGATGATGTGTTGGTAATGATGATGGCGTTTTTGTTTTGTTGTGTGATGTTTCGGAACTTGTTTGGTCTTGGAAAAAATCAGGAAAATTTCCGAAATTGGCCGAGGTTGATGTGGCGATATCGCAGCTGATTGGCGGGTGCACAACAATGGTCTTTGTAAGCTCTGTGCCTCGCTCCCATTGATGAATTGATCGTGTCATAAAACTGAAATAATTTATATTTGTTTAAGGAGGTTGTTGTTTACATTCAAATTAACAGGAGAATAAACATTCTCAGCACGATTTTCAAAAGTGATCAGCCAGCAAGGTAAAACACATCTTTCATCAAAAACTACCAACACAGATCCATCTTCACTAATGACAATCTTGTCTCTCACACACACAGCACAAACAAACATCTTAGATCCACCATAACAGTATTCAATGGACGCAGTTCCAGAAAATGATAAATAAATACCTAGACCATATTCACTACCGTTGACAGGCCTAATGTCATTTCCCTTACCAGGCACTAACAAGCCATGCTTCTTGATGCTATTAATATTATGCTCACTGGTGCCATGGAATGTCATGAAAATTAATGGGTTTTCTTCTTGGTTGATATATTGGCTGAATCGAAGTTGTAGCTCAGGTTGAACACAATTTTCAATCTTGTGAATCTTTCGAGAGCATTTTCGTTTGATTTCATTTTCAAAATCGCTAAAGTATTCTTCTGGGTTAAAGAATTTGAATCGATTAAATAATCTATTTGCCAGCAATCCCAATCCTGATGAAAAAGGCGAAACACTCATGAATTGTATGATCTGGTTGACAGCCTTCTGTTTTTCAATGACCATAAACACCTCTTTGGATGACATTGAGGATTTGGAATAAATATTATTCTCAAATTGTTCACAAAGAATCACAGCAGCTGCATCTGTCTCATTCCAATCACATCGTTCAAGAGTTTCAAGAACAACATTTTCAGAAAGAGTTGGGAAAAATTCTAAGAGTTGATTCATCTTCTTTTCCTGAATTTCCTTTTCTACTGATACTAAATCTCCAAAGCTTGGTCGTTTCAGTAAATCCCTATAGCTGACCATTTTGTCTTTCAGGAAGAAAATGACAGGATGCTCAGAGAAATTCAATAACTTAGTAGCAATATCTAAAGCTGTCATACCGAAGCTATCCTTTTGGTAAAGCAAGGTTGAAGCCAAAACCTCTTCTTCTTCATCATCATCATAGAGAAGATCAACAATATGGTTCCATAAAGCCTGGACAATTGATAGATGACCTTTAGCACAAGCCAAATGGAAAGCATTTCTTTTAAAGTTGTCGAGCTCGAGAGGGTCACAGCTAGGATCTTCCAAAAGAGAAACTACAGTCCTAATATCACCATTGTAGGCAGCTCTATGAAGATTGTTTTGTCTAAGACTGTCATAGGAGTAAGTTTGGCCAGAGCTGTATGAAGATGACGAGGATGAGTCTGTATGGGCTGTATTTCCTGGAGAATATGAAGAAGGAGAGAGATAGGGGCCGCTGTTAAACACAAGTTGATTGATGCCCTGTTGGAAGCCCTCTGAAATGTATCTAAAGATTTTTGGCTCTGTTCTCATTTGGAAATCTTCAAACTCTTCGACAACATGCACATAAGAGTTTCCCTCTTCATGATCTGGAGCCATACATACTATACAATTTGGTGTAATGGAATGAGGATGGTCAACAACGACTGAGTCAAATAAAACTTTGACAGACTTTTCACTCAATACGTTGAATTGGCCTAATAGTACAACCGTTGTTCCAACAGTTCCATACATTGGATTGACAGAGTGCAACTTGGGCTCGAAAATTTCAATCTTCTTTCTCTTCTTTCCTGAAGATTGATAGTCTCCATCATGATGTATGGGTCTACTTGAGCTTGGTGTGTTGAGTTTGAGAGAGGATTGATGTTGAGTTGTGTGGCTAGTGGTGCTACCGTTGGTTGGCTGTAGCAAGAGGATTGATGACTGATTGTCGGTTGGTAATGAGCTCATATTGTTCTTGTGGTGGATAAGAAGGGGAGGAGGCATCATGGAAGAGGTAGAAGATAATGTTGGTAAAGCAGTGTTTGAAGAATTCAATCCTTGGGCTAAGTTAGTAATGTTACCATGGTTATTTGAAAGCTGAGGGGCTTGAGAAATAGATTGTGTTGCTGTTGAAGGTATTGTGTATGACTCTGATGAGGCTGAGACGGGTAGTTTGGAGAAAAATTGAAATCGAAATTCTGAGAATTGTTGTTCTGGAATTTGTGAATAGCCTTCTAGCTCGAAACAGAAGAGGCATGCTTCATTGGTACCTTTTCCTCGTCTTGTCTTTGGAAAGTTGTTGTTTGAAACAACATATACACACTCTTCTTTTCTATTCTCTGAGCTAAGTGTCCATTTAGCTTTTTTCAAAATTTCACCGCTTGTTTCTCGCTTCACCTGAATGTTGAGTTTAGTTTGTTTTGATTGTATGAGTTGATCAACAATTGGCGTGACTTGAACTTCTAATTTATAAGTGTCAGAGGCACCATGAGACCCAAAAAACATGTAAACGTTGTCTTGAATTATTCCTGATGGATATTTCTGATTATTTGTAGCAAGCGAAACACGAGTTACAATTAAATTAGATGTATTATGGATTGTTCCTTGGTCTTGGATTGGTGCTGTTACGGTTGATGGTATTAACGGATTTTCCAACAACAACATGTTTGCGGTGCCTGCTGGGTCAGCCAATAAATCCACGTGCTGATGATGATTAACGTTTGTATCCGAAACATCAGCACCCGTATTCAAAGGAGAATCAGGTAACGATGATAGAAAATCATCAAATAATCCCAATGAAAAATCCCCAGCAGGCAGGTCGGTTGTTGTCTCCCCATAGTTGAAATTGTAATGACTTGCGGCTTGGATGTGTTTGTTGTTCATTATTTTTCTCTTGATGAGAATCCAAAAATATTCTCGCTGCGCAATTCTCAGCGAGCGAAATTCGGACATGATTTGGAACGCAAGTTCACAAGAATCGAGTAAGGTTTAATCATCATGATCACGAGAAAAAGAAACGTAGTGAGTGGAAGGATTGCTGTGGTCGGTGATGGAGAGAATTGTACTGTCATCAAGTGTGGATGTCATCTTTTCATTCTGCTGCTCCTCAACAAGTGTGGTGCTTAATAGCATGGCATGGTGCTGTTGCTCAACGGACAGGGACTCATCGACTGACAACGCATTCTTTCTTTTAAGTTTTGGAAGTTTGATTTTTTTGAAACACTTGTAGAAATCTCCAAATTCACTCTTATCAAACTCCATTAAAGCTAATCCTTGCATAAGAGCAACAAGCAATAGATGCGTCACGAATATAAACACTCCGTTGGTAGGATCGCTCACTGGTGAGTCCAAGAGTGCACTCACTGTGAATGTCAAAGATATAAAAGTGCTCAAAATCGAGGCAAATATAATAAATCGAACATTCTAGTGAGTGGTTATTTGAATTTCATCCAATCAATTAATAATCGAGAACATGGTGAATATAAAGTATTGATTGCTTACTACAAAGACGAGTGTGCGTGTAAAAAATTACTTACTGAGGTTTGTAGAACATTAATGTCTGACATTCGAGAAATTACAATGTACATCCAAATTGCAATTGCAATAAATACTAAATCATGATGTTGAATGACAACAAATTTTTCAGTTAGTAAACTTACAAGGTACAGCGACTAACCCCAATCCGGATGCAAAGTAATTGAATTCTTGGTAGCTTAAATATTGTGTGATTGTAAAAATAAGCATTAGTACAACCACTTGACCGGAGAGGAGAATGATAATAACAGCCCACATGATGATGTAACTCCATTTTGTAGATTTAACCTGTTTGGTTCTCAAATATTGAATCAAGTGAAACCAATATTTCATCCAAAAAAACAAACTTGAAAAAGCGCAAAATAATGCAAAGTTTTCTAAAATAATAAAAATAGGAGACATGCCACAAAGGAGAACCACATACGCAATTACTGAAGTTAACTCACTTGTGGTCACACATGAAATTGTGAAAGACTTTTTAAATTTTCTCTGTTTGCAACTCACTACTGTTTTTGGTAAACAAACAACCAATAACACTCCAATAAATGTTATTATGTGAGCTGTAAAAGCAATATACACCATAGAGTTCGATAGAATAAAGTCTTGATTTCCAAAAGAACAATAAAATCCAAAGTAATCACCTTCAGGGCAATAGCAGACATAAATATAGTCTAATGAACCCGAATAATCGGAATAATATCGACCAATATTTGGGGTGATCAATGGAATTCCAAACTCTGAATATCCACAATACTTGAGATGTGTTGGAAATTGTTCAAGTACTTTTCTTATCCCAAAATCAAAAGTTTGATTTTTGCATTTACCACTATTCAATTCAAATCTGGGCCCAGACCAATTGGTCGAACAGTATCTGCAATAATTGATCCAATCTAAAATATTTGTTGCGCTCTGTGTTTGTAGAGTTATATATCGATTCAAGTTCGTGCTATTTGTATCACAAAACAATTTTTCGCAACTCAAAGTGAGCTTTTCTTCCCACTCCTGGACTCGAGAGCATAAATCTGAAACTGCTCTGTTTGGTTGCAGTCGAGAGAAGATGAGCTCTTTTTTATGACTTCCATACATTAGTTTTGATGCTGCTCCTACCATGATTGAAAAACTGTTAGCTAAGTATATGTTTTGGCATGAAAATTGATTGGGAATGGATTGCATGGTTAGTGAATCATAGAATATTCTGGACTTTGGAACCATGTGTTCAGAATAGTTTCCACACCAACGAAAATGATTAGAGAAAGGTATCACTGTAGGTATGACACGATCGTAATAGTACCGAACGGAATTCGTTACGGAGACTTCTGATGATGTATGAACGGATGACAAGGTGTCAAGGATTGGATCCAAGGATTGGATATCGCTGGAGTCTGACGTGGTAATAGAATAGGAAGGTGATTCGGAGTGATGACTCGAGAAATGTTCATGTGAGAATACTTGCAATTTCGAGGTTGTTGATGATGTTGTCTGTGTGAACAAGACCAGGAATGAAAAAAAGAGAAGGATATGAAACCATCGTTCCGAACGACAGAGTTTTGACATTTTTTGAGGGTTACATAGTCACGCAAAAAACGTTCATGTCAAAGGACACCTGTCTCTTTTAGCCAAGCTGGAGTGGATGAACGATTAATACCTTGCCAACAACATGTGAATTACTAATATCAGCACGTAGGGAAAAAAAGCGTCAAAAGAACGCAATTAAACTTTGGCGCCATCTAAAATTATTGCGTCTACAAAAAAAAATCAACACCAATGAAACGTTTACTGAATAGCTCGATACGACTACGAAACCGAGCAACCACCTCCATTGATGCTGGGGCAAGTCAAATTGCCATCAAGGTCGTGGATGACCCAGAAATCCAGAAAGAAAAGATTCCTCTATGGAAGAAAATGAAAGACAAAGTATTTTCTTTTTATATATTTCCCGATAGCACCCCAAGGATAGTGATGGACTTTATAATGTCATTTGTTATTCTCTACAACGCTGTAACGGCTGCCTATTTGGCATGCTTTGAGGAATACATTCACTACGGATTTTTAATTGTAAATATTTTGATGGACCTCTTGGGCATTTTGAATATATTTGCTCACCTACTTGAGGTTAAGATGGTGGGAGCAGATCCTGAGAGATCTAGA
The DNA here is from genome assembly GCF_003324165.1 of Naegleria lovaniensis. NCBI lineage: Eukaryota > Heterolobosea > Eutetramitea > Acrasida > Naegleriidae > Naegleria > Naegleria lovaniensis. The sequence goes on from NW_025407846.1 coordinate 331,600, forward strand.
ATTGGACGACTCCTATCATATTGGAAATTATTATTAATTGACATTGTTTCATACTGTACTCTGTATGATTGGTTTTTGCTGAATTATCCTTACTTTAGACTGTTTCGAATTATTCCAATTTTGACCTTAAGATTCGGTGATTACTACAAAACAGTGGAACAAAAGAGTGGAGTCAATCCTATTTATTTACGTATAGTCAAGTCTGTAATTTACTTGTCAATTATCATTCACTGGTTCTCTTGTTTATACTTTTTAAACCTTAATCAGTATCATGAATATGGAAATATTCTGATTCAAACAGACGCAACAGACAACCTCAAATATCTGGTATTTATGAATCTGTCAGGAGATCTAGGGTCTTATAATTTTTTAACAAGAATTCGACAATATATTGGTAGCATGTATTTCGCAACATTGTTCCTTGTCGGATTTGGTACTGACGTTCCTCAAGATGAATTGGGAGCTTTGTACTCCATTATGAATGCTGTTTTTGGAGTGATGTTTATTGCCTCGGTGGTCGGAGTCGTGTCTAATCTTGTCAACCAAATGAACCAAAAGAGCTCAAAGTTCAACAGAAAGCTTGATGATATTACCGGCTACCTTAAATTCAGAAAAGTCAATACAAAATTAATATCTGATTCTCGAAACTTTTTGGGAATTATCCAGAGAGCAAACCGAGAGCTCAAATCAGATGATGACATTTTGGAGGACTTGGAATTAGAAACAAAGCGAAAGGTGTCTCAGTATTTACACAAAGATTTGGTAAAGAAGGTGCCTTTTATGAAGGATATGGAAGAGCTTTTCATTCAAGAGATTTGCCTGTACCTTGAGCATACAATTATTCTTGAAAATTACTATGTCATGCAGTTTGGAGAAGTGGGAAGAGAGATGTTTTTCCTCGGCAAAGGGAGTGTTGAAATCGTCGGTCCACAAGGTCAAATTTGGGCTTCGTTGCCTTCAGGATCATTTTTTGGAGAAGTTGCTTTAATCCTCAATTCAAAGCGTATGGCCTCTGTGAGAACCAAAGAGATTTGTGAAGTGTTTATTTTGCACAAAGACGACTTTGACAATGTGCTGTCTAGATTTCCTGAAGCCAAGAAAAAAATTCAAGAGGAGGCAGAAAAAAGAACTCAAGCAGCACAAAAGACAGCTGAAACCAAGAACAGGGTTCAAACAAAGGTTAAAACCATTGTTAAATTATTTGGAAAAAGAGCGTCAGACGTGTCTCCAAGATCGGCCAACGCTGCTTCTCGATCCAATTCACAAAATAAGCTTGTTGAAGAGGAGAAAAAGGAAGAAAATAAGGAAGACGCCAATAAGGCAGAACATGATGCCCCTCCACAGGATCAGAAAACCGAGCAAAACAATCGTGACAAAGAATCTAAACAAGAGACAAACAACCAAGAAAAGCAAGAACGAGATGAAAGCGCCAAAGACGAATCCAGCAAACAAAACGAAATTGTGTCAACCAAACAGAAAGAAGAAGAGCAGGTTAAAGAAACAACCAATGAATCCACCAAAACCCAAGAGACCAAAGAAAATAAGCCCAAAGTGCAAGAGCAAACCTTACCACCAGAGACCAAAGAACAAGACAATAAGGAAAACGAAAGCTTTACTGAAGAAAGTGAAATTGATCTTGGAGAGCCAAAGAAAGAGGTGAATGAGTAATTGCTCCTTTAACACTTTCGCTGTTAAGAAAACATTGCCAAAATAATAAATCGGAGGTTGTACTCATCTCCCTCCAAAACGATTTACAAATCAGAAATTAAAAATGAATGAACGAAACGTAAGGGGGAGTACCAACACTCCAATATATACATCAGGAGGTGTAGATCGTTCCAAATATTCAAAGGATTCGAGTTCGTCTGTAATAGACAAACCCAGTGCCATGTTTTATTCCCGATCCTCACGAACATCGCCTGTTAATAATTATGGGGACAACTCATCTTCCTCCCGATCTTCTCCAAACTATAATTTCCATTATTCTTCCAACTCAACGTCCTCTCCAGTTCGATCGTCCTTAACGAAAACAAATGTCAATTATTTGTCATCACCCCCTCATATTGAAAAATACGCTTCAAAAAGTCAATCCTCAACACCGTCTTTGAACAGTTCGAGTGGTATTTACAAAACTAGTACTGTTCGATCTTCAAAATCAAACTTACAATCTCCAACAACTCCTTCACCTCCATTTTCACGTCAAGCAATGTATGAGAGAAACAAAACTGTGCTGAAACCTGTAGAAAACAACAAAATGCAAGAAGAATCTATTTCGAACAAGTCACCCATTGCTTTTAAAAGACTAGAATTTTCGGCAATGAATAGAAATGCCAAATTCATTGATCGGTGTATAATTGTTGCTTCAGAGAAAGATTACTTGACGTTTGGAATGAAAACTTCGGCTTTATCTATTTGTCTGGAAATGGGAATTCAATTGCTACACAAAGTTATTGATGTCATGTCTTTAAAGAAAATGTCTTCGTCAGTAATTGATGAAGTTTTAAAGATTGGATCGCTGCAAGATCCTCAACAAGGTTTTTTAGGGACAGAAAAACACCTTCAACTGAATCAAAGGTTTAAGAGAGCAATGACAGAATGTTATTCCGTAACTTTAAATACTAACGAGGTGGAGAAAACAATACTTGTAATAGAAAAAATTCAACAGAAAAGAAAAAAGAATGTCCTTACTATTTTACAGCAAAACGAAGTGGCGATCACAATTTTTTCTGTTATAGAACATGAAATGGAGGATGTAATCCATGTAATTTTCGATCCTTCAACCAAAACAACAAGCGGTATTCTTCATGGTGCCAGTTTTTTGGTTGTAACTGGAATTGGCTTAAGTGAATTTCTGAATCAGTGGTTAATATTTAAGGAGGAACCTATTCACTGCTCGTTCTTTATAAGGAATGACAATAACATCTTTAAAAGATTCAGTATAGTTGAGGATGAACAGGACTGCAAGGATTTCCAATCTCTTACACCTCCTACAAACTTTGGTGACGAAAAGAAACTGAACTTGGAGTTGAGGAACAAGTTAGAATATCAAAGAAAAATTATTGAGCGTTTAGAGCAAGAGATTAAAACGAAAGAAGCTTCCGTTGAGCAAGAACAAGCAGCTCACACCATTTTCCTCCAGCAACAGCAATTACTACAAAACATTTCGCAAATTTTGAAAAACGTAGATTAAATTCAATGGTTGAAAGGTGGTTACATTTATTAGAAAGAATAAATCAAGTTATTGAGTATCCATTTCTTTGGTGTCTGTTGTTGTGCTGGATGAAGAAGGGAGAGGTTTGGAAGGGGACGTATTGTTGTTGGATGGTTGAGGTTCTGAAAAAAAGTCATCATCAGCAGCTGCCGATGAAGATGCAGCTGCTATTGCAGCTCCTGACTCAGTCATCATTGAATTTGAAGACTGGTCTAAACCTAGTCGATATAAAATCTCATTGTCATCGTGAATTTCAAATGGCTTGTCAAAGTTGAAAAACACCTCTGATCTGTTTTCATCCATTTCACACTCTATTTGTGTTGATTTTGATGTATGAACAATAATAAAAGGTAATTCAATCCGCTTTGATTCCAAATAAGTTGAGCTTGAGTTTCGTTGGCATAAATTAGACAGTGATCGGTGTTGTTTTTCAAGTTCTTGCAATTGCTGTGTTTTCTTTGCTATTATATCCATACGTTGTAATTTGATTTGATTCAATGCTTCACATTCTTTTTGTGAATCAACAGGCAACCCCTTCCATTTAATCTCTTTTTTATCCTTAGAAATAATATTGAGGGCCATCAACACGTTCAAAGCATCATACACACGTCGTCTAATATTCTTATCATCAGATTTGCTATCGTCTCCCTGAAGTTCGGCTTGTACTAGCTCATCTGCTACGTCATTAATAGTTGTTGTTTTTTTTCTTTGAACGAGTTCACACACCTTCATACTAAAGTGACGAAGTCCACGAGCTCCTCTTCCAGATGTACCACTGGATGTAGTTTCTTTTTTCTTCTTTTTCTTTGGTGTGTCAGGTGCTGTTGTAGGATTAGCATTTTCTTCAGCAGCAGCAGATGAACTAGACTCCTTAGATGCGTTTTTTCGTTTTTTTGTTGATTTTGCTGTAGTTGTAGAAGAGGAAGCGTTCTTTCCTCTTCTTCTAGTTTTCTTTTCTTGAGTTGCAGGTTCGGGTATTGCACTGGAATTATCCTCTGTTGGAGTTGTTGCAACGTTGAGAGAAGGAATTTGTGAAGAGCCATTATTAGTACCGAATGGAAAGTATGGAGGATACATTACAGGAAATACATTGGATGGATCACTTGTTGATTTGTCTTGTTCATTGCTGGAGCCCGATGACGATCCAAGAAGCTGATCGTTGGACTTCTTTTGTGGATCATTATCAGTTTTGTTTCCATTTTGTTGTTGTTGTTGCATTAACCACAGCGTCATATAATAATATTGTTGTGGTGTCATGTTAGGTGGAAGGTTGTACGCATTACCAAGATATTGCTGAGGTATATTCATCCATGGTTGTGAATTTGCACCATCAATATCAGCGCTGTTGGATGCAACATCGATCGGTATAGTTCCTTCATCAGTAGTTTTACCGGAATGTGATGATTGTTCTTGAATGTCGTTGTTATCAGAAGTGGAATCAGCCGATGATGATGCTAAACTTGTTTGATTAGTCAGTTGAGGATTCATCATGATGTTGTTTTCCTCAAAGTTCCTAGATGTAATTGTGATGATGATGAATGTTTAGTGTGGTTTCTTGGGTAGAGTGAGTACGCACAAAAGTGTAGTAGTATGGCCGATGATGATTGCCTATTACGATCCAAAAATCAATAACGGTTTACGCAATTCTAGAAGTAATGGGGAACACAAAGGATGATTATTGGATTTAATAGGATGTATTTGAGGGAACTAATCACAGCGAATGTTATTATCAACAACGGTTTGGGTGGTGTGCGGATGATAAATTCGCTTTCTTGTATTCTCGATTTATTTTTTTGTATTCTGCATAATCATGCTTGCTTGGGAATACAAGCCTCCAGAGGCTCGAGTGTTAATGTTCACACAAGAGGTTGTGATAGAGTCTATAAACCTCTCATCGTTAATACATTAAATTTGGCTCACGTTGCTGTACAATTCAATAAATTGTTGATCCAACATTCGCACCTTGCTGCCGGCAAATCTTCGGTATTCATCGAAAATGCTTGTCAACGACCAGTTTTGTGTCTTTCTCAAACAGCCAACCAACACTCCAGTTCTGTGCTTTCCCTTGTTGCAGTGGATCATAATGGGATGATTCTTCGGGTTGAGTAGTTCTTTGATGGCTTTTCGGATCGCTTCTTCTGGAATGTGTACAAAAGGCTCTTTGTTGCCTTCAATACCAAATTGAAATATTCGAATTCCATTCTTTCTACAAAATTCCATATTATTGTGAGCATATTGCTCGGGACATAGATAGCAAATTGATTTGAGTCCAATCTTCTTCAAGAACGGAAAATTCTTTTTGTTGGGATACCCTGATCTATAGACTCCAGGCATAACCATGCAAAAGTTGATGGGAGGAATGAGAATTTCATCTCTTCCGATCGGATTTGGTGGAGCTGATGATGATGTAAACGTCGATGGAATAATGACAGAGTCAAGAGAAGGTTCGATAGGTGTTGGAGTTGAATTATTAGTGTTGTTGATATTGTTGTGATCCGTTGTTGTGTCGATCTTTGTGCTAGCACTAATTGAAGTGGCTGTTGTCATTAGAAGAGGTTGTTGAGACATTTTTTATTATTTGAAAACAACCTGCCAATCGCATTTGATTATGTACAAAAATTACACTACAGGTCTTTCAAGATCGTCTGTAAAAACAACATGTACGTTTTTCACTACTTACTTTTCAGAAATAAACGTGTCACAACTTCCAATTCCTTTTACCTTTACACCACTCCTTGGAACAAATTGTTGAGCCAAATCTATTGGCAGAAGCTGATAGGTCTTTGTGCAGATTTGAATGTGGTTGGTATAACTGGTAGACTGCATTCTACTTGCAAAGTTAACAGTTGCTCCCCAAACGTCATAAGCTGGTTTCTTTTTACCAACAATACCAGCAACCACCTCTCCAGTGCTCAACCCAACTCTTATGTTGACCTTAAATTTCGAGGTTGCATTCATCTCTGCAACAATTTTTGCCATTTCAAATGCTCCACGAACAGCATTTTCCGCAAACTTGTCATTCTTTTCAGGCAGGCCGCTTGCTAACATGTCTATGAGGTTTTAAAATTTTACAACTAATACATTCAATGGGAAAACTTACAATTATCTCCAATCGTTTTGATTTTCTCCAGAGAATACTTTTGGATAATTTGATCGAATTTCTCAAAGATGGAATCTAAAAAGCTGATCAAATTTTTAGGAGAAATCTCGAGCGATAACTGGTTAAAGTTTTCAATATCGCTAAACATGATCGTCACATTTTCATGGAAGTCATGAATTAAATCTCCGTTAACTACTCGTGTTGCTATGGATGCAGGGAAAATTTGTTCTGCCAGATGTTTGTATTGTTCTGTTTTAGTAATGACGGCTGTCATATCTCTTGCAAATCCTAAGAATACTCGCTGATCCTTATCATCCTTAATTTCAGTTATTTTAAGCTCTACAGGGAAAATTTCACCAGTTTTTCTCTTTCCATTGACTACTCTGGTCTTGTCAACTACCCTCTTAATACCAGTCCGTACATATCTCTCAACATAACTGTTGTGATTTACAGCAATTTCGTCTGGCATAATAATGGTTAGCGAGCTTCCAAGAATTTCACTAGCCTTAATACCAAACACATGCTCAGCAGCTGGGTTCCATGTCTGCACAATTGATACACAATCAATTGCAACAATAGGTATGGTCGAAAGCTGTGTCACAGCGCTATGAAACTGGAATGATTGTTGTTGCACTTCTCCACCCTCGCCTTCATTGCCATCATCCATGGGATTTTCATCCCCAGGCCTGCTTTTTTTGTCTAAGCTAGCAACACTTCCTTCGCCGTCGTCATCTGAATCAACATCTTGCACAGCCGTATTTTGATTCTTAAGAACGTCTTCAAAGTTGCTGCCTTTCTGCAAACCTTCTGGTTGCAAATAACAAATAAAATAAGGTACGCCGCTCTTGATCATTTCTGTCATAGAATAAATGTGAGGTCAACATTGTCATCCCGCAAACGGTGAACAAATTTGTTTCATGTTTTCAAGCTCTTACCTGTAATTCTAATTCCAATCTTTCTAATTGGAGTTTTTGGTTCCTTAATATCATAAATGATCTTCTCTACTAGCAACGATTTCGTTCGTAGCTGTAAATAGTCTCTGATTCGCTTTTGCAGTTCTCCTGCACTATTTTCGCTCAGCAACACGCAAACATTCTTTCCATCAAGATCTTTCACTGTCTTTCCAAACAACTCCTCACCAAAACTGTTCATGGAATGGATATTGGTCTTGGTATCGACTACAATCACTGGACACATACAAGCGGCAATATGTTCATCCATTTGGAAGGCTGGTTCTACATTTTCTCCGTCATCATATTCCTCAACCATTTCATACTCTTTATCCTCGTATTCGTCTTTGAACTCTACATTGGGTGTTGTGGTTATTTGAGCTTGATTATTGGCGTTGAATGAAACATCGGAAGATGTTGTCAAGGGCGAAACACTTGATGATAGAGGTATCTGTTGTTTTTGAGAGAGATTTGTTGTATCTACAGTGAGAGAATGCTTCGCTATCGGCTTTACAGTTTCGCTTCCAGCCGAAGATGATTTCATATTGCTGTTATTGTTACTACTATTAGGCGCACCCTTATCGTTAATCTTGGAGCTAGCCCTTACATCGTTGTGGTGAGTGGAGGCTTTTGATGAAGAGTTTTTCGAATCCTGATGCGGTTGTTGTTGGTGTGAGGGTTTGCTAACAATTGCACCCATTTGTTTTCAAGAGAAATATGTTTTGTTTTGAAATCTTTGGCGAGAACTGTGGATGTTCTTCCTTCTTGCTCCCTCAATACTGGCTTTTTGTTTGGTTGATGGCCTGTAAACGAATGGACATACATGTATCAGTGTCTACTGATGCCCAATGATGTTTATTTGATGGAGAATAATGATAGTCCAGCCCATGCAGCCTCTTACCGCTCATTTCTCATCTCTCTGAACAGTTGTAGAAACTCTAGAGATGACTACAACTATTCAGAGAGATAGGATCCAATAGAATCGTCGTGATGACTTTTGATGCCCTCATAAATACTTTTTCCTTGTGGAACGCCTTAAATATATAATGCATTTGTGAATGGCTTGAATAACTCCTATTGTTAAAGTTCAATTGAGAGGACGAAGTCAAAGATTGCAAACGTTGGCAATTTTTCAGTGTAGAGCCAACATCAAACTCTTGTGAATGAGTTACAATTTTTGTAGCCAAACTAGAAAGCTTTGAAACGTTGTCGTACTTGGTAGACGGTTGATCTTTAAGTTGTTCTATGATATAGGAATGCTCTTCACTAACGGTGCATTTTAAATTGTGAATCTTTTTGAAGGACGAGATAATGTCTTGCAACTTCTCAGGCTTTTTACCTTGGCAGTAGATATAAAGCCAATCAAGAATCATATTGTGACTCCACTCTCTTTTGGTAACATTAATTTTCCACAATAATCGCCAACAATGGAAATTTGAGCGCCACTTTCACATATTGGAATAGAAATAGTATGGAAGTATTTGTTATGTAGGGAACACGACTTACATCTTTCAATGTAAGCTTTTTTGAGAGAAGGGCAATTTAATATAGAAATATCATCAAAGCAACTGACAAAAACTATTTCAATAGATGGATGGCTGTCAATCACTACTTGTCTAATACTTGATGATAGGGAGCCAAGTTCAATCTCAGAAAGGGCAATGGTAGAAATGGTTCGGTGGCTATCGATCCAAAATGAGCTATCAAATTTGCAATGATGGAAATTGAGAGATTGTAAGTTTGGGAATTGGTTCTTTCCAGCCGTATTAATGCATGCACATTGCATCGATAATTTCTCTAAATTTGGAATGGTCACATTTTCAATGTTCACCATGATATTCGTGTTTGAAGGATACGAAATAGTAAGCTCCTTCATGATTTGAAAGGTAATGTTCCTCAGAGTTAGAGGAAGGGGTTCACTATTGTCTAAAGCAAGTTTCGTCAAATGAGTAAGCGCTGTTCCTATAAATTTATCGTCCATTTTTCCAGGTGGGTCAATAATTAACGACTGAAATTTGGGTAAAAGAGGTGACTTTTCAATCTGTGTAAAATCGAATTTAAAATCAATATCAATTGCTTGTACGTTATTCAACAAGGATAGATTTTGTGAAAGTGTTCTATAAACATGGAATCTGAAAATTTTGGAGAAAATGAAAATGACGAAATGGTGTTGTGAGTTTGGATAAGCGAAATCAGTGCGCTTGTATCGAAATACACACTAACATTCTCTAGATTTTCCCAAATAACTTCGTTAGAAAGCGTTAAAGGTTCATATCTGTCACCCTTATTGAAACTGCTGTAATATACTAGATAGGAGACAGAAGGAAATGTCTTGATACAGACATTAGTCCATGAGCTTTTCGCTATATCTTTCATCATACAGCTCACTTTGAGCTTTTTAATGTGTTCTGCTAGACCGAGTCCTTCCAAAAAATCAAGAGCGATTTTCAGTTTTTCTCGTTCTGCACGAGTCTTCTGCACAGACCATTAAATTTTCAACCGACAAGTAGAGATTCCAATCATTAATCTTGTTTAAATATTTGAATAATCGATCCGAATTGGTAAAAGCAGATAGGTCAAGGATGATGTCATCATTCCATAAATACCTGTTATTTAAAATCTTCTCATGGATGGTCTTATTTACAAATGCTAAAGGAAATATCAACTAGATCATCAATTGTAATGGTGTAAGCATCATCATCGCTCATCAATGACAATTCTTTCGTCTTTAAATTCCGCTCCACAATATTTGTTTTTGAATTCTTCATAAAGAACGAACAAATACAAGATGATGTTGCAGAGAATTTAAAATTATTTATGATTTTCAATCTTCAATTTTTTTTGAATTAACATGGAACGTTCCATGTGATGAAAATACCTGTTCCTGTTGGTTATTTCAGGAAAGATGTTTGAACAAAGGTACTAGAGGCCGACCATCTACTGATAAATTCCCTCCATTTAGTCCATTTGCTTTTTCAAACTGTATTTCTGTCACAAATCATAACATTTCAAAAAACAACAAAAAATGAAATCCTCTCAATCAACAGCTCAACTCTCGCAACGAGTCCATCTCTCGAGAAACTTGAGCTTGTTTGGTGGAATAATCATGATTATGTTCGGAATTTCTTGTATTGTTTTTGCAAGCTCTCTTCTCATCACCCATACTCATACAGGTTATTTTGCAACAATTTTGGAAGGAAGTTTTTCAATACCAGCCATCGCTCTTGATTATGTCATTGGATCTTTGTTGGTAATTGCTGGAATTTTGGCAGTGATGAGTAGTGTCATGTTGGCCAATGTAAAGCGGAGATATCACTTGTCGATCGCATGGGTGGTTTTTGTGTCGTTGAGTATTTTGATGGCTATTTTGAGGTTGGTATTTGTTGTGTTGATTGTTGATAATAATAGTATTTTCAATATGTAATAATAATAATAATATTAATATTAAATTATTGGAAACACAAATATGAAATGATGGTTGAATCAACATTTGTATTGATTGAATTTATTTTTAAAATGATCATCAAAACCTTCTCGGATCTACTCTACCATATGAATCAACAACACACAATCACACATGAACGGAATTATTTTGAATATGCCACATGTGCACCACTGAAACCAAATAATTTTATCAACATGAAAAATGTAAAGAATTGGTATGTATCAAACAGATAGGACTGGTAGTAATGTGTGACAATGATGATCGTCATGATCTCAATTAACTATTCATCAAAATAGGCCTCACTATTGGATCTCTCAATGTTAATCCAACAATCAACACTCCAAAAGAAACAAAGAATGATAGTGTCAAAAAGTATGCCTATATCATTAGCATTGTTTTATCAAGTTTGGCCACATTCTTTTGTTGTGTTCCTTTCTTGACCTGTTCTGCCTATCAAGTATCCACTTTGAAGAAACTTGTCAAGATTGGTACAATTGATTATGAATACCATTTGTTGACAAAAGAGCCTGGAGAAAGCAATGCTCCGTATACGGACTACAACACTCCCAACGACGTGCCTCTTATGCAAGCAGGTGAAGAAGATGATTAGAATGAATAATCTTGTTGTTTTTGTACACTAGTCACTTTTCCAAGAATTTGTTTAGACCTAATTTCTAAAAGCTTCTTCTTATTTCTCAAATTTTCAACAAATTCTTCTAAATTGACTGAACCATTAGCAGGATTATCCCATGGGAAATCCTTCACCAAACTCTCAATTTGTAAAATTGTGGAAATAATTTTTTCTCTTGTGGCCGATAAAACTCGTTCTTCATGATCATTCTTCAAATAATTTTTTAAAAAGATACATAATCCAATCAATTCTCCAATTTCCTTTCCGACTTTTCTTCCATAGGCCACTCCAAAATTAAATCCTTCTTCCTTTCCGACCAATGCAGCATGTTGCATTCCTAATTCCTTTCCATTCTCATAAAAATTTTGTTCCATATGAATGATTTTATCAAAGGCATCATCAATATCTCCAAAAAATTGTGATGATGATGATGGACTGTGCTTGTTGTGTTCAGACATTTTTTCAAATTGTTTCGCATTGATGAATAAAAGTTCTAATATTACGAGCAAATAAATATATTGTAATTTTATTATCATTTCAACGTCGCCCCACCCAATCACGTTGTCATGTAACCTTGGATCCACGTTTTTGAAATTTTTGGACTTGGGAATTCTTGTTACATAAAATTTCGAAAGAAGGAAAGGCTTCTTCTTACAAACAATCAAAAAAAATGTTCAATCCAACACGTCCTTCCCTCTCGGAAAACCTTGAGAAGAATCACGATCGAATGGTGAATCACTCTGTTTATCATGATCATGGAGCTATCAACGAATCTCGATCATCGTTTGGAATCTCTGGCAACAATGATCCGTCACTTCATTGTTCTGATCATCATCAAGCAAAATCATTACAATCGACCACCATTACTGTTCCAAACTCGTTAACAAATCCTTATTCGTCCTTTTCAATGTTTGTCACTGTGTATGAATTTATATTCAGAGAGAATATATTCACGACAGTTACGAATTCATCGATGAATGAAACCACTAAGGATTATATATATCAACAGAAATCCACACATGGATGGTTGGAATATTCGAAACAAACCAGTGGATTTCTTCAAAGTCGTTCAGAGAAAGTTCGTTTGTTGGCAAGTTCATCTCATGATGAGTACACATTGGAGAAATTCCTATTGTTGCATTTCACAAATGAAAAACCCACAGCCCATCAAATGCTATCGAGAAAAATTCCAGAGTTTATTGCAGCATCGTTTTGTTCCTTTCACGTGTCATGTCGTCTTAACAAATTAGGGGTTTTTGAGATGGATTTTGAAGCATGGTGTCAATTGCAAGAAATCAAATCATGTTTGGCCAGTGGACGAGTGACACCAAATTTAAAGAGAAATGATTTAATGCTCTATCCATTCATTTCAATGAAGAAATCGAAAGGAGGGTTTAAAAACACGTCACAAGCATCATTATTTAAGACCATACTCAATGTGGAAACAGTCCGAGAAATTGTCACCAAAGAATCGAATCTTAATTTACAAACTCAACTTGTTGCACAAGAGAAGATTCTTGAAAAATTAGAGAGCCACTTGGATCACTATGACCAACTGCATACAAGTATCGAACATGCACTCAACATTTCATTTTCACAAGATCCTGTTCTATTAAGAATGGCCTTTACTCTCTCATCCTATGCACATGCTTACACTTTAAAGAGAAATAGTAATGAAAGACTTGAATTTATGGGAGATGCAGTCGTCAATCTTGCATGCATGACCTATCTCATCCGAACTTTTCGAAACGACTCTTCAAAAGCAGGCGACTGGGTAGCTGCGAACATGATCTTGATTGGAAATGATAATATTACTCGAGTTGCCACTGAAACACTCAATATTCCACCGTTATTGTTAAAAAACTCTGAGGGAGTGGGCAAAAAGACTCTTTCAGATGTTTTTGAAGCCATTATTGGTGGATACTTTCTGTCCCATGGTCTGGAAAAAGCAAGACATTTTGCTGAGCAAATGCTTATTCCGACAAATTTTGAAAATGAGAAAATTTTAAGAACCTTTGAGTCATGGATACCAGACGTGTGTGAAAATGGAAAGGCATGGACAAGAGACAAACCGTACTCGAATTTGGTGGATTTGAATTTTTTGCAACAAGTTCAGAATATTATTGGATACAAATTTAAGAATATTGAATTATTACAAGAAGCTCTCCTTCACTATTCGTTCAATGAAACATGCATTGTGCTTTCGAGTTGTCCAAAACAGAAGGTGTCAGATTTCATGAGAAAACGAGGCATGAAAAATAACACAAATGTGGCTGTTCCACATTTGTACAACAGTGAGCAAATGAAATTGTTAGGAACAACCTTGTTAAAGTTCCTTGCAGCAGAATATGTTTACAAGCGATTCACAGAAGCTCAACCAAAATCTTTGACACTCGTGCTGCATAGAATGGTGGGCAAAAACGACGTTGTTTTTCAAAAGATTTTTACGAGATTTCGGCTTGATCGATTCAGTGTCAGACGCGCACCCATTGAAGACGCTTCAGAACTCGCCTATGAAGTATTTCTTTGTATTCTTGGAGCAATGTACATTGACAACAATTATCAGCTTTTTAAACATGATTTAAATAAGGATAGATTGTCACAACAGCATTGGGAAGAGCTGGAAAAGAGTACTGATTTGGCATCCGTACATTTTCTTTCAAGGCATGATATTAGCGTTGACAAATTTTTTGAGAGGACTGTGATTGAGGTTGTTGAGGAATATGGTCTTTCTCCCTACAACATTCAAGTTCCCAAAAAGAGTGACCTTCAACACCGAATTCAGCTTATTTATAAGGTTCCTCCAACCTATTCTGCCAACACAGTGGAAATTGATGGCATGAAATTGTTTACATGCTCCATTCAAGTTCCAGGTGAAAATCAAATGATCGAGCTAGCAAAAAGCTGTTCACGAAATTCCAAAGAAGAAGCAGAAAGTATGGCCATTGATCTGGCCCTCAAAAATTTAACAATCCCAGCTTCTCCAAAGGAGCAATAAGTATTTGTACGAATATATCAATTTCTTTAGACTCTTTATCGTGAAAATTGGTTTTACATCAGGATTCTATTTAGTAGTGGAATCCTCCTGAATCATGATCGACTTCTTTTCAAAATATGCTCCTTCTGAGGATAATACTTCCTCATTTCTGTGCAAAATAAATTTCTTAATTTCATAAATCATGTCTTCCAAATAGAGGTTTTCACAGTTATTGTGACCTGCGTCAGGTAATGATACAAAACGAGCACATGATTTTTCATTTGCCTGAAATTTGCTTACAGCAATCCGAAATAGTGTTAATCCGTGGTCATAAGGAACCACAACATCTTTCTTTCCATGGAATATGAGGACGGGTATTTTCTTTAAAAAACTCAAATGATTAATTGAGGTCATCTTGTCTTCATTTTTCATCATGTCAGCTTTGCAAGTTGTGAACAGTGTTAACACATCAATCACGTTCGTAATTGGCTACTCACTTATGAAAAAATCTGGGACGGTAAATAAATTAAATCTCGTTTTCACTGCACTTAACAAAGGGGATTGAAATATTGCGCCCTTAAGTTGGATATTATTTTCAACACACTCTTTCAGTAAATCGGTCGTAGGTCCTGATCCAATCGATCGTCCATATATTATTATTTCTTCAGAAGGTATGTTTAAAACATCTGTTAGGAACTTGAATGCCAGTCGAATGTCTAAAAAATAATGAAGAACAGAAAAAGTGTGAGAAAATTATTCCTAAAATCCGATCGATTCTACTCACCTGAAAAGAAATGCTTTTCTGTGGGTGTGTTATTCGAACAACCATATCCTTGATAATCATATGCCATGGTATTACATTTTAACATTTTGCTCAGATAGGTCATCCATTTTCTTAACTGACCTATATCTTCTGCATTACCATGAGAGTATAATATTGTCGATCGAGCTCCTGGATATTCACAAAAGAATGCACTTAATTTCTGTGATTCTTCATTTCCATCGTTGAGAAAGTACTTGAAGGGTTTGGTGGTGTCAAGGAACGATGGCGTGATGTAAAATGTTGATTTCAGATCTGTATTGATCTGGTTCTCTATAGAATTTTCGGGAGGAGAATAGGATGGTGGGTTAGGAGGTCTAAATACCAACAAATCAATCGGGATCATATTTACACGAGAATATTGTCAAAATAATTCCAATCAACGTGTTCCGAATTCTTCAATATGAATTGATGCAATCAAAACTCTGAAAAATGATACAAATACAAATTGTTCAAAGGTTCAATTACCCGTGATGAAGAGATACAGAGAGAAGAGGAACCGAAGTCGACTGACGGTTGCGACAGATATTTTTTTTGTGCTCAATTTTAATGCGCGTGCATTCAAACGAGAAGTCAATTTGTGTCCTAGAATGAATATTTGCGAACTTTGAAATTTATTCGAACATTGGATTATTAAAGTTTGGAACAAACACACCATCAACATTACCAATTTGAAATATTGAATCTGTGTGTAGCATTTCATAACGTTTCAATAACCCTTCTTCCAATCACAACCATACTTTAACAAATTAAAATCGAGATCCTCTACACACTCAACAGCATGACCTGCAATGAGATTAAAATTCTCAACAAATGATTCGACCAATACGCTTGGAATGGAAAGTGCTGAGATATGAGGAGTCACTAAAACATCCTTTCGATTCCAAAATAAACTCGTGTTTGGCAATGGTTCTACTTCAAAAACGTCCAAGATGGCCTTTCGAATGTATTGGTCATCAAGGGCCGCAATAACAGAAGATTCAGAAATTAAATCACCTCTTCCTACATTAATGAAACAAGTGTGAGATCGAGAGGTCAAATGTTTCAACATTTCATTGTCCAGTAATTTTCGAGTTTGTGGAGTAGAAGGTAAAATGCTAATAATGAAATCGAAATCAGTCGATGAGAGAAAATTCTGTAGTTCTTCAGGTCCATAAAAGAATTTGTCTGGCATGAGTGTCCTATGGTTGTCATGATTCTCTTGTTGTAGAGTGTTACAATAACTTTTCTGATTTCTGTAGACATGAATAGTAATCTTTGGAAAGGATTGTTTCAATTGATGAGTCACATATTTTCCAATATTGCCAAAACCCATGAGTCCAATTTTCACTTGATTTAATGTTTTGTGAAGAAACGCTGTTTTCCCAATCCATAATTTTTGAGATTGATGTTCCAATACCTTATCATAGAAACGTAAATCATTGAGCATATGTTGGAGTAAATATTCGTACATTAATAACCCAAAAGTACCAATTTTTGTTAATTTTACATTTCGTTTTTCCAATAATTCCAATAAATGTTCTCCACACTCCAATTTTCGAATGGTATCAAAGATTAAATTAACACCAGCAAATGTACACATAATCCATTTCACATGTCGATGATTGGATTCATCTTTTAATTGTTCGTAAAGAGCCTTGAAAAACTCTTCTGTCAACAAGTAAGCGTCCGAAATGATGATTGGATAATATTGTGGCAAAGACTCGAATGAGGACAACAATTTAGAGGGACATTCATTCGGAGGCCAAGATAAAAACTGAATTGAGATTTTTAGATCAGAACGTTCTAGAGCGTCATGAAGCGATTGATAAAAGTTGAAAATGTTGGAAATGACAGGAATGATGATGGGCGTGTTCATTTCCCAACCATTACCACTCTATTTTTTTAACAATTCAACAACCAACACCTTTCAAAAAGGTCTAATAATTTAGTTCAATTTCTTGAATTCAGGAGCCATAGAAACACCCATAGCCATCATTGGGAAAAGCCAGTTCATGTCAAAAACAATACCACCGAAAATTTTCATAAAGATGGAGTACAATCCTTGATCTCTGTAATTGACCTTACCGACACTGTTCAGCATTTCTTGAGCAACATCATCACAGTCAGATCCAATCAAAGCCATGAAATCTAAAACACTGAGCTTTGGAGAATTGGCATACAAGTTAGAACGAGTATATTGAGGATTGAAAGCCAAAATGTCAATATTGTTGGCAAGACCCTCAATAGCCAATGAGCTTGCAAAACTATTCAAGAATGACTTAGTGGCACCATACATGACAGAGAATGGAGCTGGGAAGTAGGAAACTGAGCTGCATGTCATAGCGATGAGCTTCTTGTTCTTTTGTTGCTTGAACTTGCAGAAGAAGTGATGTGTAATCTTGACATATGAAAGAGTATTACTGTTCGAATGAAATCAAAAATCCATGAGATATTCGTATGGAATGCTCGTACAATGTTGTCTATTAACACTTACCATTCAATTTGCTTCATGTGATCTTCAATTCTGACCTTATCAAAGCCTGCCAATCTAAAGAATCCAGCATTACAGAAAACGCAACCAATATCAATATCCTTTGTCTTTTCAATGATTGTCTTCATGTATCCAGTTTCTGGATTGTCATTACTCAAGTCTACACCAATAGCAACAACTTGTCTATCTTTATAAGTTTCTTGCATTCGTTTAGTGAAATCAACTAACAACTTGTCTTCCAATGCAACAATAACAACGTTCATTTGTTGGTCCTTCAACAGCTTTTCAACCAAAGCAGCACCAATTCCCGAAGAGCCACCAGTGACTAAAGCCCATTCAGTATGATATCTCTTCTTGAGATTTACATTGGGGAAGTATTTGCAGTAAAGGATAAAGACAATCTTGAAGAAGATCATGGCGGCAATGATTACACCAGTAACCCTAAAATGATGTGAAATACAGAGATGATAGAGTTCAACAATAAAATTTAAGAAGGAAGACGAGTTTCATTGTTCCGAATTTGGATATATCCAATTTGAATTTTCAAAGGATGAATTCACGTGAAACATGAGCCTTGTTTCGAAACATAATTTCATCATCATCGGTACATACCACATAAAGCCATACCAAAGGTATGAAAGCAAGGCAGCAAGCAAACCACTCATTTTTTTGTTCAACGCAAATATCGTTCACCGAAAGAACAAAATCTTTGTTGTTAGAGGGCTTTACTACCTCATCAATTGGCTTCATTGATTCGTTAATTCAATTGTCAGCAATGACTAGAAAGCCAAAGCTTGATATTTGCTTTTGTAATTAATAAATAAAATATTTTAAAAATGAATCAAAGACGAATCTTGCTGGCTCTCTTGCAGAACAAGAAGGTTTCATCACATTCATCTCTATTAACAACAACAATTCAAAAACGTTTTGTTTCAAGCGGTTCCGATCGTTCTCCTCTTGAAACTGCTCCGGGACATGTGAAACGTACAACTGTTGATTTGAGTAGAAAGCAACCCGAATACGAATTGCCATACGATGGCCCACAACAATACAATATCAACACTTCTGGATTTGATGATACATATGATGTTTGGTGGGATGATGGTGCTGGACAAAAGCAATGGGCCTATAAAGATACTTACCCAACATTATCAACAAAAGATGTTCTTTTGAGCACTATTTACCTTGTTGGTTGGGCACTTGCTTTGTGGGCTGCCTATAGACATCTCTTCCAACCAACCCTTGCGATGCATCCTGCTACATTGGTTGCTTTAACCCCTGGCCAAAAAGAGAAAGCAAAGGAGCTCCGTGAAAAAAGACTTGAAGAAATGGAAAAGTATGGAATTGAACAATAATATATTTTACTGTGACTGCCAGCACACTATGAACACCAACAAGTTTTTCAGGACAATTGTCAACTCATTCTCAACATCCCACTTATGGAATTTATTTCTTTAATATCAAGCATTGTAAAACGCCCTAAGGGTTTTAATTTAAACGAAACTATTTCTTCGTCATTGGTGATCATTTATGTCTATACTATTCATTACTACCCATCATTGTAGTTCCATACATGATCTCTTTAACAGTTGGCTCGAAATATTTGGAAGATGAATCGATAAATCCTGCAAGCATCCATTGTTTAGAGAAGTCATCTAAAGGCTTTTCAAAAACCACATAATAGGTATTATCTTGATCTTGTTCAAGATTCAATTGATGTTTACCACCAGGAAGATCTTGCTTGCTATATAACTTTTCGTTGACCTTCATTTTCACAATTACTTGCGCTATTTCCTTATTTCCAGGCAAGTCCAAAATGTATGAGTGGACAACTTTGGGGTTCTCGATATTTGAAATTTCAATGTGGTGCTTCTCTTCACTATGATGCTTAGAATCCTTCTTTTGTTGTGACAAAACTCGTGTTGTGCAAACCTTGTTCAATTTTCTGAGGTCATTATTGACTATTGCCTTCTTATATTCGTGGAAATATTCCGTTACTTGTTGTTGGAAATTAGCATTTCCATTCACACCGAATTGTTTTCCTAATCTTCTGTAAATACGGAAAAAGCATCTCAGCTTACTTAAATACTTTCTGAATTGAAACCATATCGTAGCCAGGGATTCTTTCATTCCTGATGGAGGGTTTTGAGTTTTATAGAGTTCAGGAACGTAAGGCTCTCCAATTCCTTCCAAATGTGTAACACTAGGTTTTTGGCGAGTTTTTATCGATTGACCCTTTTGAGTCTTACCAGCATTCGGATTTGTTTTCATTCCTCTCATCTGTTCATGATTCATAATCATCATGGAAATTACACCAACATTAGAAATTTTGTTATTGAGTGTGATTATCCCTCCCATATGCCAAGCTGATGATACTGTTGTGGCTGATGATGATTGAGTGTTGAAAATTCTCCCCATCCGAGTCATGGTTCGGATGAGAGGAAGGCTGTGATGGGAGCCCATTACCAATGGTTTAAACATTTTTTACTATTTTTGAACCAAATAGACTTGGATATAATTTACAAAGACGAATGGGGTCACTCCACTCTTCAACAACACCCTAAGAATGCAAAAAGCTAGATCAAAAGTGTGATGAAATTCTGTCCCTAGAGGAATCTGGTTCCGAATGAACACCAAGGAACAACAGGGAGCGCGATTCAAGGTATTGTTGGAAAATAAACAATTTAAAAAATCATTAGTTGGATTGCATCATCGTTTCGCTGCTGAATCATCACATGGCTCCAAAGAGAAAACAAGCACCGGAAAAGAGTACCACAAGCTCCAACACGAAAAAAGTCAAAAACCAAATGAACGATGATGAAGAGAAACAAACAAGCAAGGATCTCTCTTGGTTTGAAAAATTAAATCATGATGAGTTCTATTCCATGGTTCAATTCATGGATGCCTCTTCATTCCGAACACTCCCTCTCATTAGTAAACACGTGCAAGGCATGTTCGCTGATTGTTTGAACCGAATGGTGGATTATGGTGAGTTTGAGGAATTGATGCGGGCCAAGAGAGTTGATCCAAGAATTTCCATGTATTTGTTACAACTCGATGATCATGGTGAGGCTTTGAACAATAGTAATTTTGTAAAAACGTACAAAAAGGGTCGCCAGAGTTTGAGTTTTGAAATTTTCTTTAAAGCTTTAAAGTAAGTGAAAACTGACGAAATTATTTCATGAACTGAGCCGTGTTATGAATGTTGAACTACTGGAAAAGTCGATATCCTGGAGGTAATAGTGACCAATTTATTCTGAAATGGAATTTAGTATTTGAGGCAAACAAAAAACCATCTCTCAAGAAGGGCTCTCTTTATAATTGGGATGGAGAAATTGGAGGTTAGTATTATCATGATGCCTATTCGTGCCAATGACATTCAATTTTTTCACATGACCAACAGGACATAAAATGGGAGCCCTTAAAACCATTCGTGGCTTCAACGATTTCCTTAAATCTGTGATGGCCCTTTCATTTGAACAGCCCAACCAAAAAGGAAAGTATTATTGTACTGTTACAGATGAGCGTAGAGATAGTGAAGAGTATGACACGAAATGGTCCCAAATTCAAGTCAAGGCCCACTCTGGAAATGATCTTATTCTTGATTTTATGCAACAGGCTATTTATCCCAATGATCGAGCTCGTTCCACTGCCCGGAAGGAGGAGGAGGTTACACCAAGCACAGCCATGGCCAAAATGCTACAGGAGTTGGCTGCTTTTTGTGGCGTCACCACACCAGAACAAGAGAGCGAAAAAAAAACAATTTCACAGGAGAATGGAGGAAGAGCATTAAAGCTTGGATCAGGATACACACCATTGCAGAGTTTTCTTTCCAAGTTGGAATAGTCTCTTTTTGAATATCTTTCATAAAAAAGGCCTTTATTTTGCTCCATGTTTACTTTTCTAAAGCACGAGTATACACAACTTTGACTTGGCAAAATTCAACTAGCCTTAATAAACTACATTCATTGCTGTTGTGTGCTATTGAACGATTGAACTATCTGCCACATACATCACTCCCCACGGGTCAACACACACAGACCGTGGAAATTCCATCTCATCATCGTTTTTTCCTCTACTTCCCCCAATGACAGCCATAAACTTTCCAGTTTCGTCAAACATTTGAATTCTATGATTCCCCAAATCTGCCACAAAAATATGTCCAAAAGAGTCCACAAAGACACCACTTGGAGAACTGAATTGCCCTTTTGCATTTCCCTTATATCCTAATTTTTTCACCTTTTCTCCACTCTTTGTCAGTAATCGAATGACATCCTTTTTCTGATCTGACACCACCATATATTTGAATTTAGGTTCAAAATAAATGTCATAAGGTTTTTCCATCTCAATGGTTCTCACAAGAAGTCCTTCACTGGACATGACCACAATTCTTCCATCAAGATCAGTAATATAACAATTGCCAACCTCATCCACAGCTACTCCAATAGGGCTCTTAAGATCTAGATTCTTTCCATATTTTCCAAGATACACTCCTTCAGAGTCATATTTTACAAGTAATTTTCCAGTCACAATGTAAAAGCTATCATCCGATGGATCCACACCAACGCCTATGAATATGTGTTAAAATCAAATTCAAGAGCAATGAGCAAGTTCAGTATTAGATGCATTTAAATTCATTGGAAAATGCACAAAATTTTGGCGATTTATCAAGTTATCATAATCATCATCAATCCATTGAGAAAATAATAAACAACAAAACACCTACCCTTGATACTACCGGTAGTTACTGTAAACGTTTCCCGTACACTGTGATTTGTGAGATCATACAAGGTAACAATGCTGTTGGAGGCATCTGCAACGATCAATTTGGGTGAATATTTCATAACTCTCACACAAAAAGGATTATTACATTTCATAATAGTTTCTCCTTTTAATACTTGTTGTTGATCCTTGTTCATCATCATCAAATAGTTCAATAATTTTTTTTAATTCCGAAATAATAATTATGAGAGAGCCACCTTTTAATATTCTGAGCGAGACGTTAAGCAAATATTTTTTATTGTTGATTTTCTGGTTTGTGATGGAACTCAACTTTGGAATGCAATAACAACTCATTGACATGCAACGGTGTTTCTTGTTCAAATACTGAACATGGTTCAATAAATTGTTCTTTTTGAAAATTGTTCTTGCATAAAGATCAAAACAGCACTCAAATTCATTCACCTGACCACTCTTTCGAAATTTAAAAGAAATCACATATCTTTGAATCGTTTCCTCATTCCAGAACATGCAATCAATCAATACATCAAATCCATTCATGAGCCTATTATTCCAAAAAAACAAGATCAATCAAAACTGTTCGCTACTCATTCAGCCATGTTGATGTTTTTAAAGATCTTCATGTTTTTAAATATCTTCATACACTTGTTCATCATCTTCATCTCCATAAAACACACCAGCAGCCATCATTTCCTCATCATTAATATATCCTTCATTTAAATCAAAATTTAATCCTCGACTCACTGTGGTCTCTTCCAATTCTGGCTCTGAGAGCATGACATCGTCATTGTCATCATCAGCACGTTCTTCAACATGTGCACTCGAGGAAAGAGATGGACTCAATGTTGCCGATGATCGATACATGGAATTTAATTGTTGTTGTTGTTGTTGAAATCTTCTTTCGAGCGTTAGTTCATATTCTCGAACGAGAGGATCACGTTCTCGAAGACCTTCGGTGCGAATATTGGAAAAGAGAGAATATTGAAAACGTTCCAATTGGTCGAGAAGGGAAGAATCTTCGTGTCTGTTGTGACTCGAAGAGGTGTTGTTGAGATGACGGAAATGAAAAAAGAGAGAATCAGTGTTGGTGATTTGACGAAAAGACATTTTTTTGTGACAGTTGGCGTTGGCGGGTTTTTTGACTTGTTCGATGACTTGGTTAAACGATGGTTTCTTTTGACTTTCCTTCTTACCAATATTTATTGATGATTACAATAAAATAGCATTTGTAGGTAACCTACTATTAATACAATTGTGCAGATAAAGATGACACATTGGCCAAAAAGGGTCTAAAAGGTTCGTAATAGCAGCTCTGATACGAGTCATCATCTTTTGTGAATTCCTCCAATCGAATCAATGCATGGTCATTCATAGAGTCCATATTCTGAATATTTTCAAAATCAAATTCATTATATTGTCTCTTTCTAAGGATATGCACAAGCATTATTTCATAGATAATAGTATATCCATTGGCATTTTTCATTCTCTTGGAAATAACATCTCGTTTCGACGATTCTTTGGATGGAGCCACAACTAGATAACATCTCTCTCCAAGTGACATTTGTTTGACTGCCTTTTCCACTCCTGATGGTACTTGACCTTTTCCAATTTTGAATTGAAGAGGATCTGGAACAACCTCCACATCTTTCTGGAGCGAATCAAAAATGATCGTAGCATTCGAAGTGGATGAAGAGGTTCCACCACCTGCTCTGCCTGATGAGCTGTCCGACCAATTATCTTGAGCTTCATTTTCGAATTCTATGCTTTGTTCAAGAGTTCTTTCTGGATTTGAAATCATACTCGATGATGATATTGTGGATCTTTGTGAATTTTGATCTTCATCCAAGAAGGATTGACCAGCTTCAGAATAGAATGAAGACGTCACACTTGTTCCTGTCGAAAAATCAATGGTTGCTGCTGTTAAATCACTTTGTGAAGAATGAGAGGTATGTTCATCATCATCCTCAGCATTAATGTCATCGTGTTGAGCAAAACTTTTCCGTTGTTGAATATTAGCATGTGAAAGCCATCCCTCAAAATCATTATACACATTGGATGGAGGCTTAACAATATATGGATCATTGTCGTCATCAAAAGCATTTTCAGTATCTTCATCATCACTCGTGTCATAAGAAACACTACAATATTTGTTTGTCTCAATGGATTTGTAAGTTTTATCCACAATGGTTCCATTCAATAATCGAGCCACGTAGTGAATGGATACCACATCTCCTTCACAAGGTCTATATTTGGAATGACCTTTTTTCAATGTCTTGCAATAAATACCATTATTACGAGCTCGTACGGCACTGTTGCAATCAATTTTATGATTAGGCCAATCCTCTACTTGATGTTCCTTACAGCAATATCTCACTTCACGACACAAACTACACGTTTTCAATTGTGTCAATGTGGACAAGTTTTTCTTTTCTAAATGTCTCTCGGATATTTTACAATATTTACAAAATTGATTCATTTTCTCTCGAGATGGTCTAGATGAACTCCAAGTTGATTTCTTATGTCTTCGTGAGCTTTTCTTGTTGGATATTGAAGATAATTTTGTTGCATATAACAAATCAAATTCGACATTTTCTTGAGAGGTCTCTTTTTTAGTGAGTCCGAGTCCGGATGCCAATCGTTTGGAAGATGTTGTTGTATCATACATGGCAGCTGACGTGGTTGTTGTTGTTGTCAAGTTATTATTCGATGAATTTGTATTGGATGATGAATTCTTCTTGGTTTTGGTATTGAACAAGGCTTTTAGCATGATTTCGGATGAAACCGAAGTGGATGTTGTAGTAGTGGGTAATGAAACAATTGTTTCGGATGGTTCATGAACGAGAGCTTCCTCGTTGTTAGGAACTGAGTTCAATTCGCGAACGTTGGACGTTTTTGGGTCTTGTATGACGGTGCCAACGTTGGGTACACAACTCCTAGGAGCAGTAGTACTACTTTCAGCTGTGATGATGATGGATTGACAATTGGCGTGATGACCTGTACAGCGAGTTGCAGAGCCGAATTCGTTTTTTTTCCTGTTGTCGGGCCAGTCTTGGGAATGTTGATGACCTGTATCACCCGCTCTGTTTATATTCAACAATTCATTCTCTCGTTTGCTGAGATTTGAATTTTCGAAGGGTGCTGTATCAACAACATTTGCAGAATCCGCAATGTTGATGCTGTTCATCACGGGTGTCTTGAACGTGTGTTTTGGAAAGAGGTGATCTGGTGCTGGAAGAAGATATGTTTTTTCGACCTATGTGAACTGCTTTTTATCAAGCTTGACAGATGAATGTTGTGAGGCTGACAAGCTTTTTAAGAGCGGTGTTCAAAAGATGAGAACAAGGAGATGATATGCACCTCAAGTCTCAATGAACATTTGAAGCTGCACAACTGTACAACGAATGCAATATTAATATTATTTTCGAATGAACAGCAGAAAATCTCCATTTGACACTTTACAACATTCATAAAAAAAGCCTCGCTCTCCCTCTCGGAGTGGACTACCAAACGTTGAAAATCAAAAAGCAGGCCATCATCAGTTCCTTTCCATCTCCTCACACAATTTTAATTTATTTGCAGGAATTATATTTCCGTACTGGTTCTCTTTGTACGACTTTAAATTCTGTACATGATCTTTGACCGAATCATCATTCAATCATTTATAATCACTGCATAGGAATGAGCACGACTTCGTCGATGGGTAGTCCCGAATTTCAGGAGATACACACAAATATTACTAGCAAGAA
This sequence comes from Naegleria lovaniensis, assembly GCF_003324165.1. NCBI lineage: Eukaryota > Heterolobosea > Eutetramitea > Acrasida > Naegleriidae > Naegleria > Naegleria lovaniensis. Next base: position 357,693 of record NW_025407846.1, read on the forward strand.
TGAGGAACAAAGAAACGTGGGAGTGGAGCTTTTCAAATCACAGGTATGTTTACTTTCGTTATTTCGATATCCTTGAAACCATCATCATTTAATTTAATCAAACCAACAATAACCAACAACAACAACAATTTACTCTCTGATATGAATTTATCGTTATCATCAGGTGGAAAAATTATATCGTGAATATTCAGCAGAAAACTTTAGCAAGTTAATAGATGACATTTACAAATGGATTGGAGAGTTATTGAGTTCTAGAGAGTTAAATGACCGCACAGCTGCCATCATACTGATAGACGTCCTAATCGACATCCGGTATGATGATCAGAGAAAAATCAATAGAACACGATTTTCCCAATACCTAAGAAATATTCTTGCCAATCAATCAAACGAGTCTCAAATCGTGCTCATGGTTGCCAAGACCTTTGGTAAACTAGCAAGAGCAAGTGATTCATCAACATCAAAAACACTTACTGCTGAATGGGTTGAATTCGAAATTAAAAGAGCATTGGAGTGGCTAAAAGGTGACGATAACAACAATAAGAAGAATGATGACGGAAAGCGATATGCTGCAGTTTTTGTTCTGAAAGAATTGGCAGAAAATGCACCAACACTTTTCTATGGACATGTTCAAAGTTTTCTGAGTGTCATATGGAATGGTCTCACTGACGCAAACATTGGTGTCAGAACTGGTTCTGTACAGGCTCTGCACGCTGTTTTAGGTCTCATCTCCGAACGTCCAACTAACTTTCGTAACATTTGGTATCAAGATATTTATAATCAAACAAACAGCAATTTCAAGAATACAAAAACAGAAGTTGTGCACGGAGCTCTGCTTGCAATTGGAGAGTTATTGGGATTTGCAGGAAACGTTCTCAAAGATGAATTTGACAGTATTTGCAAAACCATTCTAGATTTTCAACAACATAGAGACAGAATGGTGAGAAGAACTGTCATTGAACTGATTCCGGTTTTAGCAAAATTCTATGGAGAACGATTTAATGAAAAGTATCTTCACAAGTCAATCAATCTCATACTGGAAGCAATCAAGAATGGATTCGAAAGACAACCATCATTCCTCGCATTGGGTGAGTTGACCACCCGTGTTGGCCAACCAATCAAAAAATATGTAGATGACATTTTTAATGTTATCACAGAGTATGGATTGAAAATTAAGAAGAAAAACTTTTGTGAAGAGGCTTTGACTTGCATTAGTGACATTTCAAAAGCCGTGGGAGAAACTGTATCAGTTCGTATTTTACATTTACTTCCTTCCATGTTTGCTGGAGGTTTATCAACAGCATTAATTCAATCTCTCACAATTATTTCTAAGGAAATTCCAGCCTTGCTTCAACCCATTCAAAAACGTGTCTTGGATACCATTTCTCAAATTCTGGCAAGACAACCTTTCAATACTCTCAATCCTGTGACTCCACCAACACAATTTGCTCCACATATTGAAGCTTCACTCTATAGCACGCCAACCATTGTTTTTGCTCTCAAAACTTTGGGAAGTTTCAATGTCAAGGGCCACAATTTAATAGATTTCGTTCACGATTGTGTGGTGAAATATCTTGACGATGACATACCGGCAATTAGAAAGGAGGCAGCAAAAACATGTTGTAGACTTTTAGTGAGTCAAGGAAAACCACCAGTGAAAGGTCACTTTGGTTCTGTAGTTGGAGATGTGCTTGCCAAGTTGTTAATTGTTGGTATTACTGATACCGATTTTACCATTCGATATGCAGTATTATCGTCATTGGAGCCAAAATTCGACCACTATTTAGCATTATCAGACAATTTAAGATCATTATTTATTGCTTTAAATGATGAAGTGTTCGAAATTCGAGAAGTTGCAATTTCTATCATTGGAAGATTGAGCATACGAAATCCTGCATTTGTGTTACCATCATTGAGAAAAGCACTCCTTCAGTTGTTAACAGAATTAGAGTATAGTCAAGATTCTCGAAGTAAGGAAGAGAGTGCCCGAATGCTAGGACATTTAATTGTTGCGGCACCTCGATTAATTAAGCCCTATGTTTCTAGTGTTCTTAAAGTTCTCATGGAACGAATTAAGGATAATAACCCAAACGTCTCTTCGTGTGTGTTGGATACCACTGGAAAGCTCGCTGAAGTTGGTGGCATGGATATTGTAGATTTTATTGATGATTTATTACCATCTGTGATCGAAACATTGCAAGATCAAAGCTCATCAGTCAAGCGAGCAATGGCGGTGAAGACTCTCGGACAAATAGTTGCCAGTACTGGTTATGTGATCACGCCTTACATCAAATATCCTAATTTATTGACATTGTTGCTTGCAATTCTAAAATCAGAGGAAGATTGGTCAACAAGAAGAGAGATTATCAAAGTTTTGGGTATTATTGGAGCCATTGATCCATATCAACACAAAGTTCAACTCGAATCTTCCAAAGAGAATATGGACACAAGTAGTGACATTATTCCAGGTTTGAGTCCCTCTTCAGAAGAATATTATCCTACAGTTGCTTTCAACGCTCTCATTAGAATTTTAACTGATCCCTCATTATCATTGCACCATCTTTCTGCGATTCAAGCAGTCATGTATATTTTCACAAGTTTGAATATGAAATGTGTTCCATTTTTACCTCAAGTAATGCCTCCATTCTTGAACCTAATAAGAAATTGTGAGCCAAATATTCGGAACACAGTTTTCCAACAACTGAGCTTGCTAGTCTCAATTGTGAAACAGCACATTCGAAATTACTTGGACGAAATTTTTGTGCTCATTCATGACTTTTGGAATAGCTCTTCATCTGATACAGATTTTAAGGAACAAATTATTTCTCTCGAAGAAGAAATATGTACAGCACTTAATGAGCAATTCAAACCATATTTACCTGATGTTATTCCTCAACTTTTGAGTGTGCTGCAAACACCTCCACAACCTAAATCAGCAAAGAAAGCTTTACATGCGCTCATCGTTTTTGGACGACATTTAGAAGAATATTTGTATTTAGTAGTTCCAATAGTTGTCAAACTTTTTGAAGCACCAACAGCTACACCTGTGTTAAAGAAAGAAGCCATTCGATGTATTGGAAAATTGAGTAGAATTTTGAATTTTTCAGAATATTCTTCGAGAATTATTCATCCACTTTCTCGAGTCTTGAAGGTACAAAATACAGAGATTCGACAAGAGGCCATGGATACCTTGTGTAATATTATTCATCAATTAGGAAGTGATTTCTCAATATTTATTCCAATGGTGACCAAAGTTTTAACTCAATATAACATTACTCATCAAAGATATAATGAACTCATTTTCCACTTACTCAAAGGTTTACCACTTCCAAACATGCCAGAAGATGAAGATGAAATCGGCCACTCTCTAGCAGGTGAAGATAGTTCAACAGAGATCAAGAAAATGGCTATCAATCAAAATAGTTTGAGAAAAGCATGGGAAGCTTCTCAAAGAGCAACAAAAGACGATTGGATTGAATGGAATAGAGGTTTCTCTGTAGAGTTATTGAAGGAATCACCATCTCCTGCATTACGTTCTTGCTCTGCACTCGCTCAAGTCTATCACCCTCTAACTAGAGAGCTTTTCAATGCAGGATTTGTGAGTTGTTGGTCTGAATTGGATGATAAGGCACAAAACGAGGTGGTGCGTGCTCTGGAAATGGCTTTCTCATCACCTGATTTACCTCCTGAAGTTCTTCAAACATTGCTCAATTTGGCAGAATTTATGGAACATGACGAAAATCCTCTTCCAATTGCTATTAGTGCCTTAGGTGCACTTGCTGAAAAGTGTCAATGTTTCGCAAAAGCATTGCATTACAAGGAAATTGAATTCCAACAAAATCCAAGCGCTCTTATTGAAGATTTGATCAGCATCAACAATCAACTTCAACAACACGAAGCAGCTATGGGTATCTTGAAATACGCTCAAAAGAACCACAGCATTGAGTTGAAAGAGTCATGGTATGAAAAGCTTCAAAGATGGAAAGAAGCCTATGATGCGTACAGTATCAAACAAAAACAAAATCCATATGATCAAAGCTTGACATTGGGCAAAATGCGATGTCTCAAAGCTATTGGAGAATGGGAAAAGTTGTTTAAGTTATGTCAAGATTCATGGAATACTGTGAGCGATAGTATAAAGGAAGAAATGGCACCAATGGCAGCTGCTGCAGCATGGAATTTGGGAGAATGGGAAAGCATGAGAAATTATGTGAACATTCTCAGTGAGGATACCAGTGAAGGTGCATTCTTCAGAGCTATTTTAGCCATTCACCAAAAGGATCACAATAATGCACAAATACTGATTGACAATACACGCAAAGTACTCGACACAGAATTGGCAGCTTTGGTTGGTGAAAGTTACAATAGAGCCTATGATATTATTGTTACTGTACAACAATTGTCTGAAATGGAAGAAATCATTCGATATCAAAGAGCAGAAGATGAAGAATCCAAATCAATTATCCATCAAATTTGGATTGACAGATTGGCAGGTTGTAAGAGAAATGTTGAACATTGGCAGAATATTCTGTCTGTTCGAAAATTAGTAATACCTGAAAGACAAGATCTCTCTACATGGCTCAAATTTGCATCAATTTGTAGAAAATCGAATAAGATCAAAATGAGTGAGAAAATTCTTCAAAAATTGGTTGATGGAATTGTGTTGAGCGAAGAGCCTGAGAAGCTTTTGGTATCACCTGACGTTCATCCAAAGATTTCCTATGAATACTTTAAACACATGTGGTCAGAAGGTAAACAAATGAAGGCATTCGAATTGATGAATCAATTTGTATATAATATCCAATGTGACAATCAATTGAAGGCCAGAGCATGTCTAACATTGGGTCAATGGCAAAAGGTTTTATATAGGCAACATGGAGGTTTGGATGAGAACAAACTACCTCAAATTTTATCTCATTTCAAGGCTGCGACCGATTTTGATAAGGAATGGTACAAGGCTTGGCACGAATGGGCATTGTTGAACTCTGAAGTCGTTTCACATGTGGAGAAGAAACAAAGTGCTACCAGAAGTATGGAATCCATGACTATTTATTTGATTTCTGCTTTGACTGGATTCTTTAACTCAATTAATCTCAGTCCAGATAGAAATTCAAGCTTACAAGACATTTTACGTTTGTTAACATTGTGGTTCAAGCATGGTGCCATGAAAGAAATTGAAAAGACCTTGGTTGATGGATTCAATACTGTCAGTATTGACACATGGCTTGAAGTAATTCCACAAATCATTGCTCGTGTCAACTCACATGTTGGTCCTGTACGAAAATTGATTCACAAGCTCCTTTCAAAGGTTGGAAAAGTACATCCTCAAGCATTGGTATATCCATTAACTGTCTGCTCTTACTCACAATCAACTTCAAGAAAGAAAGCCGCAGAATCATTGTTGAACTCTATGAGACAAAACAATCCAGTTCTTGTTGAACAAGCCCTCATGGTGAGTCACGAACTGATTAGAGTAGCCATCTTGTGGAATGAGTTGTGGCACGAGGGACTTGAAGAAGCCTCAAGACTCTACTTTGGAGAGCATGACACTCCAGGTATGCTCAACACTCTCAAGCCGCTCCATGAAATGATTCAAAACCCAGAGACTCTGAGTGAGATTGCTTTCACTCAAGGTTTTGGAAGAGATCTTCAAGATGCGTGGGAGTACTGTAAAAAGTATCAAAAGACAAGAAAAGAAAAAGAACTCTCTCAAGCTTGGGATCTGTATTATCATGTCTTTAGAAGAATTAACAAACAATTACCACACATGATGAAGCTGGAGTTACAAATTGTATCACCCAAGCTCCTTGAAGCTAGCGATCTTGAGTTGGCTATTCCTGGAACTTATAAGAGTGGTCAGCAAGTGATCAGAATTGCAAGCTTTGCACGTCAACTTAGAGTTATTTCTTCCAAACAAAGACCAAGAAAGCTTAAAATCTTTGGTAGTGATGGTAATGAGTATCAGTTCTTGTTGAAGGGACATGAAGATTTGCGTCAAGACGAAAGAGTTATGCAATTGTTTGGTCTTGTAAATACATTACTGAAAAATGATCCAGAAACTTCAACTCGAGACTTGAGTATTAAGAGATACTCTGTCATTCCTTTAAGCTCAAATGCTGGTTTGATTGGATGGGTTGACAATTGTGACACGTTACATGCACTCATTAAGGAGTTCAGAGATAGCAGAAATGTCTTACTGAACATTGAGCATAGACTTATGCAACAAATGGCTGTTGATTACGACAATTTAACTCTCATGCAAAAGATCGAAGTATTTGAATATGCCCTCGAAAATACCACTGGACAAGACCTGTACAAGGTACTTTGGTTGAAGAGTAGAAACTCTGAAGTGTGGCTTGAAAGAAGAACCAACTATACTCGATCATTGGCTGTCATGTCTATTGTTGGTTATATTTTGGGTCTTGGTGACAGACACCCCAGTAATTTGATGTTGGAGAAATCCACAGGTAAAATTGTACATATTGATTTTGGTGATTGTTTCGAAGTTGCCATGCATAGAGATAAATTCCCAGAAAAAGTTCCATTCAGACTCACAAGAATGCTCATTAATGCCATGGAAGTGTGTGGAATTGAAGGTACCTTCAAGTCGACCTGTGAAAGTGTCATGAGAGTATTGAGAGACAACAAAGATTCTGTTATGGCCATGTTAGAAGCATTCGTTCATGATCCTTTGATTAATTGGCGTTTGTTAGAGACTCAAACCGAAAATGAAGATGAAATTAATCATGTACAGAATCAATCCATGCAAAACATGTCACACAATATTCCACAAGATATGAACAATGGTGACTCTCAAGATAATGGTTCACCTCAAACTGTTTCTTCCTACACTGAACATGACAGTTTACATTATCCTTCTCGATCTGTTCGTGAGAAGAATCTTCGTAGAACTTTGCAAAGTGACGAATCTGAAGAAGAGTCTCTTAAACAACCTGAAGCACTTAATCAAAGAGCCCTTACAGTTAGTCACAGAATTGAAAGCAAACTCATTGGTAGGGACTTTGTTGATGAAGATGAAGAAGAACCAACAGATGAGGAACCAGTCACTCTCAACTGTTCTGAGCAAGTTGAGTTGTTGATTGAGCAAGCAACATCTAATTCTAATTTATGCCAAATGTACATTGGTTGGTGTGCATTCTGGTAAATCTTTATAATAAACTGAATTGACAATTATTTTATTTTTGGTCCAGTAAGTTGTTTGTGGAAGAATATTGACACTCACAGTCATATAAGCTCAGAAGGAACCTGTGGCCAAACACAATTGTAGTTTCGGATGAAGTAAATTCGGATCCACTTTGTCCCATAACGATATTCTGTTTTGAGAGGCAAACTTGAAAATTGTATTCGAAATGATAGGCTCTTCCATGTAGTCATACAAATCCTCAACCGCTTGAGCAAAGTTATCCAGAGTCAGAATTAACTCTTTTCTGACGAGTACTTCTACGAGATCATTCATTTCATGTTCGTGAGCTTTCTTAATGAGAGGTACGATCAAATGTTGAGGCACTTGTTCTACAAATCCATAACAATATTGAACAATATATTCCATCTCGTCTCCATATTTTTCTTCAAGATCGAGAGACCAATTTCCAGAAAATAGACCTTCAAAAAAGCTGTTTTTTGAACTCAGCATGGTCTTGTGGCATTTGACAACTTTTCCACTCATCAACTTCATTTCAAAATCAGTCTTCTTTCCACCATGATAGAGATCAAAAAATAGAGTGTTTGAGACCAAGCAAGGTGTTTCGTAAATATTCTGAGGTTTCATTTCTCTTCGCTTGATGACAGACATGGCATATTGCTGCATTCGTGGATCTTTTTCCACATACAAATCATATCCTTCATCTTTCCAAGCATTGGTTCCAATATAGTCAAGGCAATATTCTTTGATTTTTCTTAAAGTACATGTAGAAGTGTTGGAATTCTCAAATTCGTGACGAGATTTAAAGTATTTGTGTTCTCGTTCCAATAATGTTTGAATCAAATCAAGTGTATCCAAAATATTTTCAAATTTCACAACTGAAACGACTGCTCTTACGGCTTGTACTTTCCAATTCGTACATTCACCATTTACCACTTGATTTACAATAAAAACAACTTGGATACACAATTTGAGTGTTTCGAGAAGTGTGAGAGAACTCTTCGACTGGTCTGTCACATTCATGATGGAGAGTAAATCACTTGGACCTCCATAAATAAATGAATTAATCATATGTTGTACAATTTGTTCTTCAGAGTGATCAAGTGAGAGTATCAATTCCTTATTTTTCAAAACTTTCTTATAGAAGGAAGGAGCCATCAGCTTAATGAGAGGTTTAAATACAATAATATTTGAATTTTCAAATAATGTGTCACGATCATACTTGTTGACCAGTGACACGTGCTGTAAATGTTGATAACTATAAAACTTGGCATAAATAAATGATCGTTGAGATGTATCATTCAATGCATCACTGGATGAACTCTTAATAGAAAAAGAAAGTAAATTCAAATCAATACAATGCTCTTTCATGGCAATGTTTGTTGCCCTATGATCAATCCTTATATTCGGGTGAGAAAGTAATAATTGAATAATTTCTAAATGATTATGTTTACAAGCAATATAGAGAGGAGAATACTAAATTAAGGAATGTGTGAAAAGAGATGTGAGAACAATGAAAAAGTATTTGGTAACTTTACGTACAACCTGTAACGGAGCGAGTGTCAATCTTGAATCAACCATGTTTTTACGAATGAATACATACGATCTTGGGAGATGTTGTTATGAATATTCACATATATACTAAAAATACCTACAAGCTGAAAATCCAAAGGCGAGCTCAATAACCATTTTGAAAATGATTTAAATCGTGACTTACTCCCTATTGGGGTGTGAAATATTATAATTATTCAATTTCTAATTTAAATTTCAATTACATACATCCTTTTTTAATTTTCATCAATAGTTAAAAATTATTACAAAATAATATTATTATTATTTAAAAAACATACATCCTTGTAAAAATTGTTCATTGAATTCAATACATTCCGAAATAAATATCAAAACATGATCCTTTCAACCGTTCAATTCCTAATGAATAAACCTACAGATCCCTTGTTGACATCTATTCCTTTCACTTGCAATAATAATTTTAACACTTGCACTTGTTCCCTGTCACATGCCTTGTAGAGTAACGTTTCATAGCCAGTTGCTTGTGTACAGTCATTGATAAAAGAAGATAGTTCATTCATGAATGGTTGAAGGTGTTCCACTTGACCATTCTTGACGTGATCGATTGCTCGTTTCAATGGGAGGGCCATTGTTCTATTTTTTTTAAAGTTATTTTGAGAATTCCCATCTTTGTGCTGGTTCATTCAAAATTTGTAGTTTCATAACATGCCATGATCAAGCACCAAGAAGAAGTCAAAGATGTTCAAAGTCCATCGATTGAGTGGAATTTTAAATTAATAAATTACAAAAAAAATGTCCAAAAACAATCAATCACACGATAAGAAACGTAAATTTGATGATCATTCAGATAAACAACAAAAAGCACCATCAATTCTATCGAATGATACTAAACACAATCCTAAAGAAAAGGAGGATGTAATTGAACGATCGGAGCGTAATGAACAATTTACAAAAAAACAGAAAAACAATGAATTGTTGGTGAGTCAGCCATCATCAAGTAGTAGTAGCACAGCAGCTAGCGGAAATTATAATACAACGTCGTTGAAGGGAGACGAAGAATCAAATTTTAAACAATTACCTCGTGAAAAATTAACTATGGACGATTATTACAAGAAACATCAAGAATTTAAGTTGTGGCTGTTGAATCACAAAAAAAAGAGAGTGGAAGATGATTTGCAAAATACAGAAGAAATTATGAAATATTTTAAAAAGTTTATTAAGGTAATTTTAATAATATGAAGGAATGTTTGTGATCTGCAATTTAATCGTTTTGATATTCTAGAAATGGAATAGGGGGGAATTGAGTAGCAAATACTATGCTCCTTCTGGTGTACATAGTAGTGATCTTTCTCATCAGCAAAGAACCACATACAAATGGAATTTCAAAAATTTGTCAGCCGAAGATGAAATGAAACTAGAGCTCACTAGAGACAAGGTGGATACCAATACTTTTGAAAAGTCGTGGGACACTGCCTCTGCAAGCAAATCCTTGTTCAAAAGTGACGAAAGTAATGAAGACAACAAGCCGAAAAGAGGAACAGACAAAAAGAAGGAGTAGATAAATTTACTGTTGACAGTTTTCTACAATCTCTTCAGTGTTGAACACAAAAGAAAGTAATGGAGAAGCTCCATTCGTTTCAGTACCTTTTTTCATGTTCTCTGTTGGTATAGAGATAGCTGGAGCAGTTAAACTACGTTGTCTTGCTTGATTTTTAGTTGGCGTATTGCTACCAGAGGGTGTTACTTTCTTTTTCTTGATCCATTCTTTAATCTTGGATAAAAATGGTTTAACCAACCAAGTTCTTAAAGTACTTTGCTTTGCGTTACATGTGCCAACTAAATAATCGATCGAAAACCACTGAATTTTTAAAATCTCTTTTCTGGTTCTCGTCACAAAATTGGTAGATTCAGGAATGCCTGAAACAATAAATAGTTTTGTATAGGGATTTGAGTGCTTGTACTGATCTTTGTGCTTTGGTAAACTATTTTCATAGTTTTGTTCTAACTCGATATAGTCAGACTCGCAAATTTTGTCACGGAGGTCGTATCCGCATTCTTCATATACTTCTCGAGCTGCACAGTGAGATTCTCGTTCAAACTGATTGATCTTTCCTTTAGGAAAAGACCAGGACTTGGTATTATATCCTTGAACAAGCAAAACCTTGTCCATAGCTTCGTTCAGTAAGACGCAACCGTATACTGGAACTGATGTTTTGTAATCCAAGAATTTCTGTACAAGTGTATCAACGTTCAAATCTATAGAGTTGTCAGCATTTGGGAATACGTCACGAGTAAAACGTTGTAGATCAATTAGTAGGTGAGGATGTCTGGCTAACATTTTTTCACAAAATTCAACAAATTTAAACTTCGGCAGCGACTGTTGTCTGAAGAAGTCACTATAAAACCAAAATGCTTCTTCGAGTTGAAAAAATAATCTCTCAAAACCTGAAGTTCCATAGTCATGCATATAAGGACAGTTAATAATAAATCTCATGCATAGTTCATCCAATACTTCGTCAAGTGTCTCTTGCTCTTTGGAAATGCTAGGATGTAAACATGAGCTTGGTGCGCTTGTACTAAGTTGAGTGTTTTTAAGCTGTTGTTGGAGTTTTTTCTGACGAGGTGAGGTGATCTTTTGATCTTTTGGAGATGAGGTGGGTGGTGTGCTTGACAAAGTGGGTGTGACTGGACTCTGTTTGTTGTCTTCTTCAATTTTTGAATTTCTTCTAAGATATGAGTCCAGCAGTTCCTTTTCGTCAGTCATGGTTGGTAGTGGCTTACTACGTTTCGACGATTCGTTAGTGAGGGGTGTGGCCTTTTGGGTTGATTGCTGAAATGATTTGGCCCTTGATCTAGAATCTACAGGTTGTGGGTTACTATCCCCACTGTAGGTATTTGACTTTTCATGCTTGATGTTCTTGTTAGTAGTAGAGGTAGTGGTTGATCGATGGTTCTTTTCCGTGTTGACTCCGGTTGTTGTATGATGATCGGAATTCATTTGTTGTTCGTGACTTGCGACTTTGTGATGACCTTTCAAACTGCTCGTGTTTGGAAGTGAAGATGGGTGAATTGATGATGAAGATTCTTGTGATGATTCCTTTTTCATCTTGTGAATATTAATAGGTTTAGAAGATGGTCTTGGTGGTTTAGTTGTTGGGCACACTGTTGAATCTTCCTTCTTGGTCGGTTCGATCGGATCTTCATCTAGTGCCCAATTTATCTCACCATAATATGCTTGCAATATCTTACGATTTTCCTTCTTCTTGGGAACCGTTGAATCGTCCTTCTTCTCCTTCTTCTTCTTGGACGATGTTGAATCCTCTTTCTCCTCCTCCTTCTTGGTCGGTTCGACCATCTCTAGAGCCCAATTTATTTCACCATAATATGCTTGCAATATCTTACGACTCTCCTTCTTCTTGCTTGGTGTGATCGGATCAACGGCCAGATGAGCATTTGACTGTGTATCGTAGCCTTTGTGATTCGTTGTTTTCATTTTTTTTAATTCGGAAACTTTGCTTTTCGATTTGCAGAGTTCATACAGAAACATGCGCATAAAACATTCCTAATGATCCTATTCAAAAATTTTCAAAAGAAAAGCAAGGTCGGTACAAGTTAGTGTTTATTCATTCAGAATTTGATACTTTCGTTGAGAGTATTTCCAAAATTTCACACTTGATTCATTTTGATACTTGGTACAAGGTGCAGCCGAAAGCGTCCAATATCGTCTCTCATTGTTATCATCCTCTCCATTTTCACCCGTATTGGCTAATCGTGTAATTCGATTCGAACATGGTGTAATGGTTCTTTCATGAGGTTGTCTCAAATCCCTTAATAAAACTCCTAAAAAGTATTGTGAATGTTTCTTTAACACAGTGGCAGAGATCCATACTTGCCAAAGTCTCTGGAAAACTCTTCGTGGAATTCCACTTCCCCATATGGCGTGGTATTGTTCCAATACTAATTGATCAGTGTCTTGCATTCGACATTGAATGGTTTTGGTAGATTCTTTGATTTGTCGTTGTTGGTTTTCAAACTCTTGTTCTTCGTGTTTGGAAAAGAGCTTTTCAGAGAAGAGAGATCCTGAAATGTATCGACAGTGATGATACCGACCATGAGCATACGCAGACACAGTATAGTAAGGATTTTGAGGTGAATCCTCTAACGTGAGAGTATATAAGGATCGATGATAATTGTAAAAATCAGGTAATGGTTGGATATCATCTTCCAAAGTAATGACATATGGATATTGGTATTTGACAAAGGCCAAATACAGACCATACATGGCATGTGTTAATAATTTGACAGATTTCTTGAACAACATTCCAACATCAAACAAGTTGGGTTCATAACTGTTGAGGAGAGTTTTCAAATTGGTATGAAAGGCATGAAAGTAAATTCTCATTTTCACACATTGTACTTTCGTTAATTCTTGAAGGACATCAAAAAAACCATTACCGTCGATGGTAACAATGAGAATGGATTCGTTAATGTTGTGAACGTGACAAATGGCCTGCAGTACTTGATGTAATGGTTGTGTTCTTTGAAATACTCGAAGCCAAATGGGTAAGTGATGTTCATTCTTCATGTTCCGTTCGTCATATTTGTCTGCATTCATGACAAAATTGAGTTCATTCATGGAATTCTTCCATGCATCCAGATCTTCATTCAGAGGAGATTGAAAACTCATGAATTGGAAAATTATTTTGTGTTGTTCAAAATACGTTCGAAATTCTGTTTCCTTTACCTGATTCGATGGAACAGAGTTCTTACTCTCACTCATTGTTTCATATTCTTTTGAGGGTATATTTGGAGTGGACAAGGAAGTTGAAGATGGGAGGAAAGAATAGGAAGAAGAACCACTGTCCTGTTCGTGTGGAGACTGCACTGTTCTGAAATTCGATGCGTTATTGACATTGACATTCACCGTCGAAGGATAAAACTTTGGCCATGCAGTTTCCATCTCTAGATATCGTTGTCCAAGTACTGGTGGATGATCGGAATAATTAATAAAGAGATATAACATTTCTGCTTGTTCCATCCTGACACATTCTTCGATCTGAACATGACTTAATGGTTTTGGAGGTGCTACTGGAAATGGTTGAGTGGAGGGAGATTGGTGTTGAGGTATTTCTTGATAGAGAGGTAATGGAGGTGGTTGATAGGATTGTGCGTTGGATGACTCTTGTTTGGGTTGCTCAATATTATTATGTTGTTTTGTTAAAAAGAACATGTTACGATTGGTGAGGAAGATCATGGCACTGAGAAGACACATGACTTCGAATAGAACCAATATACAGATGCATGTTAGGGAGAGAAGGGACAAATTTGAATGATTGTGTTGAAAATGCTTTCGGACTCTTCTCAAAAGTCCTTGGTGTGTCTCTTCCTCAGTGGTGTCATCCAAGTGAAGAGCTTGTTTCATTGAGTGGTTATTGGATTCGATGTTATTCATTGGCAAGTGGTTTGAATCACTCCAGAAGCTTGGTTGAAAGGAAGAGAAGCACTCTTAGGTTTGTTTCTTGATTTTTAAACTTGTTGTTTCAGAAAAAGAGTTCGTAATGAGAACAAGTTGTTGATGCCACACAGTTTTTCCGTTTCAAAAAATATTTGGTTACCAATCAGTTTCCGCTTCCCACTCTTTCTTCACAATTCAACAGGCTAAACTTTCTCAACCTCTCTACATCCTCTTTAATGAATCTCTTGAACAGTCCTCTTGAAAGAAAGAAATAAAAAACAACGCAGAACGTGATGGTTTCATCAAAAGACATTCTATTCCTTCAAGAAAAGAATGCATTTCATAAACATCAAGCAATCGTAACAGTGAAATCATGAAAGACTAGTAATATTTCTGAAAGTTAAAAGAATATGAGACATTTGGATTAGCAAAAGCAGTTTCGACTTTGGTTTGAGAGAGAATGTCTTACACCATTCAAGAAACAGCCAAACCGAGAGTTTGGACGATGTTGAGAATAGTTAATTAATGCGTTGAAATACTCAGCCAACATTCCGTTCCGCATTGTGTTAAAATCCAACCGTGTTTCGCCTGCGCCCAACTTGGTATTCAAATTTCAACCCGTTCAGAAATGAACAACAAAAACATGGAAAAAATAAACTGTGCATTTTATTCTTTGAATCTTCAGTTGAGAAAAAGTTGGAGAGTTCGGACAAGGTCCATTGACGTCTGGCAGTTCGGTCGCATGAACACTAGGCCCTTTGAAAGAAAACATCCCATAGAAACTGGTTCCAAAACATTAATGAAATTGGAACGATTATTACCCTCTTTGGAAACACCACAGATAATGATGGTACCTATTTTCAAAGAAACATGAACACTGAACTACATTATATCTTGAGTTCGAATGATTAGTTTGAATGAATATAGCTTTTTGGATGAGAATTTAGTGATTCAAAATGTTGCAACTCAGAAAAATGCTTTACAAAGACGTTGCGACTATCACTTACCAAAGTCGCTCATAATTTGACGGCCATGCACTGCGATACAACAAAGGTATCGAAGGTTATTCATCCATTCCTTACAGGATCCTACATTTCATTGACTGCCATTGGGTCAATCTATCATTAAAGTAAGGAAAACAAATATGCTGACTATGTGGATAAGAAGCATGTGTGTCCTTTCACGAAAAGTCAATGCTTTACAATGCCAGGTGTGAAAGGCATTAACACTTCAAGTCCAAACCACACTTCAAATCTGAGAGAAGTTGTTATTGATTTATTTTCATGATGAAGAGGGTCTTCAATCGCTTCAAACGAATTCGACTCTCTCTCCACAACAAGGTGGCACTTCAAATTTGGAATCTGACGAAGAAGGAATGGATGAAGTATTGTCCAATGATGACGAAGACTACGAAGACATTTGAATGGATGGAGGAACTATTCGTCTCCCAGTGTTCACTTTGACATTAAATGTTGTCTGCGTATGGTTTTAATAATCATTTTTTATCTTAAGTTGCCACTGGCGCAAAGTTTAATAAACATCAAATTTTTTATCTTAAGTGCCAGTGTATTGTATTAAAGGTCACAATTTTCTCCAATCTATTGCCATTTCCATTTCAAAAAACTAAGATAGGTGTTTCAAATGTCAGAAGGAAGGATTAGTGTTGTTTTGCCAGAATGACTTTAGTGCAGCGTACGGGTCAGTGCCATTCCTTATCTGATAAACAATGGTCTTGAAATTAAGTTCATCGAACTGCCGCCAAAAATTTCTTGCTTCTCTTGCTTTGTCAAATTCATTTCTAGAAACGGAATGAAATTTTTTGCTAGAAGCCCAATAACAAAATGTCTTCAATAACGATTCACAATCATATTTTGTTTTGTAAGATTTGAAACCATGAGGATGAACAATACATTCTAAATATTCATCTGCGCAAAATGAAACTGTTCCGGCAAACTGTGTCATTTCGTCAGCTTTACATGCAAAGCCCCAATCAATAAATATTAATTTTCCATCATTTCCATTCTTCATAATGTTATCAGGTCTAATATCTCTGTGGCAAATTCCCCTTGAATGAACCTTTTGCAATAAGTCTATTAAGTCCAAACATTCTTGTTTGGTTGGGGTATCTGTATCTTCTATGCAATTAAATTTTTCCATTTGTAAAACTCCTTCACATAGTTTTTCTACTTGAGGGACATCAATATTATAGCTTTTGAGAGTATTCAACGTTTGATATTCGTTCTCAAACAAATTAGTATAAACGGGCGTTTTACATATTTTAGCAACCCTTCCATCAGGTACTTCAAAAACCAAAGAAGTGTAGCCATCCGAAAGGAAGGATGGAGGGCCCTTTCAAACCTGCAGCCGCAGCAAACAGCCGAAAAGGACGGCTGCCAGCTCCTGCTGACTTCCCAAACTTTGTGGAAATCCAGAATCCTCCAGAATCCGGATGTTTATGGATTTTGGCGGTTGTTTTTGGCTTCAAAACGAATAAAATTTTTAACAATAAAAATGCAAAACAACAACAATTCCGAACAGCTTTGGCATGTTATCCTTGACCGAAATGAATTCAAATGTGGAGCTAAACAACCACATCAACATACATCCACGAAACGAATTCTGATCTTCATCTTCTCTATGACTATCTTACCGATATAAAATTCACACCATCAGACATCAATTCAGTAATTCGTATTTTTGAAGAAGCATTGCTTGTTCTAAAGTCTTTTATTTGATGATGAAGCGATCATGTCATTGTGTTATGGACCTCACTCTCCGCTGAACTGTTTATAGGTGTGAAAAGGTTTAATATATCATCATTAACCTGGCTATGGGTAATCCAGTTCTTGAGTTCCATTTCATCGACAACCGTAATGTGGTGTTGGTTTTTTTTTGAATTATAAATACTAGCATATGAGTGAGTTGATAGGTTGGATGTAGATTTGTGAGTTAATTGTAATTGTTTAGTTTTTTCTTGTTCACGTTTTGTTTTTTCTACCTCCTGCTTTGTTTTTTCTTTTTCTGTTTCTATTTCGCGTTTTGTTTTTTCTTCCTCCTGTTTTGTTTTTTCTTTCTCCAGCAATAGTTGATATTTCATTTTCTTTAGTTTGTGTGAGGTAGAATTCTCATTCTTTTTTCGTTTTTTTGGGGATGAAGATGATGCTGAAGGTGATGTTGGTGATAATGCTGACGATGATGATTCTGGTGAAGATGATGATTCCGGTGAAGGCGATGATAGCGGTTCGGACATTGTTGAGTATTTGTAAATTTTTTTTTCAAGGTATTTTTAGCTGCTTGATGTGTGTGGCCTGGCTGTTATGGGAAGGCATTGATTTCATTCAACAATTTTTAAAACCTTGAATACACATTGATTTCATCATAAAACGAAACATTCTCTGGAAATGAAATCAAAAAACGACAAGGCTGCGAAGCAAAACAATTTTTACTCAATCATGATCGATCAAAAAGCAAATCATACAAGATCGGGCAACAATCTTTAGCATGCTCCAATGTGCTCGCTCATAGGACCAACAGGTATTTCACTTTCTTCATGACCACATATTCAACATGGCAATGCTTGGCAAAATCATCACTCGACTCGGAAAAGTTGAAAGGCACTTTGAAAGCCACTCCTTGAACCCTGTCGTCATTCAACAGTGCACGAGTGATTTGTTTCACACTGGCTAATCTGAAGTGTGTTCGAGGAGGAGGAACATTCAGATGGATTAGTACTTTGGGAAGTCGCGCTAGTGCCACCCACATTGGTATGAGAGTTGGATGTTGTTGCAGGATCTATGGTTGTTGTAGGCTTTAGAAAATACAAATCTTCAATGACTGAATGTTGACAAAAATCTTCATTACCCCAAGGAATATCAAAAAAGATAAAAGTTTTGCTGAGAGGGAGCTGAGAGGAGTCCACAGAGGTTGCTGATCTTCCAATACTCTCTGATTGGATACTTTTGGCATGGTGGGATGAATTTTTTGTTATGGAATTTTTCCATTCATTCCACCATGTTAAAAAATTATCTATCACAACACAATATGCTTATGCGATAGTAACGGGTTTTTTCGCTGGCCTGAGCCAAGTTTCGCTGGAGGGGTGGACTAGAATTAGTCCAGCGAAAATCTGGCCACACGAAAATAGCTGGTTGAAAAGTGACGAACCTGGGTGTTTAGATTCCATTAAACACAAGAAAAAATGGGCAAGCTTGGCCTTGTTGACTTTAATCAAACCACACACATCCACTGCAAAGAGTGTTCTTCTACTTTTCAAACAAGACCTTCTAAATGTCCAACTCCTAATTGTAAATCAAGGTTATTCGGAGATTGTCCACTTTGTCTTAAATCAGTATCACTCACCAACATCTCAAAGCATAAATGTCGGTTCGAAAGCAGGATTTTGATTTCCAATACTTCTAACATTGATATTCAAAATATCAGTTCGGAACATGTCACTTTTATTGCAGAACAAAATGGAATAGGGACTCCATTTGCAAAATTAGAGAAACCTATTTCAGATATGACCTCTAATGACGCCAATGAAACCGCTCAACAAGTTTTAGACCAATTTTTCAAAGTAGGAGGAAATGTCTCTCATTTATTAACTCACTCCCAAATGCGATCATATTTCAGAGATTTACGATCAACAAATTATCAAAGAGGAGTCCGAGCTGGTGTTAAAGGAATAGTTGCGAAATTAAAAAAAAAAATTAAGGACCGAAATTCACAATTAGAAGGCACTAATTTATCCTCAAATCAAATTAAGATGCTTCAACGAGTATTGTTTGAGGAAAATAATGAAGATATTGAATCAAGAAAAAAAATCGATCGCACAATGAAAAAGTTAAACTCCAAACTTGAACCAATTTCAGACAAGGTTATTTTGAATCTTCTTGCTTTCTATATGAACACTTTAAACAAATCTACAAATGACATTCATAAGGCCATTTCAGATGCATCAAATTTTTATGATATAAGTGGAGGGAACATGTTATTTTATACTGAGCGAAAAGAAATTATTGAAAAACATCTCGTGAATTTTGAATCAATTTGGGGGCGAATTGGAGAAGCGTTATTGAAGCAATTTAATATCACGATATCAAAAGGATCTATTGCTTACAACGTCAGAGCGTTATTTCACAAATACGGGTTTAATTCAATAACGCCAACAAGGATGAGAGGGAAAAAACATTCATGTAACGGAATAAGAGCAAACTTGGCTTTCGATGTCACAAATATGAGAAAGGAAAATTTACAACAAATCCCTACCCCAAAAACAATCGTCGAAGATAATGGGAAAATATTAGGAGCAGAATTAGATATTCTTGAGCATTTTAAATATATTTTAATAAGCTGCCTTGATCATGATTGTTTTACGGGTGAAACTTTAGAAAAAGCGAAAAAAGAACCTGTTGACTGTTGTGCCGCTTGGTGGGGAGACTCAACTGGAAACATGGGGCACAATAATTCAATGTTTTGTGGAAGCATTGGATTGCTGCATGGATTGAGCGCTACTTTTAAACAAGATCGTAAAATCCAACAATTTGTAAATCAACAACATATTTCTATGATGGGATATTTCAAAGATTCCAGTAAGCACTTTACTAAGGTACTCCAAAAAGTGGGAGAGAGCTTTTTTAAACTTGGAACAAACACCATTCAAGCTGAATATAAGGGGGAAAAGTATCTATTTAATGTCAGGATTACAAAAATCAAAGGAGATGCTCCGTTCTTACAAAAAGTTCTGAATAACAAGCAAGGAGGGAATCAAGCATGCTTTCTTTGTGATGATTATAAGGAACTATGGAGAACATCCCAATAATTCATGCTCTCACTGAAAAGCAAGAAATCGTAATACTGAAATCGGATGAATGTTTGGAGTTTAAAATGGTGACCAAATCTCCCTCTGAAAATTTGGATTACATGTATCTCAGTGAATTACGCAACGATGTCTATTCCACAATCACGCTCCAACAGTTAAAAAATTTAGGCACCAATGAAATTAATATTGTGCACCATTCAAAATCCAATGTCGATCCTAGATTCAAGGTGCTAAAGTAAAATCTCAAAAAGTTAGCAGGTCGAATGCTTACTACTATTCTAGCAAAAATTAACATTGAGGCATGGAAGTCTATCAGATCAAAGAAAACACCATCAAATAAGACGAAAATAGAGAAAATCGTTAAGGTTGTCACAGACGACCGAACAGCACTGGAGTGTCTTCAACAACATTACCCAGAATTGCTTGAAAGTGATGAGAGACAACAGATATCAAAAAGTTCCAAGAAACAAAGCCGAACGGATGATGTCAATACTTGTGGAAGGAAAAAGGCAAAGCAATCAACCAATCTTCCTTTTCTCGGAAACTCTCAAAATGTAAGCGTTGCAATGCAATCTCCTCCTGTCATACCAATTACTATTCCCTCTGTGATAAATATGATCACAACAAGTCAACCACAACGAGCTCCGAGTTACAGCAACTATTTGCATTACAGGCAACCAAGTGTTTCACAAAATGCAACTCAGGATCAACCCTCGCAATTTAACTCTTCTTCACCCTGTGGAAATTCATCCGAAATTTTAATGGAAGGCGCTGTTGATCAAGTTTTTCAATCATCGGAACACACAATTGGCACAATCGGAAGGTCATCCCAACCGGTGATGGATTTTCTTCAATCAATGCAATCAAATGTGATATTTAATTCTCAACGTTTAACACATCCATATAATACTCACACCCAAACACAACATCAAAACGGAGTGGTGAGAAACGACGACGCTGCACCAAAACGGAGTGGTAAGAAAGCAAACCAACAGCTGTTCGCTCAGTTGGCGATAAACAATACAATCAGATAATTTTTTTTTAAAAACCATAATCAAAATACGTGTCCACTATGAAAGAGAAAGAGGTGGTCGAGCAAACAACTGTTTTTTGGTTGTGGACGCACCTTCGCTACACAGTGACAGGTGACACTAATCAAAAGACGGTGTTTTCCAGGGTAATCGAGTGAAGCAGAAATTGGGAAGGAAACCACTACGTTACGCTAGCATAAGCCTACTGTGAAGAGACAGCTCGATTCTTTTCATTGAAATCGTTGACAAAGAGTTCAACATTATGTTTTCCACATTCGTAGCGTTTAGCATCTAATTCTATCATAGTCATTCGGGTTTGATTTAAAACTTGAGAAGGATATAATTTCCAAAGAGCTCTCAGAAATCCAATGGTGTTTCCTCCAAGTCCTCCTGTACCGTCAATGATGTGGAGTGGATATGAAGCATGGGAAGAATTGTCATTGCTCTTTCTAGGGTGCGTGGACAAGTGATCATTATAATTTTTCGAGAAGGATGGTTGCAATTTCAAATGCATCCTATCTCATCGTGTTGCAAATTAATTCGGATATTTGAGGAGATTGTTGTGGATTACGTGTGGTGATCAAATTAAAGATGCGAGAGGAGCTAATGAGGTCGCTACTTGCTGTATACAAAAGATCAGATCTTTGTAGAAACTTTAAACTATTCCTCCAAATCAACTTGTTAATTTAGCCACCCTCTTTCCATCTCAGCGAAAAGAACTGAATGGTTCTGAACAATACGGTTTCTACTAGTCTAGCAAGGTATTTGGATTGAGTCGACCACCATTTGAAACTGAATACCACGACCAATCACGAGTAGAGATCATAAGATATCGAAATCCTTGCGGGCTGAAGGACGTGGAGAAACAATTACACTTAAAACTGTACAAAGGTGAAGCAGATTGCTTACACTTTGAAGACAATCATCTCCAAATAATCGGAACTAGTTGAATAATTGTGTCTAAGGCTCGCATATAAATAAACTTCTTGGAACATGAATACCAGTTACTCTGAGCCGTATTGAGAACCAGTGAGAGGAGGGCTAATCGGGAGGTAGTAATATCCCTCAAGCTTACGACAAAATAATGTCAATTATTGGTTGGGATCAGCTTCAATATAAAGACACAACAGCTGATTGAGTTGTTTCTCACATCGTCCGAAACTGCAATGATTGTTCTAATGAACTGTGGAGTGAATTGTGACAGCTGAACCTATAGTCGCAAATTTGTTTACCATATGATAATACTAGCAGGACGAGACTGAGAGGAAATACTGAGGGATATCCATCTTCAAGGCTAATCAACCAGTCTTCGACACTTCGTAGGGGTGGAATATATATAACCTTAAAATTCGATCAATTGTCTCCTGAGTAGGATTGCTCAAATCGCCTACTGTTTGAGTAATTTCGAAGGAGAATCGAAGTTAAACCTATTCAACACCTTCGCTATTTCCTCCAAATCCAAAATGTCCATCATAATTCATTTTCGTACCAAATCAACATTTCAGATTTTGTAAACTTGTCGGATCTTTAGCATTCTTTACATCTGTTTGACAGATCAAAGAGTTGAAATTGTAATTAGATGATCAAATATTCCATCATCTGTCCTTAAAGAACTGAGTGCTGTAATGCCTCATCTGAACTCGATGTTGGGGTTGTAAAGGTATATCTGTGTTGCGTTGTAGACTGGGAAGAGAAAATCGCAACTTCTAACTAATATGAGACCTGTTTCACAGTTATGATTGAATTTGCTGACTAGGACGTTAGAGCTAACATGCATTCCATAAACATTGACGAGAAGTATTTGGGTTGACGATGATTGGGGCTGGTGTGTCTAAACCGAGAGAGCTTCCAATATTCTCTTGTTCAATTTTCTGGAGAGTTTTGAGATCCTTATTGGCATATCTGTAGATCATCATTGATGTGTTTCAATCTTACATTCATCATTGACGAGTTGTACATCTTAACGGTGTAGGAATGGTGTAATACCAGAGTTGACTACGTCAAGAAATCCAGTCTCTATTAAACTTGCCTTCGAAATGGTAACTTAAATTTTCTCGATTTTCTGTTGGACTCTCGATTTAACCGGTTGGGATTCACATTGTTGTAAAACGAATACGAGAGATGTATTATAGAGTTCTACGGTTTGAGCAAAATGAGGCTGCATTTTTCTAATACAAATGGTCCACCTAGGAAACATTAAGGAAATCCATAATTATAGTCACAATGAGAGAAAGCTAACGTCAACACATCAACCATGCAAGTGTAAATGTAAACCAACATTCCAAATTAAATTTGTCCTAGAATATACTTGGGAGAGAGACTGGCCTTGGAACGAGACTTAATAGGAGGAAGCGAAATTCGAACATCTTTCTTAAAAAGTTTCAAGTAGTGAGCAACGTGTCTAATATGAGAGAAAAACTTATATTCCACCATTCGAAAATCCAGGATGAATCGAAATGATGGTCTCGATAAACCCGCATTTGTAACGACCATATAGAATGCTCCAGTTGTTACTTTCTACAACTGACTTCTAAAAAATTCATAGAAATCCAGTACTTGATTTTCCAACTGAAAAATGCATCAATAGTTTTCATCACCTTTGTTTTGAGTTAGTTGTGTGAAAAATAATGAGTGATGAATAGGGACACTACTAGGCTGTGCTACGATTTTTTGATATTTGAATTGGTCGAATCGTGAGTCTTAGTGATAACAATTACAAGATTGGGTTGGTGGCTATCATCTGGGTGGCTATCAGTAGAGTATGACAAGAAGTCCTCGTTTGACATTTAAGGCATCAGTGGCAATTGCAAGAGGAAAATTATTGTTCAAGGTTGTGTCAAGGACTCATAGTACTATGATGACGCCAAGCTCCTCATTATCAAAAGCATTAATGATTAATTAGTATTCCCAATTAAGTTCGTCAAGTGATAATTGTTGTCACAACGAAACAAACAAACTATGATGAAATCTTGTCTCATCCATACAGTCCTTTTTTAAACTAGATGCCAAAGAATATTGTTCAATCACTTCAAAATCACTACAACAACTTGTGTCGTGATGAAGGATTACATGTTGACCAATGTTGTGGATTACTTGTACACTCTTGTTGCAACTTGATATTGTCCACTGCTCTTCTTATCGTTTTGATATTGTTTCACTCTGAGGAAAAAACTGGAATGGTGTTGACATATCGTTAGAAATCCAATCTAATGTAGTTCTTTCCACAAAATTTACGTCTCAAGATCCAGCAAACTAGTTCAATCGTTCAACACTTTCTTCATAATATCTGAATAGGATAACGATATTTCTGTGAAGAGATTAGATAATATCATGGCTTGGTCAGTTCATGTTGAGAATGCTATAACGTTCGTTCAACCATTCCGAATTAATATTAAAATAAATAAATAAACAGGCAAGTGCTGAGAACGAATGAAGTTGATACTCCAATGGAAGAGCTATTCATCTCGTTGCTAAGATTACGTTAATGCTGTAGGTACTATAGCTAATGGAGTTCGATGCTAAAGTGTGGAAAACAAACTGAAAGTAATCAAATTCGAATGATGCGAGAACAGTTGTCGTTGGCTCGGGAGAAAAAAAGAGTTCCGTGGTGAATAATTGATGAATGGAGTTGTTAGACAACAAGAACAAAGGCTCATCTGTTGTGACTGCTACAACCACCGTTACGTCTTCCAACACAACACAACCTCATACAACATTGACCGCCACAAGAACCTCTTTGACCACTCTGTTTGACACATCATCAAGAAGCCAAAGTTATTCCATGTCATCAAAGTAGTCATCCTCTTTCTCGTAAGTTGTCGTTTCTCATGATCTTCTCCATCAACCATTTATTTTTTATCAATTTACAACCTTTCATCACCAGTGTCATTAAAGCAAGGCTTGCATTTATTTTGCCGCCTGAATTTATTACATTCCTAGAAGAACAACATTGTTCTTACCGCTTAATTACTACAATATGAAGAGAGTCATTAAAAGCCTTAAATACGTGGAGTGTGTTATAGGCAAGAATATCATCAAATAAAAAATCAACACATCCAATGTATTTCAATTGCGTGGCTTGCAAATTCCAACACACCCAACAACAAATCTCTTCCAAGTCAGCCCTAACATTGACTCATATTGTGACCCATATCCACGCTACGATGTGTGAATTTGTCTCTTTGAATCATGTTTCTCGTTTTTCAAATGAATGCATGTTTTGGTAGGTATGATGGTTGTAAAAATTAAAGCTGAGACTATTTTGGACTCTCGCCGAATTATGTACCGCCATGGTTTGAAAATTCGTTACTCTTGAATTAGGGACAAGTTTTTGCCAAACGTTGCACAATACAAGGCTCAATTGAAAAACAAATATCAACTCAAGGAAAATCCTTATCTCAATGAATTATTGGGGAAGTGTTCTCATGAAGATCAAGATGTCTTGAATGAAGTGAAGAAGTACATTACCCCTGAACTCGCTTATGCCTTTCTTGGAGAGAAGGAATTCTTTTCCAAATTTTGGATTCAATCTTCAGACAAGATCAGACAACTTGTCCAAAAATTTGTATTAAGATACATTTCCAATAACCATATACCAAACTTGACCTCTCTCCAATATGCTGAACAATTCGGGTTGGCCAAGGAATTGATTAATTTTTGTCAATTACATGGTTTGGCATGTATGAAATTTCCACAATTAATCACGTGCTCAGAATCAGACTTGGATTTTGACAAGCTGAAGAGGGTTATTGCTTTTTTTGACATCGATAACCAATTCATTACACAATTCCACTCTCTGTGTTTTTCCTTAATTTATGGTCGAGAATGTTCACTGAATGGCTCTCTTAAAATGTGGATTCGAAGATGTGAAATGTCTCACCTCGAGGAAATGTCTCTTGTTAGAATCTATGAAGAGTTTGGTAATGATAATCCCTTTTTCATTCCTTCTCAAATTGTGAATGACAAGAAGGAATTGGTGGCCAAATGGGTGCCAGTAACTCTGAATAAGGAATTGAGAACAAAAAATCTGGTCAAATTGTCGGCAGGATGGAGGGGGAATTAGACGGGCCATCACCGAAAATATTTTCTCCCAATCGTCGTCCAAACCAACTCTCAACTCTTCACAGCAGTCCAAAACTTGGTCCAATCTTTGACATCATCGACCTTCACCTGAGTTTCAAATCCAAAAATTAATCACATTTCGAAAATTAATCAAATTGATATGAACAGTTCTTCGACTTGTGTGAGGTAATGAAATGCCGTGCAGCATGTTTACTATCGCCACGAGTGTTAGTGGCCATGTTGTTGTTGGTGTATGCTTTTCATTTTTTTAAAATAAAAATTTTTTTATTAGCAATCAGCCGCTTCAGCGAGTCCAGCCCGCCCAAGATATCCTCATTTCCAAAAAGCTCTGGAAATTACTATCCAGATGCAATCAAATTATTAGCTGTGTGCTAGGATGGGCGATTTCTTCCACCCCTCGCAGGATGTGACGACATTGGTGATGGATACTTTTCTGACTGCACCAAAATTGCTGCACAAGAGAGGGTCCTTGAAACATGGAAGAAGGATGAAATACGAATGAACTTGCCTAATGGTAGTGTCAAGAGATATTTGAACACGCTGGAGAAGCTATTTCCAAATGATTTGGAACAAGTGAAGGAAACAATAAAAAACACTTACCTCACATTTGTTCCTTCTTTGACTTCTATCAATGAATTACGACGTACTTCCATTCCAATCAATTTTCCTCTCTCACCAGCAGTAGTGGATGCTCTTCAAATTATATCCTCCTTTCTCAACACTTCAAACATTCAAGATACCGTGTTAAGAAAAGTATTCATGATCATTGGTGCCTTGTTAGGGGATGGATGGAAAGACAATTGTGCACTCACACTCCATTACACGGAATCACAATTGAGAGATGAAATTATATTGTTCATGGAAAGTATTGCAAAAAAGAAGGATTGTCAATGGTACTCTGTCAAGTATTCTAAAAAACTGGAGAATGGAGAATGGGAATATCGAAAGATGAATTATGGAGGTGGAAAGGTTCAATATTCTGAAGAGGAAAAAGAAAAGCTCATTAATCAGTGGATTCAAGAAGGATTTGCACCTGCTTGTTTTGATATTCACTTTCCCCATACATTATTCAACAATTTGATGAAAGAATTGGGATTCTATGTGCATGATCAAACGAAAGGAAAGTTAATCAAAACCATTCCATCCTTTGTGTACGAATTGCCCATGAAATATGCATCTCCCTTGTTGAATGGTGCAATATATTCTGATGGTCATATGAGTCCAAGTCACCAGAGAAGAATGTCCTTTACACAAGTAGATCAAATCATCATGAATGCTGTCATGTTTTTGGGAATGATTTGTGGTTATCATGTCTCTGGAGTTCCCAAATGGTATGAGGATGAGGAGGTCATTTACAACGAGTCCTATTTTACAGGATATGCAATTTTAGGATTTGGTGCCCCAGAATTGGAAAAGAAACAGTATCCACAGGGGAAAACACCACCTCAAAGTGTGAGAGCAAGAGTGGAACTAATTGCAGAGGTTGAGGAACCACAGGAATTGTATCATTTCACATTTTTAAAAGATCAAGTGGATACCATTCACACTGCCAATGGTAGGTGGTTCTAATTGTTTCATGATCAAGTGGAATGTTCTTTACATTGTGTGTACTTATATGACCCCACACTTGAATGAAAACATGTGTGTACTCGTGTACTCATATCCCCAATTGGACTGTAAAAAACTTGAAAGGCCTCGTCTTGGTTCTTGGTCAGAATTTTTACCAGTCACTGAATGTTGGTGATCATCATGTTTTGAGTTATTCTTCATGTGAAAATGATTATTTGCAAGTATTACCAGAGTCCATTCAAAAAGTAATTCACGCTGTGGATTATTTGAAAGGAAGAGCAGAGACGACTGAATCGCCAAAGATTGTCATTACAACACCGTCATCGAAAAAGAGTGGTGGTGGTGACGATTCTCCACAGAAACTTCCAGACAATATTCAACCAAACATTGAGAAGAAGGTGGCTCTCTCTTTCTCCTCTTCCAGCAAGAAGAAGAAGAAGAAGACATTGATTACCGACAGTGATGAAGATGTGATTGTGACTACTGCGTCATCTTCATCCAATCCAAGCAAGAGAGGAAACACTGTGGTGAGATTGGAACAGGATAAAAAGAAGAAGAAGACTTTGATTACGGATAGTGATGACGATGTGATTGTGACTACTGCGTCATCTTCTTCTTCTAATAAGGAGAGTCGTTTTGGAAAGAATACAAGTTCTTCTGTGGCACAATCTTCCTCCAGCAAGAAGAACAAGAATGTGACTCCATTGACCTCTTCAAGTAAGCGTGATCGTGCTGTCAAGCAAGATACTGGTTTGTCTTCCTCTTCGAGCAAGATCGCCAATTCTTCTGAAAAGAGTCTATCTTCCTCCAACAAGAATGTTCATTCTTCGTATCTACCCTCAAGAAATCCGATCTTGAAAGGAAATCATGAAAAGTCCAATCCAAGCAAGAGGGGTAACACTGTGGTGAGATTGGAACAGGATAAAAAGAAGAGAAGGAAGACTTTGATTACGGACAGTGATGATGATGAGCAGTAATAAATTTTCTTGTCTGTTGTCTTGTTACGGTCTAGATGTCTAGAATGAATATTTTTTTGTACACTTTTGGCCGTCTAGAATATTTTTTTGAAATGTGTGAAAATAAAGGATCAAATTTCAAAGAATAATGATTTTAATGAAGGGAATGAATGCAAAATGATCAGAATTACAACTTGTCTGCAAATTCTTCTAAGTTTGGAACCTCATCCTTCAAGCCTTTACGCTTACGAGTTTCCACTACCAACTCTCTAATCTTGGAAGTCTTGTCCCATGGGTCACCACCAACGACTTGCCAATGGTGGAACACACATTGTGGGAAGGCCTTACCACCAGTTTCAGATCTCAACAAGGTGGTAAAGTTGAATGATTCAAGGACAGGTAAGAAGGCCTTGACATTGTACAATGGAGTACCTGGTCTTTGGATGGCTTGATCAATGGTACCTCTTCTCTTGTTCATGACCGAGTAAACAGAACCCAAGACGGAGTCTGGGCATTGAATTTCAACCAAGAAAATAGGTTCCAAAATCTTTGGTGCAGCATTGCATTGAGCAGCTTGGCAACCTCTACGAGCAGTGTGGAGAATTTGACCAGCACCTCTGTGGATAGCGTCAGTGTGGAGGGTAACGTCGGTCAAGTTGTACTTGATACCTCTGCATGGCTCAGAACACAAAGCACCTTCCTTGGCAGCAATTTGGAATCCCGAGTTGACCGAGTCCTTAATTTCGTTCAAGTATTGGACAGCCTTAGTACAATCGACCATCAAGTTAGGACCATTTTGATCTGGACCAAAAGACCAAATCTTTCTGGCTTGATCTTGATCCCATCCATAGGTATCTTGCAAAATCTTGGATCTCTTCTTGACGTCGTCTTGTGGAGAAATCTTTCCTTGTTCAATATCTTCTTGCAATTCTTCTGGCAATGGTTCAGCATGCATGTACAAACGATTGTGCTTGTTTGGAGACTTGGTCAAGGTATCAAAGGCTCCTTTTTCAGTGACAGTTTCTCTGAAAGCAACGACTGGGTCGGAAATCTTCAATTCAATACCACCACAATAGTCATCTCTCAAATCCTTCAAGCAAATTTCCAAGTGCAATTCACCAGCACCTGCAATAATCTTTTCACCTGATTCTTCATTGATGGTACATTGGACAAGTGGGTCAGACTTGGCCAATCTCTTCATACCTTCAATGACCTTTGGCAAATCAGATTGGTTCTTTGGTTCGACGGCAACTCTGACGACTGGTGAGACAGAGTACTTCATATCCTTGAATGGACAAGCATCTCCACAGTCAGCATCAGTAATGGTACCAGTCTTGACGAGGAATTGATCGACACCGACCAAACCAGCAACGTTACCGCAAGGAATGTCATCCACAGATTCAGTATAACGACCCATCATGACGACAGTTCTTTGAATGGTCTTGTCTTCGAACAAGTCTGTGCTCTTTCCATGTTCAAAGTTTGGACCCATAAGTCTAGCCTTTTGACCAGTTCTAATCTTACCAGAAAAGACACGTCCAAAAGCAAAGAATCTACCCTTATCAGAGGATGGGACCATCTTGGAAACGTACATCATCAATGGACCGTTAGGATCGCAATTCTTGACAGATTGGCAATACTTGTCATCCAATGGACCATTGTACAAGTGTTCATATCTGTAAGCTTGAGCAACCTTTGGTGATGGCAAGTGAGTGACAATCATTTCTAACAAGGCATCAGCAGCTGGCAACCACTTTTGCATGACAATCTTCATCAACTTCTTATCCTTTTGTTGTTTATCATCACTAGACAAGGTAATACCCAAAGCTGGCAAGACCTTTTCCAAAGCTGGCTTATCATCATTCATACAGGCGTGGAAGACCTTGTAGATTGGATCCAAAACGAATTGGCAGAAACCTCTTTGCAATTTACCACCTTGGGAATCCTTGACCCACTTCTTACCAGCAACATCATAAAAGTTATCACCCCAGAATTTCTTCATCAACTTTTCCTCAGCAACACCAAACTTCTTCGAGTACATCTTGGCAAACTTCTTCAAAGTGAAACCCCAACAGTGCAAACCAGAACCGAAAGCAACGGTTCCCTTTTCTGGATAAACTTGTGGATCACCAAAACCACCATCGTTATAAGTAGAAATGACAACGTTCACAGACTCAATAGCCTTATTAAAGTTAGCATAAGCATCCTCAGGTTGTAATTGGAGTTCGAGCATGGCTCTGTCCAACTTGTTCATCATCAAAACTGGTCTAATACGTTCTTGCAAAGCTTGTCTCAACACAGTTTCAGTTTGCACACAGACACCTTCAACAGAGTCGACAACGACCAAAGCACCGTCAGTAACACGCAAAGCAGCAGTGACTTCAGATGAAAAGTCAACGTGACCTGGACAATCGATCAAGTTAATCAAATATTCAGTACTATCACCAGACTCAAGTTGCTTCTTATAGTAGAGGGAGATAGAAGTAGACTTGATGGTAATACATCTTTCTTGTTCGTCCTCACGAGTGTCCATGAAACGTTGTTGACCAGCACTGGCAGCAGCAATAATACCAGCTTCAGCGACGAGAGAATCGGTCAAAGTGGATTTACCGTGGTCGACGTGAGCAATCACAGACATGTTACGAATCTGTGGTTGCTTGTCCATGATGTTACGGATTTCATCAATACTGAATTTCACCATTTTCGCAGCTTAAAGTGTGTGTTCAAAATTGTAAGTGTTGGTGGATGGTGTTTTTTTTTCAACGAAGAAAAACGAGCTTTTTGGTCGCAGGCGAACACTCAACAAACTTGATGAGCAAGCTAGTGATTGGTAGTTGTAATATTTTACAATGAGATTTTTTTGGGCCTTTTGCTGGAGATGAGGTTGGCACTCAGTAAGCGCAGGGCGTGAGGTGGCTTTCCGCACGCTTCATTTTCGAAAATGAAGTCAAGATTCGAATTTGAACTTGAAGTAGATTCATTTCCAGGTTGGGACCTAAAGTGGTAGTTTGAATGCCAAACGATGAAAGCTTTCAGTGACTTGTATTTATCCAAGCATGTCAGTGGATCCAAAAAACGTAAACTTCCTTTACTGTTCTTGAATAAATATTGAAATTTGAGAGGATACATTTAAAGAGGTGGGACACAACACCCGTACGACTACGGTGAATTACAGTTTTGTTGTGTTTCATGTGTTGGAGATTGGTATTTTACTCCTTGACCATCTTGATCTTGGTGTGAATCTGTTCTTCAAACGATTTTGAAATGGAAACCAAATTCAAAAAATTCACAATACCTTTGTGCCTTCCCCTACGGATTGTCTATTTCATCGTCATCATCGTTGTGATTATTTGAACTTGGAAATGGGAAATCTCTCGTCCACTCAAGTGAGAGAGCTCATAGAGGAAGAACTTTCTCCTTCTCTCATTGAATATCAATACATGTTGAGTCCCGAATATTCACGAAAATGTTCATATGCCTGTTGCAAAATGAAAACAGAAGGGAGAGCATTATTTAACAAAACCCGAACATTGATGAGGAATAATAACAATAGTAGCAATTTTGGACAATCAACAGTTAACTGCACCGACGACAATTTATTGGGATCATCAATTTCTGTTAATTTAAATAATAGTTTCAATCATGGAAATACCAACAGTGGTTCTGGTGGAAGCATTGTGCTGTCGGATGTATCAACACTCTCCAGATCGACGACAGAAACAACATCAGTCAATAGTACTAATAATTTAAATCAATCCGTGTCGTCAGCAATGACAAATTTATCAATTTCCACAATAACAGCAGCATCACCACACACAATACCATCATCGCCGAGCTCCGCATCCAATGTGTCACCCACAACATCGCCACCACCGCTTTCACTCATGAATGATGAAATTAATGTAGTGGTCCGAGTAATTCCAAAACAAATAGGAGACTATGGAAAGAGCAATCATTCCATTCGTATTGCATTACATTATTCACTATGTCAATTTTATAATTTAAATCAAAAATTATTGGACGCTTCATATTATGAGGACTTGACAGAAACATGCGTACTATTTGATGGGCCTTTTATTCCAAAGGTATGTAAAATTGAATTTTAATAATTCATTTTGTGGCTCTAAATGTTCATTATTTGTCAATGTGCAAAATATTTTAGCAAGCCAACATTCCACTTTTATATGACGTCTATGAAAGTAAGAGTGCATGGTTTGTCGTTCAGGAAATGTACAATTACACTTGGGAGGAATTGATTCAATTTAATAAGGTACTTCTCGAAACAGGTACGTGACACCGTTTCTATTATTTACACACGACAAACCACTGTTCATATGAATGGAAAATTTTTATTACATTATGGATGTACATACAATTCATGAACAGACGATATTCGGCGAAGATTTTTATTTTATCAATTGTTACAAATTATTTCATATTGTCACAAAAACAATTTTGCCCATGGGAAATTAATTCCAAATAATATTCTAGTCAATGAAATGCTATGGATTTCTCTCATTGGACAAGACTTTCTCCACTCACCTGTTCTATTTCCAACTGAAATAGCTTCTCCTCCGCATAATATTCCAACAACTTCACACGATCAAAAAGCTACAAAATCCCCTCACACTTCACTTCCTCACACTATTAACATTTCTGCAGAGAGTTCGAGACGAAAAGATATTGTCATTCTGTGGCAAGAGGGAAAAATTTCTAATTTTGATTATTTGATGAAACTGAACGCATTGGCTGGGAGAAGAGTTGGTGATCATCAGTATCATCCAGTACTTCCATGGATCATTGACTTTGATGTTGACCCAACGGATCCAAATGCTCGTGTAGAATGGAGAGATTTAACAAAAACAAAATTTAGGTTAACCAAAGGCGATGAAATGTTAGATTTCACCTATCAATCACCCGACAATCCACATCATGTTACTGAGCCTCTTTCTGAAATTACTTACTTTATCTATAAGGCGAGACGAGTTTCAATCAGTGCTTTGAAAAAACATGTTCGACAAAATTATGAACCGAAAGAATATCCGACATCTCTTGCCAGAGTGTATCATTGGACACCTGATGAATGCATTCCAGAATTTTTCACAGACCCCAACATATTTACCTCCATTCATAACGACATGGAGGATTTAGCAATTCCTTCATGGGCCTCATCTCCAGAAGATTTCATTGAAAAACACAAAGCAGCTCTTGAGAGCGAATATGTGAGCCAAAATTTACATCACTGGATTGATCTCATATTTGGTTACAAACTGAGTGGACAGCATGCGATTGAGGCAAAAAATGTAATGTTGCGAAAGGAGAACAATGATCTGTATCCATCACGGTTTGGATTTGTTCAACTCTTTCACGAACCCCATCCACCTAGAAAAATTCTCAGTGCTAACATCATGGAAAGAATGCAAATGTATGAATGCTCTGTGAAATTTAGCAGTCGATATTTTACAAGTTCGGCTTATCATGTCATTTCAATACTTGAGAAAATGAATCGAACACAGATACTCTCCAAGGCAGAGCTTTTCAATGATGACATGTTTGCAGTGGGATGTTTACTTGCCAGCCTTTATATATTTGAGCCACTTTTCAACTCTAGATCTCTTGAAAGATACATTCGTGAAAATAGTATTACTGGCCAACAATCAGAATTGCCAACTCTGAAAAGAATAAGTCAACCTGCTCGATCCATTGTTGAAAAATTAATCGACTTGAATTTATCCAAAGGCAAGAAAGCTCTATATATTTATCAATCCAAGAAATATTTTCCAGAATATTTTAAATACTGCCATTGGATTTTATCCAACCTCTATTTATTTCAGAGCCATCTAGAGAGATACAACTTTGTGTTGAAACAAATTCGACCAAGTAGTTCACCAGAGTTTTCAGAAAGTATCATGACTCTCCCATCAGATGCTCTCGATTTATTACTTCCTCATATTCTGCACATGTTTTTTGTCAAACGAATTGAGAAGAGTTCACAAAATCTAATGTTCTCTCATGTCCTTCCATGGTCTTATGGCATTGAGATTTTAAGAAGTATGGTTCGTTACTCTCGAGAAAAGTTTCTATCCAAATTTAAAGAATGTGATTCTGCAAAGAAGATTCTCAAATTACGTCTCTATCAACTCTATATGGAAAATGAAAGAATTGAGAGTTTCTTGAATACATCAGTTGAGGAGGAGCAGGAGACCCACAAGCAAGAGTCACTAGACAGTCATCACTCACCTGAAACTCTACCCTCTCTACCATCTTCAAACAACATGGTTGAAAAACAGTTGAGAAAAGACCTCTTATTACTTCCATTGAATTTATACTCATATTCCTTCTCTTCGTTAGTATATAACGTGATTTTATCGGATATTACTCAAAAACCATATAACAAGGCTTCACAGACATCATCTACAACCTACTCAGAAGGTATTACTAATCCAACCTCAAACGATCAGAAACGTCTCTTCCTCGAACAATTACTCCCTTTCTTTATTGAGGGGGTATTCAATAATTGTAAGAACAATCCTCAAATCGCGAAAAAGATATGTACCACTCTCTCAAAATTGTGTAATGACTTTGGAGTGATCATTACCATTCAATATATTTTAGATCCTTTAATTTTAAAGCTTAAGAAGAGGATGAGAAGTTATTTATTTGATGAAACGATCTTCCACTTGTTGAACAGCTTGGGACTTAATTTGGGATATAGTACATTGGGAACATATTTAATGCCCAAGTTTTTCTCCATCATTCTTTCAGAGATGAAGGCAGCGGAGGCAGGAATTCCTCAATCTGCTGAAAATCTCAAAACAAATATTTTCAACATGATAGATTTACTAGAGAATATTTTAGAACGAACACCTAATCAAACTTCAGTAGTGAACACAATCCTTCAGGGGAATCAACTCATGATTAATAATATCATGGATGCAGTTTACAGCTTGACTCTCTCAAGAGAGACCACAGTGAGCTTGGACTTTGCGGTAGTCTTAGGCATCTTTGAAAAGTTTTGTCACTTTTTGTGTAGAATGTTCCATATGTGTGACTTGAAGATTAGAATTCTAATATTCCAAGGGTGTAAATCGGTCTTTAGAAAAATACTGAGCTCACCTATTTATCTGGAAGGTTATTTCTCTCAGCAACTAGCAGTGGCTCCATCGTTCGTCAATACATCCAAAAACCCAATAGTTAGCAGTCAATCCATTGTTAGTACTGACACTTCGATGGAGGAAGAGCAGTCTGCTGCCCACACAAACACTCCATCTTCGGAGGCTTCTAAGAAAAAAGGAATTAGATCGTTTTTTGAGAGATTTAAGAGAAGTGAATCACAAATAATTTCTGATGAACAAAAAGCTCCAGAATTACCCTCCAGCAACGAAGTTGCCATCACTTCATCAGAAGAGGAAATCATTTCTCCATCTTCCAGTCGTGCTGGTGAAAATCCAATTCCTGAAAAAGAAGTAGAAACTCCATGTGGGTTCAGAAATGATAATCATTTCAAGATTGGATGCGTTTTGTATCGAGAATTGTGTTGTATTTTTGGAAATTCAACCATGAGAGAAGCTGTACTGAACAGTAAAATGTTGGAAGATAACATCACAAAGGACCGATTGAATTTCACAATAGAACAACAACAGCCAGAGAATGATTCCATTGGTAGTGGAAATAGTGTTGATGATACCTCAAAGCTATTGCAACAACTTCCAAACAAGATTGTTTATTCGAAAGGAAAGAAAACTATGAACGAAAAGAGTTCGTGGTATGTTCAGAACCAGCTCCATAGTGGCAGACTTTTTGAAAGACATGCCTCTTCAAGCAATTTTGACAGAGATATTTTAGATGTGAAGTTCAGAGGAATATTAGAATACGAAATATTTGACACAAAGTTTAATGATCTTTCTCTGAGATGTATTGACGTTAGTCCTTCAGATGAAAGAATAATATTAACCGGAGGTGGATTATTACGGCATCACTCTAATCCTATTGTCAAACTGTGGAATTTGGAGTCATCTTCATTGGAGGGTACTTATCTTTGTTATCAAAATACTGGAACGAACAACAAGCAACTATTTAGATCTCAGGTAGACAAGGTGAAGTTTATTTCTGACAACAGATTTTTATGCAAGGACAGTGGTGGTAATATTCACTTATTTGATGTTGAAACTACAAAGTATCTTTATACAGTGGGTGCTGGAGCGCCAAGTTTGACTCCAGAATTGAATGGTACTATGAATTTTATCACATTTGAGACTTTGACAAATAATCCAAATGTTCTGGTTGCCAGCAGTTATTCCTCCATACCCACAGTACAATTCTATGATTTGAGACAACCTTCCAAGCACTGTGCATTTGAGTGGAAATTAATTGCAAACCAGTCATCTCACAACATTAATATGATGACAACTACTTCCTCTGCTGTTATTGGAGATCACAATATTCGATGTATTTCAAAATGTCATCCTCGTGATAATTTCCTTGTTGTGGGATTAGCGAATGGTGTCGTCTTTCTTCTTGAACAGCATAGCGGTTTAATTTTGGATTCCTTTAGATCTCATGAAAATGGAGAGCTCACTAAAATATTACCCTACGATGGGACAAAACCTGGACATTTCATTACATGCTGCCGTAAAGCAGTATCTTTTGATACAAGCGGTGGCAATGGTAGCTCTGTGAGTGGAGGAGTCAATAGTGGCTCCTCATTAGTGAGCGATGAATTATTAGATGGCAGCTTCAAGAATGATCTACTTCGAGTATGGGACACACGAAATTCAAATTCCTCCAAATGCACAAAGGCATTTCAAGTTTCTCCTATGGTTAGCAATAGCAGTAGTCAACAATTAGATAATGGTAGTGCGAGTATTGAGCCCTCTTCTTCAATCTCCAATGCACCAATTGTTTCCTTCGATTTTTACAGCCGACCTGAAAGCGATCAATTATTTGCTATTCAGCCTGATCGAATTTTGTACTGTAAGGCCTATAGTTTTGTTTCATCTCGACCTCAATTACCTCCTCCTCAATTCAGACAAGCAGGATCCGTCGATTCGAGAGTGACAAAACAGAAAAAGCTTTCTATCAAGAAAAAGAGAGATGTTCCAATTGACTATGAAAACAGAGAAGTTTTGCATTGTGAGAGCATTGCAGAAAGAACGCTCTCAGGAAATATGGTTGGTGGAAATGGCTCAGAAAATGGTGCTACTATCAGCGTAGGCAACTATACTGACGTGAAATATCTTCCTCTTCACAAGCTTTTACTTGTTTCAACTGATACGGGTCGTGTGAAAGTTTTCTCTTAACGTTGCACTGGTTCTGCTGTAAAATTTTCCCGCCAACAAACGTTAAAATTCGGTAGTTTAAAAATGTGCCTTACAGAAAAAAATGCAAAACTACAAGAAGGTGAAGGTAAGGGATATCTCTCACGATTTGGTCAATCAACGAAATACTCACTCCGATGATTAATTAATGAATAATACTATTGGCATGTAATTGTTGTAATGCATAGGTTGTTGGGAAAGGTACCTTCGGACAAGCTGTCCTTGTACAATCAAAGATAGATAATAATTTATATATTATAAAACAAATAGAGATATCTAGTATACCTGAAAAAGAACGAAAGGAAGCATTGAACGAAGTCAAGGTTCTGAGCTCTCTGCAACACCCAAATATTGTAAAATATGTTGACTCTTTCACAGAAGGAGGAAAGTTAAATATCGTAATGGAATATGCCAGTCAAGGAGATTTGTACGAGAAAATTAAGTTACAAAAATCAACACTTTTTCCTGAAGAGAAAATACTCGACTGGTTCATACAGATATGTATGGCTGTAAAATACATTCATGATAGAAGGATTTTGCATCGAGATTTGAAAGTAAGTGTCAGCATTGAAAAGTTGGTCATGATGATTGTGAGTCTAACTAGACACAAAATATATTTATTGCGGCAGGTAAGTGAGAACCGTTTGTGCAAAGAAAATTAAATGCTGTATGCTTGAAGACGGAACCGTCAAGCTTGGAGATTTTGGAATTAGGTATGTCAAATTCAATAACTGTTTAATCTCATCAAGTTTCTATTTTACTACCTACGGATCATAGTAAGGTGCTACAATCAACCATGGAGTGTGCAAAAACCCTAGTTGGTACTCCTTACTATTTAAGCCCAGAGCTCTGTCAAGAAAAACCCTACAACAACAAATCAGATGTATGGTCTTTGGGATGTATATTATATGAGCTAACAACGCTCAAACATGCATTTGAGGCAAACAACATGAAGGCATTGGTTGGCAAAATTTTAAGAGGAACATATCCACCCATTAGTGCCACATACACAGCAGAACTGAGAAATCTTGTTGCAAAGATGCTTCAAAAAGATCCTAAAGACAGACCTAGTATCAACTCTGTGTTAAAAGTGCCTTTCATTCAACAAAGAATGGAGTTTCTCCTTGCGAAAGGAGAATCAGAAATGAGGTAAGTGTCTTTGGTGGTTAGAAAGCGTTGGACGAATTATTGGTCACAAACCTCTTAATTACCGGGCAGTGGTGAAAAGAAAGACTCTCCGTCCATCTCTATAATTTCAGATTCCAGTAATGCCAAACCTCCAATAACTCCACCCACAGCCCTTAAAGATAACAAAGTTTTTGCAAGCAACACAAATAACAACAAAATGCCCATTATTGTTAATAATAATCCTCCTCCACTGTTAGCAAAGTAGGTTTCTAACGAGGTATTTATTAATGAATTTTATTAATGAAAAATTTTTCGAAATTAACAAATCTAATAACTGTGACGCAGATATAATGAAAAAGACATTAGAGTTCCATCGAGCAAATTACCTTCGGCTGCTCCCTCGAAAGTTGGTAACTTGGCAGACCACAGGAATTTAGAAGAGAAACGAAGGAAAGTATTGTTAGAACAACGCGAGAAAGAAAAAGAAAGGCTACTAAAATTGCAAAAAGAGAAAGAAAAACGACAGCAGGAAGAAGACCAACGGTTAAAGGACATTGCAGAGAGAAGACGAGAGTATGAATTAAAACAAAAACAATATGTAGAAGAAAAACTGGAGAGAGAACGAAGGTCAATATATGAAGAAGCAAGGTACGTAGGATTCATGGACCCTATCTATCAATGATCACGTTTTCAATTTTAGAATTAATGCTTTAAGAAACAAGATGAGGGTTAAACAAGACGAGGAAAGCGTTTACAATAACAAGTATCTAAACAAATACCTTCCAAAAGATGACATACCATCAAAAGAAAATAAGCTGAAGAAAGAGGAGGACCTTAAAAAGAAGGAAGAAGAAAAGTTAGCCCAATTTAGAAAACAACAATATTGGGATATAAGGAAACAGGCAGAGGCGAATAGAAAAAGAGTCGAGTCACAACTACTCGAAGGATCAGATTCAGAAAAATCAGAAGCGCCATCTGTTTTTGATGAAGGTAACAAGCTGTCTCTCGCTGAAAGACAATTGTTAGCAGAAGAAAAGCGAAGAAAGGAGCGATTATTGAGATTGAGGGGAAATGTCGTGAATAATGACAATTACAACAGTGGGTATAGATCAAATATTTTAATTAACGATCAACATAACCAATTTAATCAACATTTAGACGAAGTAAATATGAACAATGCAATATTGATATCCATGAAAAACGTGGTTGGAGATATTAAGAAGAATAATTCAAACGATGATGATGAGATATTTACAAGCGAAGAGCAACAAGCTAATTCTCCAGTTCCCCAAAAATTCAAGCTAATGGGGAAAACTCTTCAGTTAAACAACGCCAAAGACAACGATTCTCTTCACTTTAGGATTGAATCCCTTCGAAAGTTTTTGGAAGAGGCGCTTGGCGATGATGTACTGATTCGAGTATACAAGCTATTGAGAAGAGATGATGTAGCTGAGGGAATAATCGAGTGTCAGATTCAGGAACTACTTGGAATCAAGCATTCCTATTTACCCCTTGTACATCAATTAATATTTTGTGAAGACATTCTAAATGAAAATCAAATCAGCTAATATTTATTTGGAAATTTATTCAAACGATGTCATTAAGGAGGTCAAATGCTTGGATTGAGAAAGTGTCTGCTTAATTTCTTCAGTCAGTTTAGGAGCTGAAGATTTAAGTCCATGTTTAAGCGATTCTCGAAGACATTTCTCTGCCTCTTTCTCTTTCTTATTGATTAGTGCCAATAGTGTAAGATATCCCCAAACTGTGGCATTTCTATTATTTTGAATGTTGGCTTCATTCAGAGCTTGTTCAGAAAGATTATACTCTGCAAGTCTAAAGTAGGCAATACCAGCTCCAAGCCATGCTGTACAGGAAGAAACAATCTTGGCAGCATTCAAATAGGTGTCTCTGGCTCTGTCATACTTTTGTAGCTCTAAATAAATATGTGCCAAACGAAGAAGCAACACTGCATTTGGATTGCTTGAAACGCTGAGAGCAGTTTCCAATTCTTGTTCGGCGTCTGATATTCTGCCAAGTTTGGTGTGAATTATACCCATCATTTCCCAGCTTTTTGCTGACTTGTAGTGAAGCTTTAAAGATGATTTGAGATGGTCTTCTGCTCTTTCATAATCTTCTCTAATATTGTACACCCGTGCCAATTCGAAATAGATGTCAGCATTAGCTTCTCCGTTCTGCATCTCCTCGATGAGCATCTGCTCTGCTAGTTTATCAGCATTGACATCAAGAAGAAAAGAAGCCACTGCAAGCTTGAGAGGAGA
The DNA here is from genome assembly GCF_003324165.1 of Naegleria lovaniensis. Classification (NCBI taxonomy): domain Eukaryota; phylum Heterolobosea; class Eutetramitea; order Acrasida; family Naegleriidae; genus Naegleria; species Naegleria lovaniensis. The sequence goes on from NW_025407846.1 coordinate 399,020, forward strand.
TTTGCCATGTTGTTTCTCTAACGCCAAACTACCGTACAAGTATGCTTGGTGAGCCTGTTTTTCGTTTTCGGTCAGTGTAAAGAGCATGGCAAGCAAACCCCACGACAAGTAATTGTCATTGTCCAAGTCAACAGCTGATTGCAAAAACACTTCTGCCTCCTTATATTGGTTTCTCATGCACAGCAAAATTCCGTACATTTGCAAGCACACCAAATGTGACATGTCCACAGAGAGAGTTTCTCTGAATGATTGTTCTGCTTTTGTCAAGTCATTCACTCTCATGCTAAAGACACCATAATCAAACCAAAATTCCTTTGTTGTTTGTTCTTCAGAGGAAAGTGAAATTCGTTCTTGATGGTAGCGTGCCGCCATTGGAAAGTTAAACTCTGCTTCAGCCTCGTCAGCAAGTTTTTTCAGCTTGTCTGGACTTTGAGTCTCCAAATGCAATGGAGTTTCTTTCTTCTCTTCACTCTTTGCCTTATTGAAAAGTCTATTGATTGCTACATGCATTTGCCTAACCAAGTACACATAAATGTCATTATAAAATGATTTGATTTCATGCTCCTTTTTCGTTTTAAGCTCGTGCGAAAATTTTTCTTTCACCAGTTGAACTACTGAAGCTTTTAATCGCTCTTTAAAAGCAAAGTATTTGCCTGTGTGGTTCAACTCAAAGATAAACTGATCCTTGTCAAAATTGCTCTCTTTTTCGATCAGGGATTTATATTCACGGACAAGCACATCTACAACACTTAGAATTTCTTCATGGTACAGTTCCACGAGATCTCTATTTTACAGTGATTAGGATGGACATGAAATTTCATGTTTGTTAAACACTTACTTTTTCTTTTCAACTTTTTCTCTCTTTGGAATAATGTCAGAGGGTCTCATATTCGTACGGGTTCTTTCCTCAGGTTTAGGTATTAAAGAGTTCTCAAAAGTAAACTCGATAGAAATTTTCGTTCCATTTTCTTCATAGGGTTTAGAATCATCTGATTCTGGAAGAAGCTGTGGAGGAGCTGGATCTTTAGATTTCTTCTTCTTTTTGTTTGCACTCTTGGGCCGAGGATCAGTTGGAAACGAGTGGTCATCAGCATTCATGTGACTAAGGGCAGAAGTCTCACAAGATGCCTTTGCTCCAGGCTCCAGCAATTCCTTGACATGTTTGCAGAATGTTCCAGTATATTTCTTTTCATTATGATCTATCCATCCATCAACCATCATGTCCTTATTAATAGATCTCAAGAATTTGAAATGTATGACTTCATCGTTGACACACATGAGTTCGAATCTCCTCATTGCTTCCGAGTCTAAAAAGAATGTCTGTGTGTCTTTGTGCCATGCTACAATGGCCTCGGTCTTCCCAGACTCATCGTCCTCGGACTGTAAATACATTCTTCCTCCTCTGAAGTAGTAATGCTTGGTGGCATCTCCTATGGGAAGAGCACAAATTATTGTAAATTCAAGAGGGATTTCAGAAATATTTTGTGCATCTCTTGGAAGCCAAGTTCGAGGTAAATTTTGCATTGGACCTAATTTGATCGTCAATAAATTTCCTCCGTCTTTTTCATGAGGCAGAAGAAGTGGATCCGAGAGCTCAATAATTACTCTTACTCTGGGAGATTCTTCATGAACTGCTCCTTCCTCAGTGATTGTGACGCTATGAAAAGAATCAATTTGAGAGCTCGTGAAGAGCCCAGAAAAGTCAATGTCCACTACTCCAAACTCAACTGCATTTTTGTCATCGTCACCCTTAATCATTTTTATCACTAAAATATCCGAAGCAATGTTGTTGATGACTAGATTGAGTAAATCCTGTTGATCAAAATGTGCGTTTCGGATCATCATGATGCAATCTAATAAATGGGTTCCTTACCTCTACTTTTGCAGAAAAAGTTTTCTCAATTCCTAGAGCTGTAATTTCGGCATCCGTAATAACTTTTGATTTTTCAACTTCTCCATTCATGAAACAGAATGAAAAATGAAACTTGGAAGGAGTTTTGGCGTTCTTTGCTTTTGGCCAATTCTGACCCTCAACAACCTTGACCTCTATTGTAGACCGTATTTGGATGAGTAGATTCAAAATACAATGACCGTCATGATGAATCATAATTGAATGGTGGTCATGATTCCGAATCGTTGAATTTGACTCACTTACTGAAATGTGTGGTTCTTGAAGTCATCAGTTTTTTTTCTGTTTTATTTTGGCGCAATTTTTCGAGTTTCGTAATCAAAATGATCGTCATTCGACACTTACCATTCATTAGAGGTACAATTCCTCAATCAACCGAAATACCTTTGATGAAATAGACCACTCAAAGAATGCTTTTATGGCATAGGCCCACAATGATCGATGGGGTGGTGCTTAGTGTCAGTAGTAATAGTGTGAGACTCTCTTAAATTCTCTTAATGAAAGGTTCAGTGTCGTTGAAACATTTTTGAAACATTTGCTCCACGGTTTTTGCATTGTTCTCCCCCTGACACACTGAGCTATGATTGAGAGAGAGGGTAGCTCTTCTCTTGACACAATTCATAAATTGTCCTCTCAGGCCCATATTACCTCGTTTTGTTTCATACATAAAACCACATTCGCCACTCAGTGAAGAAGCTCTAATTTCAGCACATGCCATTTGCTCACAACTTTTCCAATTAACCATCGCTCGACAATCATCAAAGGCGTGTATTAATTCATGAAGAACTACAGTTTTGTCATCTGCTTTGGAATATCTATCCATGACATCTTCACATAATAACACTCCTGGTTTGCCAAAATAATATTCCGTCGAAATGATATCATTGTCGTCATCGTTCTGTTGATTTTTATCCAATGAATTATTATTATTATCAAACGATCCAAGAATATAGGCAGCAGTGAATTTAGGTTTGTCAGTTGAAGTATGTAAACATCTTTCACATCTGAAAAATGGGTTGGGAAGTGGGCAGCCAATGCGTTCAATTTCTCCCAACATGTATGCTATCAGTGGGTCTTCTAATTGTTTTTTAATAAACGAGATACAATTCCGATGCGACTGCATGAGTGCATCTTTTGTTGAAGAGGTGCTGCTACTTTCAGACATTTTTATTGATAAAAATTTTAAAGTCGAAAATGATTGAAAGAACATCAACTAAACAACATTTTCAACATCAACGTTGCCCTGTTATTATACTTGTCTTTGTTTCTCTTGTTGTGGATTGTCAAACGAAGGTTTCAACGCTGTTCATCAAAAAAAATGAACAAAATTCCATCGCAAAAAAGTAGCCACAATAACGTAATGCCCACCCATCGGAAACAACAATCCACAACATCACGAAAATCTAAACAGAGCACACCTAAAAAGAATGATACATTGGGTTCATTAAACGATTTGGACGCTCAGAAAAAAGATGCTTCCGATGATCATATCAATATGATGGGATCAATCCTTCGAAAAAGTAAACAAAAGCTGAAGAAACACATTCAAAAGAAGAATTCAAAACACCAAAAGCCACATGCCATAGCTCCAACAAAATCAATTGGAAAATCTCAACAACAAATGGATTCAAAACCAAACACAAAAAAGAGAAAAACACAAAACGATCGAAATCAAGAATCCAAAAAGAGGAAAAATCAGAAAGAGCCAGAAACACAAGATATGCTTTATGAAGATGACTTGATGCAAGAAGATGAGGATGATGAATCACCTTATCACCCTTTGATTACAATTCAGATGAATCTGACATTATTGACGATTTAGAAGAAGATTCCATCAAAAAGAACCACTCAGATGCTGTGTTTGTGACTAAGGAAATGTTGGATGATATTCGCAAAGATGAAGAAGATCCAGATGATAAAATTATTGCAACTCTTGAGAAGAAATTGAAAATGAATAAGAAAAAGAAATCATTGGATGAAATTGATTTAGATCCTTCCAAGCCATCCGAATTAGACCAATATGTCAATGAAAAAAGAATGAATAAGAAGAAATCCTTGAAAGAAAATTCAAAACAACAAGATGAAGACGACAATGAAGATGGTGAAGAGATTGTTCCTGGATATGTAGAGCCTGAAATTGACGAAGAAGATTTACAAGGTTTTAATCAAAATGACAAAATGTTTGACTCCATGCTTGGAAATATTGATCCAGAAGATTTGATCGATCTCGATGCTGAAATAGATGCCATGATTGAATCTGAACAAAATGGAATGTCTTACTCTGACTTTTTGCAAACAGAAATACCATCACTAGCCAGCAAGATGAGAAATGTTAATCCACAATCTGAGTCTGAAGAAAATGAAGACGGTGAGGAAGCTGAGGAAAATTCAGAAGAGGAAACGACCACCGCTACAAAATATATTCCACCACATTTAAGGAAGAAGCAAGTTTTAGAAGGTGGCAAAAAGAGTGAAAGCTATTTAGCTCTACAAAAAAACATTCGAAATTTGCTGAACAAATTATCACTGGCTAATTTAGCTCCTCTCACAAAGGAATCTCTATCGTTATATAACAGCAGCAGCAAACATGGTAGGTTCTCAATATTGTAAGCAGGTTGTCATTGATGGATTTGACACTTTTTTGCCCAAATAGAATTTCATGAAATCATTACAAATACCATCATTGAAAGCGTTTGTGATACTGTAGATTTGAAGAGCCAATTTATTTTGGTATATGCTGCTTTTATTATTGCTCTACACAATATTGGAGATGTCAGCATTGGAGCTTATTTCATTGAAAAGCTGATTCAAAAATTTGACTCCATCATGACGGAAAGACATCAAGCCTCAAACTTACTGACTCTGATTTGTCATGTGTACAACCTTGGAGTAAGTAGCGCATTCTTTATTGCTTCCCAATGGACTGATGGAATGTCAATGACATTATCCATGATAACAGTTAATTTATTGTGGCCTCATTTACGACATTATTAGAATGTTATGTCTGAATATTAGCGAATTGAATGTAGAATTTTTGTTCAAGTTGTTACAAACGTGTGGCTTCCAATTGAAAATTGATGACCCAGCCTCCATGAAAGAAATTATTGAAGTCGTTCAATCTACTTTTGAGAAACATGAAGAGAGTCTCAAAGATGAAGGATCACCAGTTGCCAAGAGAATGAAATTTCTCGTTGAAATGATTGTTGATTTGAAAAACAACAGAAAGCGAAAATTCCAAGAAGACATCTCTGAGCAATACAAACAATTGAAGCAAACTGTGAAAGATATGCAAAAACAAGAGAAAAAAACTGGAGAAAACACCCTTAGAATTCCATACAGTGACTTGATCCATGCAGAAACAAAAGGACGATGGTGGCTAGTTGGATCAGCCTGGGTCGGAAATCAAGTAGGAACAGAAAGTGATCTTTCTCAAGCCTCCTCTCTTGCATCCATCAAGAGTAAGGACTTTATTGCAAACGCTCTCACAGACATGGATTCTAAACTCATCCAAAAGCTTGAGAAACTTGCCAAAGATCAAAGAATGACCACCGATTTAAGAAAAGCTGTATTCTACATCATTATGGGAAGTGACGACTTTCTTGATGCATTCCAACGTCTCGTTAAACTCGGTATTCAAAAGAATAACAGAGAAATTGCAAGAGTACTATTACACTGCTGTTGTCAAGAGAAGAATTACAATCCTTATTATGGTAAATTGGCAGAAAAGTTGTGTAGTGTCGAAAAAACAGGTCGAGCCTTCCAATACACCTTTTATGAACACTTTGATGAGTTGAGTAAGAGTTCGATTCGCAAGATTATTAACCTGAGTCAGATTTTGTCTGAGTTGATTGGAAAGGGGTGTATTTCTATTGCCATGCTCAAAACTATTGATTTTAACTCACTGGATCAATTGGAGATTGTGTTTTTCAGATTACTCATTCTTCATTTACTTTTGGACTTTACTGAACTTGAAACAACACGATGCTTCCTCAGACTTGCGAAATTGGACGAGCACGAAGAATTGAAGGAGAGTTTGATTTTGTTCCTTTACCAATTTGTGAAAAAGGAATTTAGAAGAGGTTTCATTTACGAGCTGCTGTCTCTTACTGACATTTCAAAGAAGGATGATAAGAAGTGGCTAAAACAACAAGAGAAGTTGGTAAAATCACGAGCAAGCCTCATGAGAAAAGTTTTGAGAACGGATTTGAACGATTTGGATTAATAGTTGGAATGTTTAACCACTTTATGGTACCAGCGGCCAATACACATTGTAAACTTGCATATTGGGTTGACCAAAATTTTTAAAAAAAATTGTTGAAAAAAAATAACGTCAAAGGTATGTTGCTCGAATTTTTTCCGCTCGTTTGTTCCAACAAATTTTACTTGAACCCTTCTTCTTGCTAAATCAATTCATCATCTTCTAATAATCAGAATGTCCTTGGATAAGAGAGTTACATTGAGAAGAAAAAAGACCTACGGAACAAGATCCAACCTCAAGAAGATGGTCAAGACACCATCTGGAAGATTGGTTGTCCAATTCACCAAGAAGAAGGTCAACGCTCCATCAGTTCCAAAGTACTTGGGTGGTGAGGCTGTTAGAGGTTTGAAGAGATTGAGACCTTCCGAAAATAAGAGAGCTGCTATGTCTGACAGAACTGTTTCTAGAGCTTACGGAGGTGTTTTGAACCACAACCACCTTAAGGAAAGAATTGTCCGTGCTTTCTTGATGGAAGAGAAGAAGATTGTCAAGCAAGTCAAGAAGATCAAGGCTCAAAAGGACAAGCAAGCTGAAAGCAAGTAAATTTTCTCTCAATAAATAATAACAAAAAATTCATCAAATCATTGGTTGACATTCTTCTTTATTAAAGCTCAAGTGACAGCTGTCGTCATGCAGAGTTGCGTTCATTCGTCTCTTCTGTTGCGACGCATTCTGTCTCTTCTTGAACTCTTCCTTTCCGATTTTTCCTCCTCTTCAGCCTCTTCCTCTTCGTCATCCTTTTTCTTTCTTCCTTCTCGTCGCGAAGATCGTCTGCTTGACCTTTCTTCTTTTTCTTCTTGCTCTTCCTCTTCCTCCTCTTGATCCTTTTTTCTTCTAGAGCGTCTATCTCTTCTGGAGCTCTTCTCTTCTGCGTCCTCTTCTTCACTTTCCTCGTCCTTCTTTTTTCTTCTTGAAGATCTTCTGTCACGCCTGCCACTCTCTTTTTCGTCTTCCTCGTCAGAATTTTCGTCATCGCTCTTCTTTTTTGCTTCTTTACTCTCTTCTTCTTCTGCCTTAGGAGTTTCAACAACTGATTGAATTTGCTCCGTGTTTCCTGCGTTAGCGACTTGAGACGCTTCCTCTTGAGCTTCATTGCTCGTTGGTGCTTGCTCTTCAACAGATGGTTTGGATTCTTCTTCCTTTGTTGCTTCAACAACAGGTTCTGGCTTTGGTTCCTCGATCTTTGCTTGTTCCTCAACTCTTGGCTCTGTTTTGACCTCAGACTTTGGTGTGACCGGTTTGCGTTTGCTTGATTTTGGTGTTGTAGGGGTTGTCTTTGTGTTAGGTGATCTAGGGGTTCTTGGAGATTGTTTTGGTGTTGTTACAGTTGGTTTTGTCTTATTCACATTTGGTGATCCATGATTAGCTTTGATATTTTCCACTAGCTGTTGATATTGCTGATCATCCTTTGGTTTTGTCATTTCAATTTTCATGGATTTGACTTTTTGTCTCAACAATTTGACTTCTTTCTCCAACTCTCTTCTCTTTTCCTCCTCAACTGCTCTAGCTCTGGACACATGCTCTAATTGATTATTCAAATCTAAGACAATGACCTCCCATTGACCATCAGCTGTTTGCACAAGCTTCTTTGACTTTTTCAAGAATTTCTTCAAAATAAGGGTAAGAGTGCTCAACAGCTCTGAGATTGAAATTTTCAAGTCGGAGAAGGTGTTTTTGATCATGGACGTCATCTCCTCATTTGAAGGCTGTCCATTCGTAAGGAAGAGAATCATTTCCTCCTGAACCTCTTGGAGCCTATCATTGAAACGATTCTTCCAATCTGAAAGTTGCTCTACGGCTGGATTGATACTAACTATATAAGGCACATTTTACATTTCAACAGAGACTTTCTTAGCATAACAATTAATAACAACACTTACAGTCCTGATTGGGAGAGGATGATCCCATGGAGTTTGGGCCCATACTCAAAGCCGAGTCCATGGATGACTTGACCATTTGCTTTTTAATAGATGTTTCATCATTTGATGGTTTTCAAATCACAACATAACATTCTACTCCCAATACCTACCATAGATTGCAGTCTCCTAAGACTTTCATTCTTGGCCATATTTTGCCTATAGATCAATCATTGGATGGTGAGAAGAAAAACATTATCACGATATTTACAACTGATGATGAAAACCTACAGTTTAAGTAAGGGATCGCTTCTGTTACTGTGATTCATTTTTTTCATTGGAAAGAGAGAGGTGATCCCTTAATCAAACTCCATCTGAATGTAATTGTATCAAGGACCCAAACCTCTACAAAGATCATGAAACGGGTATTGTGATCGTTGATACCAATGAGTGTATCATATATCTCATGAGTATTAGAACCAAGAGGTTTTGATTCGGGTCATGGCCCGCCAAGAGTGTTTGCAGAGAAAAAAATGTATGTATTAAGGCTCAAGCTATTTGTTTTAATAACGGCATTATTTTCAACTGAATTTCATCGACGAAACTAAATCGTACAATTAAGGGAGAAGAAAAAGATAGAAGTGAATGGATTCAACGAGAATGCAGCTCTTGATGATATTCATGCTACACGTACGTAGGATTGTTTATCATCATAGATCAAAGTGAACGATCACTCATATCAGTATTTTCATTCTTCAATGTTTTGAACGTTATTTCTGGAGTCGATGACACAATGGGAGCAGCATCAGAGTAAGTAGTAGAATTTCTTATTCGGAATACTATCGTCGGAATTTCTTGACTTCGACACATCATGATGCTTTAAACCAGTCTGTTCACTAAACTGAACGAAGAATGCACATCGAATGGAAGACATATCAAAGCATTCTTTGAAGATCAGATGGAACGACTAAAAAAAGAAGAGAAAGAGGCTTTAGAAATCGGTAAGCTGATTTCAATATAACTGCAGTTTTAACTTTGAACTATGTAAAAAACAATTACTGTTCAAAAATGGTTTGGCCACACAGTGGAAGTCAGAGAACACGCTAAAAGATTATTGCAAAACGAACTACAAAAACTTGAGCAATCCATAGAGGAGGCTCGGAAAAAGGTAAGGCTAATACAGTAGCGAAAATCGATACTTACTAGATATAGTTGAAGTCAATTACTATTGCGTCAAAATGTGTTAAAGCAGCCCATAGCTACCTCTTTGAAAATATTTCTGGTCACAAATTGGCATCACTTTCCGATCCTTCCTTAGAAAAAAAGCTTGAAAGTTTTCTTTGGTTTTTACAAAATACAACAAATCCAAATTCAACTTCAGACTCAGTAACGAAGACTGCATTAACGGAATTCTATAAATTGTGCATAAATTTGGACGATGAATTATCGATGTACGAAAATTATTGGAAATTGATAACTCAATCACTAATGGAACAAGTGAAAACGTCTAGGCCTGATATTCAACACCTACAACTAGGAATAATTTCTGAAATATGCAGAAAAGAAGAATATTCTGTTATTGTGAGAGAAATGCAAGGATTTGAATTCGTTTCAAAGTTATTGAAGTCTATCAATGAGTTAGTTAATGGAGAAGGTAAGATTTTTTCCACCACATTTTCTTTTTACATTGAAATAGCTTGTGCCTGTATCACGTCATTTTCTCTGTCTCCTGAACACAGAAGATATTTGGGAGAGATTGGTGTAATTCAAAACCTGTTAGATCTAATATGGAGGACTCAAAATGAAGAATCTATCGAAAAAGCGATTACTGCATTATGGCATTTGGTCATCGATGACGGAAACAAAGTCTTAGTGCGCAGTTGCAACGGAATTCCATCCATTTGCTCACTTCTAAAAAGCTCAAATATTGGCATTCTTGAAAACACAACTATTGCGCTTGGCTATTTAACTCGAGATGACGATAACAAATCTTGTGTTAGAGAATCAGAAGGTCTTAAGTTTCTATTGGACGTTCTGCAAATTAACAATGACGGTTTGCGAAGCAAAGCAGCAGGAGCTCTATGGAATTGTGCATCTAACAATGAAAACAAAATATATCTTAGAGAGATACATGCGATACCCAAGCTTATCGACCTTTTAGACTCCAATAATACCAGCGTTTTAGAAAATGTCACTGGATGTCTATGGAATTTAGCTGTAGACAATGATAACAAGAAGGAAATATTTGAAATGGGAGGAATACCAAAACTAATACAGTTACTGACTACTCAGCAAAACGATGCTGTATTGGAAAATGTGACAGGGACACTATGGAACTGTGCAGCATTAGCTGACGTTAAGATTACTATCAGAAAAGCCAATGGAATGAAACCACTGCTTGAGTGCATGAAGTTGGAAAATGAAAATATTAGAGAAAATGCAGTAGGAGCACTCAGGAATTGTGTAATTAATGATCAGAACAAGCAAGCATTAGGAGAGATGGGAGGTATTAGAGAATTATTTGTTGCTCTTGGAGAGGAAACAAAATCCTCAATTGTAGAGAAAATAATAAGCACTCTGTGGATATGTAGTATAGAGAATTTAAATAAGAAACTTATTCAAGACTGTGGAGGAATCCAAATTCTAGTGAGCCTTTTAAATAACTCCTCCATTTCTATTGTCGAGAAAACGCTTGGAGCTCTCCGAAATTGTTCGTCGAATGGTAAGTTTTTGGAACCAAAATTAACGTGGTAAACTGGTATAATGATAACAAGTTGAGAGTATTCATGAAATAAGGGAAGCCAATGCTATTCCTAAATTGATCGAGCTTCTAGCTTCAGAGACAGCGTCAATGAGAGAATATGCAGCCGCAACCATTTTGAACTGTCTTCGTCTTGATGAAGTGAAAATCGAATTTAGAAGTAATGCCGGTGTTGAGGTGTTGCTGTCACTTCTTGCTGACCCCTCTGAGAATATTTTGGAAAACACAATTGGAGCTTTATCGATACTTTCCTCAGATGTAGAAATACGGGATAACATGAAAGAAGGGTTTTCAGCTTTGACAAATATTTTAGAAACATGCCAGAACGAGTTTCTTCAGGAAAACATCCTTGTAATATTTAAAAACTGTTCGCTCACCAGTAAGTAACTTTGAATTGTGTGGATTATTGACACTAGCAAATTTAGAAGCCAATGTAAAGGCTTTGGGGAATGAGAACAAGGTCGTTCCAACCTTATTGAAAATTCTCACCACGTCAAAGAATGATAATGTGACGAAAGAGGCAGTTTTGTGTCTCAAAAATCTATCTGTGAATGAAGATAATAGCACCAAAATTGGAAAATTGAGAGGTTTAGAAATGATCCTACATACCATTAATACTTCCAAGAATGAAAGTTTGAAAAAAGTTTGTGCTCTCACTGTACAGTCATTAGCTAAGAATCGTAAGTTTCACTTGAAACCACATCATTGCACGATTTGAAAACATTGTTCCATGCACAAAAGCTAATAATATGAAAATTATTGAAAATTTAAAGAAACGAAGTATCAAAAGCTCCGAATGACACGTGCAGCCAAAACCAATCCGAATGAAATAATTAATTCTTCAAAAATTTACAACATATAGTAATATACAAATATTAACAACAGTGTGATCAAAAACATTCCTATATAAATTAAATACTTGTCTCTCAAATATCGTCTTTCTATCGTTCTGATTGTAGATTGAGAAATTCCTAACGTGGATGCCATGCCCAAAACTTTTTCATGAACCATTTTCATTGTTTGTCTTTGCTCTGACAACATGGACGCAACATCGATTCCAACGCTCTTCATTTGTTCTATTAATCTATTCGAGTTGTCGAGAGATCTATTTTGCATTCCATATTCTGCCATTGCTTCTTCAAAAACTTGTTCCTCATTTGGTGAGGAAGATCGTCTCGCATAACTTTCGTCTCCCAAATCCAATAATTTGTTTTTGTTTTCTAAATTATTTTGTCTCTTTTCCAAATTGTTCATAGAAACATTGATAGAGTGTAACTCTTGACTCAGTGACGAAACATTTAGTTGCCACTTGTCTTTTGATTTTCCTCTTGGTAAATTCATGTAATAATCTCGGAGTGTGTGCTCATAATTTATGAGCGTTTTGATATTATTCTTGAGTGACTCTTTGAGGTTCATGAAGGGAGAATTTTCTGATGTTGTAGCAGAAAACCCCTCTTCCAAAGTTTCTTCGTTCGTTAATTTCTTTCCACCAGACATTCGTCTCTTAAATGTTCGGGTGCTACTAAAATGTATTTGATCATCGGAATTGTATTCTTTTGAAACTTGTCCAGACAGAAGAATGGTCTCTGCCTCGCCCAAATCTTTCTGCACAGAAAGTACCAAGTTTTTGCTTTCTCGGAGTAATTGCTCCATTTCATCATGATTGCTGCCGTTGGCTTGTCTCATTTTTTGTTGTTGCTGGCTAGTTGAGAGTGAAACCATCCATGCAACAAGGTGGTCTTCCACATGTATCTGACGCTTGCTGTTGATGATGTGGCTTTCCTCCAAGCTCACGTGTCATCAAGAACAACAGAACTCGATCATAAAATTAATGTATTTTTTGTTTTATTTGATTAATAGAAGAATCCGAGAACCTTACCACCAGTGTGCTTTTGTCTGGCTTCCTCGTGGTCCATAATACCCTTTGATGTGGTCAAAACAACATAACCAAATTGACGGGATGGGAGCAAGTTGGTAACCCACTTTTCAATTTCTGGAACAGTAACGTCATATCTTGGGGAAATGACACCACACTTGTTGATTCTACCGGTCAATTCAACGACAATCTTTCCGGATCTATGGTCATCAATTTCTTCGAATTCACCAATGTAACCGTGCTTTTGCATGACCTCCAAGAACTTGGTAATGGTCTTTGAAGCTGGTCTAATCAAGACTTGTCTTCTTCCGTCCTTCTCAGCGTTTCTGAGGGATGTAAGGGCGTCGTTAAGAATGGAGGCTCTCACCATTTTGGCTGTTGAGTGTGTTTGAAAAAGAGTGAATGACAAGAAACATAGCGAAACATTAGCAATAAAACGGGATGTGGCGAAACTCACCTTTGTGAATATTTTTTTTCAACAAATTTTTTAGTTTTTCTGGTCAACCCAATAATAAAGTTTACAATGAGATGAACCGAGAAGTGTGTTTCTTCGACAAGCAACGATAATCAAGCGAAAAACGAAGACTTGTTTATAACTTGTTTCGATGAATTTACTATGATCATGGGTTGTGAGAGTTGAATGGCCCATGGTGTTGAACATGGGTACACCTTCAATCACGAAACAAAAAATACCTCAACGACTCACTTGCGGAATTTTTTCTTTCTCTGCTCTCAAAGAACAATCCCGTTTATTATTGTTATTATTAATAATATTTATCAAACAAAACCATCATAATGCCACTTATTGATCCTGCGGATGAACCTAAAGTTAAATCATGGCTGATAGGAATTTTGAAAGAACTTTGTCCTGCCGATCCAGAATTGTTGGCCGATTACGTGATTGCGCTAGTAAGAGACGCTGATTATTCAACAGTTTCCGGAGTTTTGAAGGAACAACTGAGTGAATTCTTACAAGATAGTGTTGATAATTTTGTGGACAGATTTATCACGTATTTGAAATCATATCAACAAAAAGCCCAAAAAGCACAACAGCCAATTACAAAACAACCACCAACAACTACTCCTCAACAACCATCACCAATTGCTTCTTCATCGGCAACAGCCACAAACGAAAAAAAACGAGTGAAAGAGGAGGAAGAAATAAGAGATACTAAGAAAGTGAAAACATCGTTGACCACCTCATCGACTCCATCAAAGGATACCTCAAAATCAGAGCCCTCCGATAACAAATCAAAATATTCGCGAGAAATCAAAGATTACGACTCTGAAAGGAGGCGTGATGACAAAAGAAAAGATTCCCGAGATAATCGCGATAACAGAAAAGATTCTAGAGATTCTAGGGAACGAGATTCAAGAGACTCTTATGACAAAAGAGACTCTCGAACAAGTAGAGAAACAAGCAAGTATAGTAGGGACGGCAAAAATCAAGACAAAGGAACTGATAAGGAATACCGAAAGAAAATCACAGGAGATACTATCAAAGACGAATACGGTAACGACATTGTTGTGTTGAATAAGGACATTTTGACCGATCCATCAGTTGCAAGATTACCATCTGTTAATACTATCATGTTGACAGGCGTTCCCTTCGAATCGAATCGTCTACACAAAATGTATCATTTCTTTAAGAGATTTGGTCCCATTAAGAACATTATGATCAAACAACATAATGGAAGAGCATTTATTCAATTTGTAAATAAGGAAGACGCTCAACAGGCTCTCCAATCTCCTGACGCAATTTTGGACAATCGATTCATACAGTCCGCATGGGCTAAAAGAACAGCTGCTGAAATGGTATTGGAACATGGTTCATCTGAAAAGGAGGAAAACCCAGAACAAAAAACAGAAGTCTTGAAACAAACTTCTGAAGTCAGTAAGAAGGCTGAAGAAATTCTCTCTAAGCAATTAGAAATGTACAAGAGTTTGGAACAGAAGCTTGAACAATCTGAAGGAGAACAAAAGAAGCAATTAGCTGAGATGTTGAAACAACTAGCCAAATCCATTGAGGAAACCTTAGCACATCAAAAGAACATACTGGGTAAAGCTCAAGAAATTGGAAAAACAAAGCTTGAACAAAAACTAGAATTCTTCAAGAGAAAGAAGGAAGAGCTCAAAGATCAAAGTCTCGATGAAGGGCTCAAACAAATCACAGAAGCTAGCCCATCATTGGCTTCCTCTTCTTCAGCTGGAAGAGGAGCACCCTCTCTTAGAGGCAGAGGCGCTGCATTAGTTTCTGGACGATCTCTCGTTAAAGACAACAAATCAACCACATTGTATGTAACGAACATTCCTGAGAGCAAGAGAACTCAAGATGACATTCGTTCTCATTTCTCAAAGTTTGGTAACGTGGAGAATGTTGAAGTTTTGAACGATGGAGCATGTCTTGTTAAATATCGATTCCGTTCTGAGGGAATCAAGGCATCCAAGGAAGGAACGGTATTGGATGGGAATACTTTGGACTTCAAGTGGAAGGAGGAGCCAAAGCCAAACACAACAGACTCTAGTGCTGCCACCGCAACACCAGCATCTACAACTAGTACTACTACCACCACTACTGCTCAACAAGTAAGTCTCTAATCGGATTTTTTACTGAAATTCAATCCTTATCACCTATGCATGCACTGTACGATAGTAGTGAACGTGTGTCTAGGAGAATCAATCTCTCTCTTAAAAGATACTGGACGTGAAAAGTTGGTGTCAACACTCTGTTGAACCACAACACCGTCCTAATAAAGCTAAAACAAAAGAGCAACAAGCACAGAAAAAGAGCATGTAACAAACATTTCATCAATTCGAATGTTCTTATTCTTTTGTCAACCTGTTAAAAAGCATTGGACAAAATTCTAAAGACCCGTAATTTCGAGTTGGTAAAATTTATTTGTGCACAATTGTGTTTCCGAGCTCATTTATCATCATTGGCGATCATCATGCATTATAATTAACTATAATTGATTAATGAAATTAAAATCTATATGGCATTTCTGGATTGAAACGAAGATATTCTTCAGGTAAAATGTCTCTCACTCGCTCATGGAGAGGTCTTGTATCTCTTGGCCTTTCGGGTTCTAATGTTACTTCTTTAATTAAATTTTCAATATCCGAAGCAGTTAAATTCTTTACATCTTTTTTCTCTCTCACTCCGTAATGACGTTCCACCATCACAAAAGGCTCTTCAATATCAGGAGTTTCTCTGATCAGCAAGCCTGTATATGGGTTCAATGCTTTAATATCAGAGTAGTTGGTTTGTAAGAAATCTCTCACTCCCTGGCTTTGACCATTCTTCGGACAAAAGTAGAACATCAATTGATGAACGTTCTTTGAAAGTTTTCCTCTCCAGGACATTTTTTTATGATAAAATAAAAAATTTTCAGCTCGAGAGAGTTTTGCCAGGCAGTACACACAATCATTCAATATTTACATGTGACATCCTAGAATAGTGTTAGGGTTGACAAATAGAATGCAAGGGAGGAACATGTTCAAAGGTTTCGCAGGCTTGAAGTTGGAAATGGGCATCTACTTGACCCAGACTCTTCCTGGCACTCCTTCGTCGGCAACGTTGGCGATGGGCTCAACACCCAGTTCTTCCTCAATACCATATTGTTGCATCTTGGCATTGATCACACGAATTAAGTCGTTGTAGCTCTTTTTCATCTTTTCAATTTCGAATTTGAGTTCTCTTATCGTGTTGTTCTTCTCCTCAATTACATTGTCCAAACCTTCTGTAATTTCCTCAACTGTCCTTTCGTCGATATTACAGGCTTTGAGAATTTCATGAATCTGGGCATCTTTCTTTTCCAAATTTTCTTGTAGTGCGTACACCTTTGTCTCGAGAACCTGATTCTTGAACAGAGTTTTTTGCTGTACATCGTGAATGGTTCGCTCGAATTTGTCGTATAACTCGTCTCGTTCCTTTTGTACTTGTTTGTGACTTTGCTCCAAAATTTCGTGCTCCCATTTCAGCTTTTTAAGTTGGTCTTCCATCATGACTAACCTGCTTTTAGCATTCTTCAACGATAATTTATCTTTTTGATAATTGGCTAATTCGTTTCTTAGCTTTTTCACTTCCGCAAGCGCCTTAACAAGTGGCTCACTCAACCTCTTGTTGTCTTGAGCAATTTCAAGCATGAGCTTCTCGTTATCAGCTTCTTCTTGTTTCATTTGAGCAGCTTCATCTTTTAAGGTCTTGATGAGCTCCAAATTATTTCTGGTGATGGTTATATAATAATCTTTCATTTGTTGGAACGCTAATTTGTGCTTTTCCATTAGTTGTTTAATATGTGTATTCTTTCTCTCCTCAATTTCTTCTGTTTCTTTTCTACCTCGTAGCTCCAAGTCTTCTCTAAGCTTCTTCATTTTCATTTCATATTTGAGCTGAGTTTCTTTTAACTTTCTGGCAAACGTTTCGGTTTGTTTTGTAAGATTCTTGTCTTGGTTGGTTTTCAAACCTTTGATTTCTTCTTGATAGGCAATTTCCATAGAATGAAGCTCTCTCTTTAATTTTCGCTTGTCAGATTTTAATTGAGCTAGTTTTTGTCGGAATTCATCTGCTTGAATTTTGAGAGCATTCTCACTTTCAATTTTCAAGCGATCGATCGTAATTTTTTGTTCGTAAAGGAGATGCCTCACTTTTTGTTTGTACACTTTCAACTCCACTTGATGTCGTTCTTCATTTTCTTCCATCTCACGATGAAGATTTCTAACTTCTCCTTTGAAATTGTCAATCTCCTTCTTTGAAATTTCCCAAAAGGAATTTATACGATCTCTTTCGAGTTGGTAATAATTTCTATTTCTTTTTGTCTCTTCCAGCTCCGCTTTCAATTCCTCCAATGTTTTGGCATCGGCTGCCCCATTTCCTGCAGTTGGCTGTTGCTCCTGAGGCTTGTTGCCTCTGTTTTGCCGGTTGTTGGTGCTCATTTTTTTCTTTATTCAAAATGGTTTGTAGATTTGATGGCGCCAAATTTCGCATTTCGAGAGATCGAGCCGACTTCAAAAGATCAAAATGAAAAAATCAAACGTTCAAGAATGCCTTTTCACGAACTTTTTAGAGCACGCACGTACATATTCGAGAATGACTACACTTGTATTATTCTTCAAGAACTAAATTGTCACCTTCCAAAGCACAGTACGAGGAGTCATAGACAAATCCAACCAATTCTTGATCCTTATTGAATACCATCCATCCCAATTCATATTCAGTGTGAATATCAGACAAGTGTACACCAAATGCTTTCCCATTCGTATTGTCAACAAAGGCAGAACATTGTCCCAAATCAGGATGATGTCCCAAAGCAAAATGTTTCTCAACATCTTTCCAATAGGAAGCATCTAAAAGATTGAGTCTTCCTCCTGTTAATTCATCATTCACATCGTGTTCTCCATACGTTGGGTGTGGCTTAAATTTGAAATCAGGATTCAAACTTTTCAAATGATTTTCAATTTTTTCTTCAACTTTTGGACCTCCAAAGTGAAAGGCCCAATCGTATCGATTCACATACACAATTTCTTGATCTTGATGACGTTGTCCATGAGAAATTCCAACTTCAGAGCATCGTGAAAGGAGTTCTTTTGCCGAGATACTTTCATGATGGACAATAAAAGCAGCGACTGGATTCTCCTCCGTTTCATTCTTGTACAGGACTCGATGAACCATCCAGTTTCCACGTTTTGCCAAAACCCTGTAATGAAATTGAGATTGGAGAATGGTTCCACCGGTGAGAGGAGTGGTTTTGGATTGGGGTGAGTCGTGTGTTGTTGTTGTTGTTGAGGATTCAACCGATGATGATAAATTACTGGCTCCTCCTAACATTAAACATTGAAGATGGCCCCACAACAATTCTCCCGATAGACATTCGAATGCACACAAAGCAGGGAACGAGGTCAGTGGATGATTGGACAACATTTTTTGTTTGGATTGTAATAATTTCCGGCAAATCAAGGAACAAGAAAAACTTTGAAAAGTTTTGGTGACCAACACTAGCAATGGGTCTTGGCTTGTGTCAATAGATAACAATCTCAATAGTAATAACCTTGCTTTACAAAGCTGCAAACTGCATTTATTTTCAGATAACGAAAAAAATGCTTCATCATAGCAGTAAACAATCGGACAGTGCCACTACCGATTCAAGTCCTGTGATTCTGATCGGAAATAATGATCATCATCATCATCAACATCATCATCATGGTAATGGAAGGACGAATGATATTGAAATGATTGAAATGAATCGCCAATATAATACCAGTACAACTAATGATCATAGCCATAATAATAATAATAATGATAATCATCATCATAATATTGTACAAATTACAACAAATTGTGATGGTCATGATCAAATTGATTATGACTCGGTTGATGAAGAGCTCAAAGGGAATTCAGACGATCCTACAAATAATATTATTGCGAATACAACTCTCACACTATATCAGGCATGGATCGGAAATAACACTCTCTGTTGTAAAGGGAGAGTCATTATTGGACCTGATAGAAAATTATTTATTCTAACGTTAATTTTAATGTTTATTCCTGCCATTATTTATGCTCCTGTGATTATGCCACATTATTTACTTTTTGTACATCCAGCTGCGGGTGTTATTCTTTTAATTGTGCCTCTTATTGGATTTCTTTTAATGCTAATTGGACTATTTTATACAAGTTTTACAGATCCTGGAATTATTCCTCGAAGAAAATATATCGATCAGCAATTTGCACAGACTGGAGAAGAGAAAACAGATGACAGAAAGCCAGAACCTCCTCAATTTCAAAAGGTGCATCTTGAGAACGGACAAATTGTAGAATTAAAATATTGTCCATCCTGTGAAATTTATAGACCTCCTCGGACGTCACATTGTAGAAGATGTAACAATTGTGTTGAAAGATTTGATCACCATTGTCCATGTAAGTGAGATTAATGGCTTAACATTATGATCACTAATGCACAAATAATTATTGGTAACTGTACATAACAGGGACGGGTACATGCATTGGGAGAAGAAATTATAGATCTTTTATTTTATTTATTTTCAGTACAACCATCACGTCTTGGCTTGTGATATTTATCTGTATTGCACATACAGTATTGGTTTGGATTTACTATTTTAACATAAATACTGACACAATTCAGGATAAGGTGTCGAATTCCATTCGATACTCTGTTGGTGGGCTAGTATTGATAGTTTATATCTTCCTTACTCAGTTGTTTGTGGGGTCCTTGAGCGTGTTTCATTCATACCTAATTTCCACTGGCCAGACAACTTATGAATACGTAAGTTGAATTGTTGTACAATTATGTATCACTCACTTTCTCTATTTGCTTACCATTAGGTCAACAAAGCTAAGAAAATGTACAATCGAGGACTTTTCAGAAATTGGTTTTTCACTCTTTGTGTCATTACAGAATGCAGGCGAAGTAAAATGATGATGAGACACACATTACCAATTCCAAAACATGTTACCGAAGAGCTCAACAATTAAGCAACACTAAACACATAAATACTTAATTTATTTGAAAAGAGTTCAATTCTTACTTCGTTTAATTAATAAATTAATTTTGAGGCGTGTTCGGTTCATGGTCGGCTTGTAAACGGTATCTCACATAAAACTTAAACAGTTTCTCCACCACTATTTTCAATTTGTGTTGTTCAGAAGTCGTTGTGTGGTCTGTGCCTGGCGGTAACGAATTCGGATTACAAAGAAGTCGCAGAGAATCAGACGGGCAATGTAAAGTAAAAGATGGGAATAAGGGGCACAGCGAAACGAATTCAGTTGGTACAGCTTGCTGTTCACAAAAAACTCCATTAAGGAAAAAGAATACTCGATATCTGTAAAGCGATTCCTCATTTCTCTGTAAAGGATACACAGAAACAAACATTGAAACAATGTCACCTGCTTTGAAAGAGGGAAATCGAGATGTAACGCACGGACCTTCAATTATGTTAAACTTTACATTTCCATCACTCGAGTACGACAGCGTATTTGGTGGATAACCCAAAAATCGATGCTCAGAAGACATGTCAAGAACTTGATGATCTCCAAGTCCAATAGCAACGTTTTTCGATTCGTTTTTTTGTGTAATTAAGCAATTCACTAAATATTCTCGTTGAAACGAATCCACATCCTGATAATAATCTGCAGAAAAATTGAGTGAAAATGAGAAATTACCAAATCCATGCTCAGCCTGCAGTGAGGCAAAATATCCATTTTCTTCCACCACAAGGTCTCCAAGATTGGTTGAAAATTGTAAAACTTGGGAACTCGTTAATAAATAAATAAATCTTCGCCACATGAAACTTTCGCAGTGATTACAGTGTGCAATGAATGACGCATCTGTTCGTTTCTGATCTAATTTTTCACATTCTTTTGATATCCATTCATAACTTGATTGGCAAAATGGAAACAAGCTTGGAATGGCGTGCTGAACGGCACATTCATAAAAATACTTATTATACAAATTACTTTGAATGAAATTGTCGTAGAGAGTTTTGGAGCTCGCACAAACAAATAATTGACTTTTGACATCCAAAAAACTCAAAATAATTGAGATGACATCATCGTTTAGAATTTGATGTTTCAATCCTTTTGGTGGTTTTTCTTTGTTTTTCTTCCTGTTTTGATGAGCTTGTTGTTGATGATCATCAACCTGCGGAATGGATGATGAATTTTTAATCGATGATGAACAAGATTTCGGACTTGATGTGCCTCCGTGTTGTATTTGCAATACATCTTCATTGGGTGATGACACAATTTTATGAGAGTCACAATAGTCCATGTCTTGAGAGGCTTCTCGTTTTCCGACGCTAGAAGCTTGGCCCATTTTTTATTATTAAACAATTCATTCATAAAATTCGGATCATCAAAGATGTTAGTTAAATAATCAATCATGATGATCATTATTTCGTCTTAATTCAAATAGAATAATACATTTTCTTTGAGAATTTTGTTGTTTCATTGTAAATTTGATTCATGAACAAGACAGATGCAATAATATTATTGTTTGTCTTGTTCAGTTGTTTGACCCGATGAAGGCACACTTGTAGAAGAAGCTGGTACTGAGCTTGCTGGTGAGACTGGTTGAGTTGGTTGATGTGATTTTACTCTCTTCTTAAGCCATTCATTTCCGAGGGCCAACGATATGGATAGTGATTTTTGAAATTCTGGTAAATTCTCAACCAGAATATTGGTACATTGAACGATCTTGGTTGAGGTTTGTTCTACATTCTTCTCCGATTCATTCAAATGTTTTTCAGCCTTCTCCGTAATTTTGCTATATTCAAATTGTTGTAATAATTCGTTGACTTGCTGCTCTGCAACGACGTGATAATTAAAAAGACGGTCAAAGATTTTAGTGGAGAGTTCAGGAATGTCTTTTTCAAAGGAAAGAGAAATTCGTGGATTATCGCTTTCATGTGATCCCGAGGATGGTGGAAGAACACTGGGCCGAGACATCCAACGATCAAATGACATTTTTTAAAATAATGTTAACAATTGGAATTTAATTAATTCTAACACGAAAGAATTTTCATATTTGGATGAACAACATGTCACCAGTGGTGACTGTTTAATATTACTTTAAAATGTACTTTGAAATTCAGACAAATGATTGTTTTAAATTAACCTTTGACGTGAAAATTTGCAAAATAGTAGGATATTGTTCTTCTTGAATTCTCTAATTCGGTCATCGTCCAATGCAATTTGCATCTTTTTCTTCAGTCTGAAGAACCATTACTCAATTCTGTTGCAATGATTAAAATTCCGAAAATTATTATCAATTTAATTTTCCATAATTCTTAAAGAGGTGATTGGTTTTTCGTGTTTCAACGGAAGTAAACTCCTCATATTTAAATACGTTCCACTACTAACATGCTGCTTGTGTTCTAAATATTTATCAGAGTGCTTTTGCGTAGTTGGTTTTGTTAATTTAAAGTATTTCACATAATCTTTTCCGACTTCAATGACCAAGACACTATCACCGGGTCGGAATTGATAGGATTTGTTTCCTCCAAAGAATAGAGAGAGTAAGTAATACAAAATCCTTCGCTGCATGTTGTGCAACAGTCCGAACATTTTTTAATCATTGAAATTGCTTTTTTATTCATTAAAATATGAAAAACTTGATTTTTGGTTTCGTCTCGTATTCTTGTCGTTCGATGATTTGTTTGAATTGCTTTTGTGGACATCTCTGTGTGTGACATTAATTTGTGAGATTAAGTTGCGAAGATCTGGATCTGAAGCCAATTGTTCTTTTAACTCTTCTGCAAATGATACAGATCTGTGTTTGCCTTTATGACAATAAACAGCTATAGTGAATATGTATTCATCTTCTCCTTCATTTAGAATGTCTTCAAGTTCGTCGTCTTCCTCACTTTCTTCCTCACTTTCAGCATCGTCATCATCATTTTCGTTATCTTCAGCGTTCTTTTCAGGTTTCGTTTCTGTATTGGATGAACTTTCTTGTTGAAGGGAAGAAGGATTTTCCACAACTGATGTCTCCTCGTCCTTGTTAATGTCTATAATGCCTTTCAAATTGGATTGAACTAGTTCATTAACACTATCTTCAATCGACTGTTGATTATTTTGCATTTGAAGACAAGAAGCATGAAACTTTTTAAGTTCACTCACAATTTCTTTGTGTGAATTATCAAAGAAAGTTTGTACCAATTCATTTGCAAAGAAGTCCTTCCTGTTTGAGTTCAGAATAGTGTGTTAGTTAACAATGAGATGATTTCAAATTCGAGTGTACACTTCAACCAACCTCAGAGGCTTGTTTAAACCTGTCATTTTCTTTCTTGCTTGTGCAGTCAATGGATTCGGTAAATCTTGTAAATTATAAATTAATTGATAGGAAGATTTGGAAATTTTACCATGAAGAAGACCAAAAGTGATGATCCGAATCGATATTGAGTGTGAAGGTGGTGATGCTGATGATCGATGATGATTCATCATTTCTTCTTGCCGAATTTCGGTCTCATCGTGTACAGGTGTGGAAGGTGATAGTGAGTTCTTAGACGACATTTTTTCCAAAAGTACATTTCAATATGCAACAACCATGCCCGTATCGAATTGTGTTAATTCATTGATGATGGGGATTATTCTTATTAAATTTGATCGTCCGTTAAAATTTTTTTATTATTATTTAAAAAAATGAGCCATCACTCCACAGGAGAATATTATTCTCAACCGTCGGGTGCCGATCATCATCAACAAGCTTTGGAACGAAGAGCACTTTTAGGCGCTGAGGGCCAAGAATACATTCTCACCAGGCTGAGCTCTGGAGATCCTAAATCAGCGATTACTTCATTCCAGAAGCAATTTTCTTCCTTATCAAGTGCCGCAGTTTCGTCGAGCATTCCTCCTATTCTTGAGTTAACCGATCTTCTCAATGTTCAACGTAACAACTTGTTCTTTGGCTTGATGAATCACTTGAAGAAGATTCTTCTTGATAAAATCGAAAATGAAAACGAACCAATTCAAGAGGAAGAATTGTTGGAACAAATTTTCCCATATATTGGATTTGAAGAGTTGCGTCCGATTGTGTATACACTCTTGAAGAGAATGGAGCAAATTCCGGTTACCTTTTTGCAACAACTTCAAGGGAATACTGAGATTTTTAAAAATCTTCCGATCGAAGTGAAAAGACAAGTTTGGGTCAATGATGAGAATCTCTTCATCAAACACATTTCTACTCTTCTGAAGAAGTATGATGTGCCACAGATTCATCGAACCGATTTACTATCTGGCTATAAAATTGATCCAAAGAAAAAGAGAGAGAAGAATCAAACTCTAACTAGTATGATTAACATCTTAGGAAAAGACCCTATTCTTTATCATAGGGTTCTAGGCTATTGCAGAAGCCAACTCTTAACGACTGGCAGTAGACACTTTTGTACATTTAGATATGATCTCTTGATGGCTCTTCATGACAACCAGGTTCAGCAGCTTCACCAAATGGACATGTGTCACTATTTTTGTTGGTGGCTTGACGCGTGGATTAGAACAGTTCATGCTAACCTCTTGAACTATGTCTTTGTAGAGCATTCTGATGACATTCGACATAATTTAACATACTCCAAGCATACTCCTACACTCGGCCATTCTGGATCAAGCGGATCTTTGACCTCAGGCACAGCAAGTAACGTTGCCAAAACCACTAAAAAACCAAAGAAGGGAGGTAAAACAACTGGAAAAGCGAAAATCAAAAAAGAAGAGCCTTCCTCCGAGAATCCACAGTTAGGTCAGCAAGCATCTGATGTACTAAAGACAGATTCCAAGCAGCAAATTGTAGTTCCTGGTACTGATACAAGCGATAACCTGTCACTGAAAGACTTTTTCGATATTCGAAGAATGAAAGAATTGAGACACTTTTTCGATAACCTTAGTCCTGAAAGTGAAGTATGGGGTGATATTGCTGTCATTTGTAGATCACCTTTCATATCGAATACTCTTCTGCAACAAATATTCTATCTCCTAGAGTTTATTTATTCACAACATCCAAACATGCCTGCAGAGGCCCTCGATAAGGTACTGTTGACCATACCAATTAAACAAAAGAACAAGAGAAAGGCTACAGAACAGCAACAAGAAGAGATCTCTTCTTCAAAGAAGAAGACTAAACTTAAAGGAACAAAGGAAACTACGGTTAACACCAACACCAAAGGTACTACTATTAAGATTTCTTTTAAACCATCTGAGTCTGCATCGTCACCACCACAGGATGAAACGACCCCAACTCCTGTACCAACTGCATCACATACTTCAACAGACACAAGCCCTGTACCAGCAGTCCCTCTTGCTCCTGGTGCATTACCAGCTTATTTATCTTTCCTCGAAGATGCTCATAATGTTAATGATTTTGCAGATTATTTTGAAACCCTTACTAGATTGTACTATGCTGGAGAGAAGGCTCAATCAATGCTCAAGGGTAAAATGCCTTTCCAGTTACCTCCACTTCCAGATTATTTGTTTGAATTTTATCCATTTATTCAGCGATTATTGTTTAGCACTGAATCAACTCCTGGATCCAACGTCACAATTGACATTCCTGCCTTCCAAGAACAATTCAAAAAGCATTCATTGGCAAGAAAACTCTTACTCTTTTCTGTCCTGAGATTCCATCAAAACGCCAGAATTGCTAGCTGTAATTTACACAGAACAATTTCCGGCTATGACATAAACGAACACCAAGAATCTCAACCTAAGAGCCAAGCGGAACAGAAAAAGAAAGATGATGACATTGAAAAGTTTAGAGCAATTGATACTCCACATGATGGTACTGTATATGCCACCAATTTAAACAAGTTTAGATATCTCTTTAAGGTATTGTTCCTCGAAGGAAGCACGACTGAGCTATCATTGTTTGGAAAGACGGTCATTCAACGAGAATTTAACTTTATTGACTCTCTTATTGCAGATTGTACTCGTCTCATTAAGGATATTCATCAATATTCTATTCCTGTGCTTCTTTCTGGTAATATTAAGTGGTTTTTCACTACTCAACTTTCTGAATTGGTGGACAGTTATTCAATGCTATTTGAAAACTTTGTCATTCCATACATTTGTTTCACAAAGCAAGAAAGTTTAACATTCCAAATCAGCGTTAGCACATGTTTGAAGGAGATTGCATCTCTCAGTCATTTATTGGGATCCATTCTTCTCACTGTTCCAAAAGAGGTATTTGCTATGAGAGAAAAGAAGGATGATGAAGATATTGACGATGAAAACAAGAAATGCATTCACTCCTTTGATGAATACAAGGAAAAGATCTTGTCTCTTAAGAACTTTTGCCAAAACATCTTGCAACAGCTCAAGAATGTCACTCTTTCAGACTCTCAGCTTACCAAGCTATTCCAAGCCATCGAAACGCAACTTGCTAAAGAATGGAAGGCCTTGCAGAGTGAAACCAAGTCTTTACTCCAATTGCAACAAGAACAGGAGGCATTGGAAAAGGCAAAAAAAGAAAAAATCAAAGAAACTCCCTCCACACCTTCTCCTTTCCCATTTGCCGGAAAGGTATTGGCAGGTACTAGTCCTTTCGCTCAACAACTATCTCCTTTCGGAAAGCCTGTTGCCTTCCCTCATCCTGGCTTGTCATCATTATCTCCTTCTCAAATTCCAAAATTCCATCAAGTACACACTTTCAAGTCTCCTTCTGCATCTCCAAAAACTGAACCACCAAGCAGCTCTCAAACCAAAACTGAATCAGATCACAAAATGGATGAAAGTAACGTGTAACTGATTTATTGCATGTCGAGAAATAAAATTAGGAGCGTTTACCCAGTTGGAGTTTTGTTGGTTAGTTGATCAAAATCAATAAATTGTAAAACCAAAATTGATAAACCTAACAACACTAAGGAAACATTAAAAACAACAGAAAAGACAGTGAGTTGTTTCTTTTTGTACTGAACTACGAGGTGGATCGATACAGGCAACAGGTACATGTAAATCAACCCGCAAATAGCTCCTGTAAACCTCAATACTGTGCCCACCATTGGATAAAAAGCAGCCATACTGGTTGTAATTCTGTGAATGTGAAAAACACAGTAAGAACATCATACAAGTGATGACTGATTTAACTACTTACAAACAAACCACAAAGTTCAAGGCAGCAACTTGTAAAATTCCTGGATATTGTTGCTTCTCCTTGTTTGGATTCTTTCGATAGAGAAAACTGAAACATTGAACTCGAATTACGCTCAATAAAAGAGGGTAAATAGACATGAGTTGGAACAAAACTGCACCTCTAGAAATGTTGGCATACACGCTATTATTGGGAAACTGATTCAAAAAGTTTTGTTGAATTGTGACAGAGAACCGGAATCTGTGTCAAGTAAATAGAGGTTTTCACGACCACAAGAATAATATTTCATAAACAAACATAAATAAATATACCACACACAAACTTACGCAAATGCTCCCAACATTCCAGGAACTGCATAAATCAAAGCAGCAACAATGAAAGCAACCGCAGTATCTCGTTTGGTATGCTTCAATGATTTTTGGTTCTTCAAAATAGGTCCAATTACATTGTGAATAAAAAAGCTCAAAGACAAAATTGCCAACAAGTGACTGAAATGAATATTAAATAATGATAAATGGTTCACCAACACTGTGTCTCCCCTCACAATAGTATCATCAGCAAAATTGTACTGTGGAGGAGAGGTCTGGCCAGGAGCAGCACTAGATGTACTAAGAGCATTGCTACTTCCTGCAAAACTGTTACTCAAAATTCCTCCCAATAAATGATTCATCCAGGAATCTCCATTACTACTACCGCTATTCGTGTTCATACTACTGCTTGTCATGATATTGCTCACATTCGAGCTAAGAGACATCATGGTCAATGTTGACACGCTCGCAATATTATTAGAAAACTCAAAAGGTGACACCATTGCCTCAATACTTGCATAAATAATGAAGATAATCAAAAACAGCACAAAGAAAATTCCAAATGAATTAAATTTCACCAAAAAATTCAAATTCTTGAGCAGAGTGATGGGAAACAGAAGCACCACAATAATCACAGAAGCAAAAATACCATTCCAATACCAAGGTGGGCCATTCTTGTCCCATGGATATATTTTTGTTGTATCGTATTGAATGTCAAAAATTCCTGTGACGATACTCATAAGACAGTCTTTCATGAAAATGTGATAGGCAATACTGGCTCCTATTAAAATCACAATACTCGTAATGATACATAATATTTCACTCCATCTTCCTAAATGTTCAACACAGACCTGAGAAAAATCTTTGATGTCAAGAATGTAATTGGAAATTCTTTTGACCTTTTTTCTTGTTGTTGTTGATGCATGACGCAGGGAAGTACTTCCTTCCTTATTATCCACTGATTGATAGTAAGTGGTAGGAGCAGAAGATTCTTCTTCAGAGAGAGCAATTTTGTCTCCACTATTGATAGCAGTGGTTTCGTTAGGTGAGGTTTGTTGTTGTTGTTGTTGACCCTCATCATCATATCTCACTTTAAACAAAGAGTGCTGCACTACGAGATTGCAAGTGTAATAACTAATGAGACCAACCAGAACAAATACAATTATTCCTAGATAGAGTCCACTAAAATTTTGAAAAATGTGATTTTGTGTGAAATCATTGAATCAAATCATTAGCAACATATTTGAAAATATCAAGGAGTCTTACCTTTGGGTAAATCCCCATGCTAATGATAATATTGTCGACCCCTATAATTATTATTCAAATGTTGTTGCGAATTCAAGTAGTGTACAAATTAACCATCCGAAATTGCAATCATCGTTATTATAATGTCAATGATATGATCCGATGGCAACAAAATTTCCTTTCTACATACCACCATGGTGTTGATGATTGAAAAAATTGTAGAGATGGTTCCCGATGAACGTTTTCTAATTTTCTCCAAAGGATGTGTATCATATTCTTTATCGACGTTGTTGATTGAAGCAGCTGATGGTGCATCTCCATGAGGAACTGGTTGGGAGAGTAGGCTTTGTTGCAATGAATCATCCTCATTGTTGGTTTGATGATCCAGTGAGGACATGTTGAAACCGATAGGACAGCCTTTTGCTTTCGAATGTGTGCCTGGCAAAGAAAACGAGGCCGTTTGGGTATTTTTTGTTACGAGGTTTCAAAGAAAATCAGTCTCATACTCGATTTGGAATGGACTCAAGCAAGAAGGTGACTAAGATTTTATTTTGTCATTTAGAAGGAGAGAGAAACAATTCTTGCAACGTCTTGTTCAATGAATGGAATGAATTGTGTTTCTGCACATCTGGTGTTAATCTTGCATTGATTGGATCCGTTTGGAACAACAACTTCCACCACAACAATAACCTCTTCAGTACCATAATTGAATTTAGCAGAGAAGTACAAGTTGGTCAAGTTATCTTGTTGGTGGTCAGCAACAAAGAAAATGTTGTGAGCCTGCAATCTTGAGATGAGAGCATTGTTATTTCCAGCTGAAGCATTTGGAGCATCAACTGAGCTTTCAGTCTCATCTGGAATGCTTTGGAAGATGGAGAGGTAAGTATCTCTGTCAACTAAACCATTCTCAATGAACAAGGCGCTGAATGGAATGGTATCTTGGAAGTATGCCACGCCTAAATCAGTCTTAATAGCAACTTGGAGAAGGTTAGAAACCTTATCAGATTCGTTGGTACCTGGAAGAATTGGTATAATTCCGTCAGTCTTTTGACCTGGCATGATACCAGTGGCTTGGACTTGTCCTGGCACGAATCCGAAAGTGTTTGTGTTGAATTTACATGCATATCCGGTAATTGGTTGTTGAGAAAGATTTTCAAACGTAACCAAAAATTCAAGATTTCCTCTTGGGTTTCTGTTAATCACACCATAAACTTGAAGTCCCTTGCTCTTGTCAGCAGTGAGCAATAATTTCTTTTGTAGAACAGGACGAACAAGTGAAGTAATGTTAGCACCAGCTGAAGAAGTAGCAGAGAATTGCAACTGTGTTTGTGGTTGAGAGCCACCCATAACATCATCCAAATCAAGATCTTGATCTTGTGGTTGAGATGAAGCTGGAAGTCCTCCTCCTAAAATGTCGTCCAAGCCAAGAATGTCTTGTGTAGTAGTTCTATCTGCAGCATCTTGGTGTTGTTGTTCTCTGAGGTAATCTTCGACTTCCTTGTCACTGCCTCCTTCGCTCTTCTTCTTCTTATAACCAGCAACGAACAATTCTGGAGGCTTATGATACACTGAGGACAAAGTTCCAATGTGTTTGGTCAATTCGTTGAGCAAGTTCTTTGGAATGTTGGTTGAGTCGTCTCTGATGACAGGCTTTTCTGACAAGACAACAGTCTTGGCGGCCTCAGGATCTTCATTGAGCAAACGCCAGTAGATATATCCTCTGTCACGCAAGTCTGGATTGTCAGATTCTTCGGTGGAGAGATGTAAAACCTTCTTAATCAAGTCTCTGGTGTCGTTTGGTCTTCTCAAGAAGAGTTTCATGACTGCAGTGAGGGCTTGCAATTGAACTTGAGCAGTTTCATCATGGAAAGTGTCGATAAAGATTTGCAACAACTCATCAGCATTTTCAATCTTGTTGGAATATTCACCAATAATCCAAATCATAGCTGCCTTAGCTTCTGGTTCATCCAATGTATCGAGATTTTCGCACAATCTTCCGATAATACCTTCGTATCTGTTTGGATATCTTCTGAAAATATCCTTGATGACAATGACTGCTTCTTGGACGACATAGTTAACCTTAGTTTGAATCAAATCAAGTAAAACATCGACACATCTTTGTGCTGCTCTTTCAAGCTTGATCGCACATCTACCAATTGCACGAACACTTCTTCTTACAAACTCTACGTCAACCTCAGTAGCATATTCCTTGAATTCCATCAATACAGTATCAACGTTACGTTCAGAAGCTAATTTGACCATAATATCCAACTTTTCTAATTTCACATAGATTGGATCGTTATATTTACAGAAGAACATCTTAATGTTGTTGGAGAGAATTCCTGGTCTACTTTGCACAATCAAATCAATATTACGAAGAGCAACATATTGAATTTCTGGGTTGCCGCTCAAGAGAGTAACAAGTGGAGCAGAAATTTTTTTCACTAATTCTTGCTTTTCGTTTTCGTTTGAAATCAAGTCAATCATCTTGTTAATAACTCTAACAGCAGAGAGAACGACTGCAGAGTTGGCATGTTGCAAACGAGGAGCAACTCTTTCAGCAATTTCAGAAGCTTCCTTCTCAGACTTTGGTTGATAATTGTTGGAGAGGGCATCCAAAATGAAAACTTGACCCCACTCGGTACAATTGTTCAAAGCAGTCAAAAGAGTCTTGACCGTCTTTTCAGTGAAATCGAGAACGACCTCGGAGGATGACGATGAAATTTCGTCCAAAGCTTTCACAGCATTAGCAACAACCATAGGATTGTCGTCAGTCAAGAGCTCTTCCAATGATTCAACAAAACCTTGCTCGATGGCCATCTCTGGATTGATATCAAAAAGCTTTGCGATAGCCACAGCTGCTGTCTTTCTCACGTATGGATCCTTGTCCTTGATGGTCTTTCTGATTGGTTCAGCCAAGTATTCAACGATTTTGTTAACTCTGATACAACCCATGGTTCTGACAGCTAAACCTCTAATCAGAGGATTTGGATGGTTGGAATCTCTCTCGAATTGATTCACAGCCATGATAGCCAAATCAGGTTGAGTCTTTGCATAGTTCATAATATAGAGGTATACCAATTTCTTCAATTCAATGTTGTTGGTAGCTACACACTTGATCACATCGGTGAACAACATGGAAACGTCCTTTCCAACAGTCATAGCAGCAATGACTTTCTTTACGGTATCCTTTCTTACGGACTCCTTTTCATTGCCTAAACCTAATCTCCATTCGTTGATTTCACTTCTCTTATTGGAGGAAGAGAAAAATCCTCCTGCTTTTTGTGCTCCTTCTTTTGGTTCTTGCATCGGTGATGATGAGTTTGAGCCAGTTGTTGTATTTTTTAAAAAGAATAAAAAATAAAAATTTGATGATTTCGACTTTACATTAATAGGTGATGTGAGGTGGCAGTGTGTTCATTCTGATTGTGTGCTATCGATTATTTGGCCTACTGCTACCTGATG
Organism: Naegleria lovaniensis; assembly: GCF_003324165.1. Lineage (NCBI taxonomy): Eukaryota > Heterolobosea > Eutetramitea > Acrasida > Naegleriidae > Naegleria > Naegleria lovaniensis. Next base: position 431,289 of record NW_025407846.1, read on the forward strand.
AGCCAGCACTTGTGGTTAGCTTGGTTTTCTTTTGAGCAGGAGTATAGGTCTTTTCGGTGGCCTGCAAAGTTTTTCCGGCGTTCTTGTATGTGCTTGAATTTCTGCTCATGAAACTTTGCCAATTTTGTTTCTTTTGATTAAGTTGCTTCTCTTGCTCTTGAAGTTTTTGTTGTCTCTTTTCTTGCTTCTTTTTCTTTTTTGCTATGACGTCGGCTTCGGACTGATCATACTTTTTACCTTGTTGTTCCGTAGTGGTACCTTTGTTTGCAATGCTTGTAGTTTGTGAAGTGACAGGTTGGCCCGATAATGTTTCAGTTCGATTCGATGATTCCTTCTTTTTAAGCTTCTTAGGTTTGTATTTGGGGTCATAGAAGTGTTCATTTCCAACTCGAATCAGTGGAAGAGGAACCTCTTGTAGCACACCCCGCTCTTTAAAAGTGACCCAAACTGTCTCCTTGTCTGTAAGCTTGTCAACTACAGCTTCTTCATACATTCCATCTGGATCACTAGCATTAACTGCGAGACATCTTGCTCCTTGTTGAAGGAATTCAGCAGGTGGATGATAGTACTCCTTGATTGTATATCTTTCTTTTGAAACAAATTCAGAATTTCCATATCCAACATATCTTACGAAATATTCATATGCTGGTTTTTTAGATGATGGCGATTCCGAAGCTAATTGTAGCTTTTTTGTGTTATCAATGACTTTTGTTACAACAGCCACATACCATAACCCTTCATACAATCCATAGCAGTAATCTCCTTCTTGAAATTGCGGTCCTGGCATTGATGATGGTGTTGTTGTGCTTTCCTTTTTTAATCTAATCAATTCATTGGTTAATTGAATAGCATTTTGTAAGTCATCAATGAGAGCACCATACTCTTCATTCTCGGGTTCTTGTTGCGACAACAAGACACATTGATTTAATTGTTCCGTAAATTGTGAGAGCTGTTGTTCGAGTTCTTCTAACGATTTTTCTTCCTCTGCTTCTTGTTGCGGAATGTCATCGGTAAAGGAATTCGGATCGGATAAAGACATTTTTTTTCTGTTTAACAATTAATTAATTAATTGTTAAACAGAACAATGATTTCTGTTTTTCAAAACCCTTAATGTTGTATCTTGCTTTTCAAGGATCATTCGATCAACTAAGTGTCTTCAACAACAAAAAAATGCTGTAAAGCTGTTTATTCGCTTTCGCGATTATTATTATGGCTATCAAGATGGTAATCCACTTGACGATCTTATCCCGTGTTAATAATGATCATAGGCAACAGAATGATGATATAGAAATCAGGAAAATCTCTCGCGAGTTGCAATAGTTACAGATATCTGAACATGGTTTCTTTTTTCGTATGGTTCTCTCGGGATAACCAACAAACGTTCAAAAAAACTTCTCAAGCTCTTCTTTTCCGCATTCATTGACAAAAAAACATGTTGCAATCGAACGGTGTGGGTTTTAGCTCACGAAAAAAGCAAGTATTCTTGATCTTGATTCTTGTAGCGATTCAGGCATTCTGTTATCTTCAACATGCACATGTAGCATGTGAGACTTTGAATGCAGCCGCCAACACTCTGATCCAGTTCTATGTCTCTCCAACAGCTGGACATGACGATCTCCATTCAGGACAGTCTCTCAATTCTCCATTTGCAACTCTTTCGAAAGCTGCCTCTGTCATTACCAACATGAAGAACTCGATGAATTTCACCACACCACCCACTTCATTTGTGGTGAATCTCATGAAAGGAACCCATTTTCTTAACTCTTCGGTAATCCTACCCAAGACGAAATTGGATAATTTCTCAACAAATGTTGAGGTTAGTACCACATGGAGAGCTCTTCCTGGCTCTCTACCAGGAGAGGTGAAAATTAGAGGTGGTATCTATTTACCACCAAATGTATGGAAGGCTGTAACTCAAGGGAACAATCCATTTGCCTTTCAAATGCTTCCAGAAAATGCAAAAGGAAATGTTCTGCAAAGCAATTTAACGGAAGTTGGATTTAAGTCGTCTCAACTGTTTCCATTTCATCAAGCAGGATTTGTCTATGGTTATGCAGATAGTGGAAATGAGCTCTTTTATCGAGGTCAACCTCAGACTGTAGCACGTTATCCCAACAAGTTGACAACAGAAGATCTTGTGTCCACCCAAAACACAAATCTTGTGGTAGATGTCTTTATGAAAGTTAATTCCACTTTTGGTAAATACACCACTTTCAATAGCTCCGAATGTGAGAATAGAGACAAATGGCCACACGAAAAACATCCTTTTGCTTTTGGGTACTGGGCCGTCGATTGGGCAGATGGAACAGAAGATTTGTCATCAATTACAAGTGACGGTAGGATCACGTTCAAGCAAAAACGAGATCGATACGGTGTTAAGGAAGATCAGCGCTTTTATTTGGTCAACTTTTTAAGCGAGATTGACATGCCAGGAGAATACATCATTCAAGACGGCGTTGTTTATTTCTGGCCTCCTGCGTCTGGAATTACTACACATGAGGATGTCATGATTTCTGTTGCTGCTGATTTGTTTGTTGTTTATTCTAATCACCAACATTTCGAACAGCTGGACATGGGTTTCACACGTGGAAATGCCATTCGTTCTCTTAACACCTCCTTTATCACAGTTAGAAATTGCCTTGTTCAAAACACAGGTAATTCCGGATTAACCTTGACCGACTGTTCAAATTGTCTTGTGAAAAGTAATCTTATTTTCAACAATGGAATGGGAGGAGTCCAAATCAGTGGTGGCGATCGAATCACTCTCACCCCTAGCAACTCATGGGTGTTGAACAACACAATTCATTCCTATTCTAGGATTGGTAAAACTTATCGACCTGGAGTGGGGGTGAATGGTGTGGCTGTCACTGTTTCTCACAATGAAATTTTCAATGCAGATCACAATGCCATTCTATGGGGCGGAAATAATCATGAATTCTCTTTCAACAAGATTTATGATGTGTGTAAAACTACTGCAGATGCAGGTGCTATCTATTCAGGACGAGACTGGTCCATGAGAGGTAATCATATCAAGTATAACTTTATTTATCGAGTTCGTGGTTATGGACAGTCGTATGGAGCTACCTGTATCTATTTGGATGACATGTTTTCTTCAGCCAAAGTATATGGAAATATTCTTGCTTATTGCAACCGTGGAGTTCTGCTGGGTGGAGGACGAAACAATTGGATTACCAATAATATTTTTGTGAACAATTCTCAAAGTATTTTGGCAGATGATAGAGGATTGTCATGGTCTGGCACTGGGGAGCATGTTAAAAACCTTCTCAAAGTTCCTTTTAATGAATCTGCCATTTGGATTGAGTCGTATCCAGAATTGGTAAACATTTTGCAAGAGAACCCAGGTGCGCCAGTAGGTAACGTTATTCGATTCAACTTGGCCACTACTGCTCCTAACAGAGAATATATTTATGCCAACGTTCGAAAATACTCTGCCCATTCCAATAATACGTACAATGTGCCTTCCAGCGTTTTTGTAGATCCATCCCGATTGAATTTCACTCTCGTGCTCGGAAATGTCTATGAAAATTCTGAGATGTATAATTTCACAAGAATTCCATTCGATGAAATAGGTTTGTTAAAGAGTGAGACACCATCACCTGTACCCTCTCCTCAAACATCTTCTTTGAAACCAAGTAATTCAACAAAACCTAGAGCGACCGTTTCTAAAGGAACTTCCATGTCTCATTTGGCAAAATCAAATCTGTTGAATATCATCTTGTGGATGGCAGTTGTTTCTATCGTCATAGCACAATTCCAACGTGAATAAACAAAAACGTTTGTAAGATAATTGCCAAATTTCAAGCCTTACTGTCATGTTAACATTCCATGTTACCTGGAATGTAACATCCATAATAAACAATTGCATTCTTATAGCTGAACAATTCTTTGAACATATTCCTATTCTCATTGGCTTTGAATTTTGAAAATTTTCAACGCCGCATCCATTACAAATGGCATCTTTCACTAATTCAAGGTCTTGCTTGGTTTCTATGGAAGCATAAAAATTAAATGTCGGTACAATGGATTGTCTTTGCTTTGCTTCACTTTTTCTCATCCGTGTCAGTGACGATTGCAGCAGTAATTCGGAAAAATTATTAGTACTAAGTAGTGGACTTGATTTCACTACTGCGTTCAGTAGTTCCATATCGTTTTTCAGCTCTTGAGAGGCGTATCTCATTGCACTTCCACACTGCCTCACAGCAAGTAATACGAATTCCTTATCATTTCGTATAAACAGTGGAAGATGTTCCAAAACAGCTCCATTTTTCTGAAGGGCTGTTTTCACCACTTCGTAATCATTATGAATGAGAGCTTCATGTGGAATCAATGCCGCTGTTTCATCTTGGAATTCCAAAGCTTTCAAAATAATTTCCAAGTCATGTTTCAGCTCCTCTGAAATGTATCCGAACACACAGTTTTGATAGAGTCGTTGCTGCTGCGCGTTTTCAACGTATTCTTCAAGGGAAATGGCTTGTTTGGGTAGATAATCTGGTTGGCAGCACCTCAATGCTTTAGAAAAAGCTTGTAAAACTACATTTCTGTTCGCTCTCAATTCTTTGGAAGCATATTTCAAAGCAAACGGATTGGTCGTAACAGCTTGGAAAACAATTTCAAAATCATTTTGAATTTCGTATGGCATTTCACTCAAAAGACATCCCAAATCCTTAACCACTTGCATACAAATTTCGTGATCTCTCTTCATATCGTTGTCAAGTTCCAAGTATACTTTTGGAGAAGAGTATTTCACTGCTTGTAGGATAATGTCCTTATCTTTTCTTAATGAAGGACTTTTGATTCTCATGAACCAATGTCCAAGCTTTAAATAGTGCATGGCAATGTCCTTGTCATTGAGTAAAGATTCGTCCAAATTCCAAGCAGATTTGGTATTATTGAGTGCCAGCAATGCTATTTCCTTATCTAATTTATAAGTGGTTTCTATCAAACTCCAAAGAATTTCACCATTTTGTTGTACAGCCATTTTCACAAGCTCTCGATCGTTTTGCAATTCGGTACTGAGAAGTAACAATGCTTTTGGGTTGTTTTTTACAGCAATACAGCCAAGTTCTCTATCATTGCGATACGAGTATGGCATTCCTCGAAGAGCCATTCCATCTCGTTCGATCGCTTGTTTTACCATTTCTCTGTCACACCATTCTGAGGCAATACGAAGCATTGATGGGTCTTTGGAAATAGCCATCCGGGAAATATCATGGTCCTTCTTTAATTCCTCAGGTATATAATAATAACAATTAGGATTTTGTTCAATTAACTTCAACAAAAATTCCTTGTTATGGTTAACCTCTTTTGGAAGAGAGCTCACAACAATGTAAGATGACAACGAAGCGCTAAAAGCGATTTCCAAGTCCTGTTTTAGCTCATTGGATGCATATTGAAGTTGATGTCCATGCTTTTTCACAATTTGTAGCATCTTTTTTCTGTCATGTTCCCAAAACCGACTCCAAAATGCCAAATTTTCATAATTTGTCAAATCACAGTCAAAAAAGGCAGAGGTCACTTGGTCGTCATAAATAAATTCAATGGGAAGAGCAACTGGAGGATCAGCATAGCGAGTATTATTCATAGTCATCTCCAAAAATTTCTTGAGAGCTTGTTCTCTTGCATGAAACCATTTCATAAATCCTTTGGTTTGTAAATGAAATTTATTTTCAAAAAATTCAACAAGTAACAGCCTTGATCAAGATGGTTTTGATCGCTACTACTGCTAATCGGATCCAAGTTCCGAAAATTCAGTAAAATTACTTTCATTGAAGCGTGGCAATTGTTGCCAGACTCCTCTTCAGAAAGTAATCGATTCATTTTTTTGTGTTCATTGTTCTTAGCAGAGAAGGAACAATGAACATTGCAGGTCTTTACTTCAGATTAAGGCTTAATGCTACTAGTTCGACTATTATACCACAAGCCAACAAAACGTAAAGTAATAACAAATAGTAATCACAGTTATCAACGGCTCCCTCATTTCAATCAACTTCTTCAAAAGGAAAAAAATGCTTGCATGGACCGCTTCAAAGTCAAGCTCGAGGCTTCTTGTGAGTCGTTTGCATAGTCATAGCGGTATCGGAGTCCATGTATCATCAGCATTATTCACATTAAATCATCATCATTTCAACAAGAAGAATTATTCAACAACAACGATTAATGTACAATCGTCCGATGGTGCAACATCATCATCAACTCCAAAAATTGATAAAAGTGGATTGATATGGAGAGATGTCAATGAATTGGAAGATGAATTTATTGTGAAGAGTATGATTCGTGTAGATCATGCTGGTGAATTAGGTGCTGTTACCATTTGTAATGCACAAAAGGTGGTGCTGGGAGAGGATCCAATTGTGAATGAAATTTTGGGTCAAGAAGTAGATCATTTTGCTACTTTTGATCGAATGATTATTGAGAGAAGAGTGAGACCAACAATTTTCCGTTCAATTTGGCAACCAGCCGGAGTCATGTTAGGGATTGGAACAGCATTGCTGGGAAGAAACACTGCTATGGCTTGTCATGAAGCAATCGAGAACACAATATTCGATCACTATAATGAACAATTAAGAGATATTTATGTAATGTCTTTGAGCAAATCTCAACAACAGGAAAAGGCAGAGAGCTCTTCAACCAATGTTTCAGATTCTGATATTGAAACCGATACAGAATACTTCTTCAAATCCGAGCATCAAAAACAAGAAATTCAAGAAAAAGAGCTTCGAGAAATTATCAAGCAGTATAGAGATGAAGAATTACATCACCATGACATTGCAAGAGATGCCAATACCGATAGAAACAGTTTGTTATATAAGGCAGCTTATGGATTTATTTCAACGGGTTGTTCAATTGTCATTAATTTGACAAAGAGACTTTAAGGCAACTATGTAATATTCGAAGAATAGGGAAGCAAATTAAATATTGCATTTCAGATTTATTGTTGCGACGAACCTTTCACCATGGTTTACTGTCTCAAAATACGCAGGTCATGTTCTCTAAACTGAAAAAGAAGGAATGGAAGGTAAAATACAAAAATTTTATTCTGTCCAAATTTTCTTCAAGGTATACCTGAGTTCTTACCAAAAAGCACACCAACCAATGTACATTTGACACAAATTGGATGTTGAGGTTGCTTGCTCAATCAACAAATCAATTTGTTGCGAAACTTCTTGCGGGGTGGTGACAGAGGGATCGTCTTCTTCGTCAACAAAATCGGTGCCGTTGAGTTTGTGTTCAATACGTTGAATGACTGAGAGCGCTCTTTGGTTAACGACTGGTAGTGTAGCTGATGCTTCTTCCGTTTCGTTATCGTCTGCGTGTAATGCTTTAAGAAGATTTTTCTCACGAATAGATCTTGAAGGGCAATACGCATTGTCATTCGATTCTTGATTACCCCAAGATGAAAAAGCAGATGGAGTAATGCTGATGTTTGAACTCCATGCAGTTGCGGGTTCCTCTAACGCTGTGGTATTCACATCTTCTTGTGCACCACTGTCTATTTGTGTTTCTAACAAGCGCCAATTAATTAAAGGATCATGAACGAATGCTTCTAACATGGCCATCACAGAGTCCTTGTTTTTTCTCAATACTGTCATGACACTTTCGCAGGTCGACTTGAAGGTACCTTCAATTCCACATACTTCCATGGTATTAATGAGCATTCTAGTGAGTCTGAATGGAACTTTTTCCGGGAACTTGTCTCTGTGTATGGCAACTTCGAAACAATCACCAAAATCAATATGTACAATTTTACCTGAAGATTTTTCCAACATCAAGTTACTGGGATGTCTGTCACCAAGACCCAAAATATAACCAACCATGGACATGACGGCCAACGATCGAGTATAGTTGGTTCGTCTTTCCAGCCACGCTTCAGAACTTCTACTCTTCAGCCACAGTACCTTGTACAAGTCTTGACCAGTGGTATTTTCGAGAGCATACTCAAATACTTCAGTTTTTTGCATTAGTGTCAAATGGTCATAGTTCGCAGCCATATTTTTCATGAGTCGGTTTTCAATATCCAACAACACGCCTCTACTATCTCTGTATTGCTTAATGAGCGAATGAAGAGTATCACAATTATCAACCCAGCCTATGAGACCAGCGTTGGAACTTAGGGGTATTACAGAATATCTCTTAATTCTAAAGTCTCTATCTGAGGTTTCTAGATCTTTCTTCAACAGTGCGTTAACCAATCCAAATAATTGCATTACTCGTTCATCTTGACGGAGATCTTCGTTGCCTTTCAACAAAAACTGATACCGTTTTCCATCACTGCCAAACATACGAACTTTTCTTGGTCTCTGCTTGGAAGGCATTACAAACAGTTTGCAAGAAAATCTGGCAATATTAATTGTACAACTCTCCGTATATTGATATGTTCCTGGAATAGCTAATTCCAAGTCATGTTCCTCCAGTAACTTGGGAGACAGCGTGTGCAAGTCAAGTTCTGTATTCTTCATTCTTTCTACATGATCTTTGATCTTGATAAACACTCGACAATAAATATCCCAAGCATAGCTTAATTCTTTTTCCTTCTTGCTTTGTAGATGTCTCTTGCAAAGTTTGTAAGCATCGTCGAGATCGTGCCCAAATCGTTGGGTAAATGAAATTTCGCTAAGAGTGTAAGGATTTTGAAGTTTCTCATGCAACGGAAGTAACACGTCTAGCATCCCTTGTATATCGTGATTTTTAAAATACAACATTGATGCATTGTCAAGAGCATCATGCCACTCTTCAGTCCATGAAATGGCTGCACGAACCAGTTCGTGACTCACCATGAGTGCTTGTTCAACAAGAACTGGATTGTTTTGTCTCATCGAGTTCAACAATGATTCTGCGGCTTTCTTTCTTGAAGTTGATTGTGAGTAAGAGCAGACAGTTAATGGATATACCAATGCTTGAGGATGTACTTTTCCAACCTTTGAAAGGAGCTTGTGAATCAATTTACGTACAGGACCAACATGTGAGTTGACACGAGCAATGATTTGTGGAATTACTTCAAGCCATGTGTCAATACTGACAGTATTGAATCCATCAACCAAGGTCTTTTCAATTTCTTTCATGGCACCATGCTTGAACCACAATGTTAACAAACGTAAAATGTCTTGTAAGCTTGAATTTCTATCTGGACTGAGATTAATTGAGTTAAAGAATCCAGTCAAAGCAGAAATCAAATAAATAGTCATGGATTCCATACTTCTGGTAGCACTTTGTTTCTTCTCCACATGTGAAACGACTTCAGAGTTCAACAATGCCCATTCGTGCCAAGCCTTGTACCATTCCTTATCAAAATCGGTGGCAGCCTTGAAATGAGATAAAATTTGAGGTAGTTTGTTCTCATCCAAACCTCCATGTTGCCTATATAAAACCTTTTGCCATTGACCCAATGTTAGACATGCTCTGGCCTTCAATTGATTGTCACATTGGATATTATATACAAATTGATTCATCAATTCAAATGCCTTCATTTGTTTACCTTCTGACCACATGTGTTTAAAGTATTCATAGGAAATCTTTGGATGAACGTCAGGTGATACCAAAAGCTTCTCAGGCTCTTCGCTCAACACAATTCCATCAACCAATTTTTGAAGAATTTTCTCACTCATTTTGATCTTATTCGATTTTCTACAAATTGATGCAAATTTGAGCCATGTAGAGAGATCTTGTCTTTCAGGTATTACTAATTTTCGAACAGACAGAATATTCTGCCAATGTTCAACATTTCTCTTACAACCTGCCAACCTGTCAATCCAAATTTGATGGATAATTGATTTGGATTCTTCATCTTCTGCTCTTTGATATCGAATGATTTCTTCCATTTCAGATAATTGTTGTACAGTAACAATAATATCATAGGCTCTATTGTAACTTTCACCAACCAAAGCTGCCAATTCTGTGTCGAGTACTTTGCGTGTATTGTCAATCAATATTTGTGCATTATTGTGATCCTTTTGGTGAATGGCTAAAATAGCTCTGAAGAATGCACCTTCACTGGTATCCTCACTGAGAATGTTCACATAATTTCTCATGCTTTCCCATTCTCCCAAATTCCATGCTGCAGCAGCTGCCATTGGTGCCATTTCTTCCTTGATACTATCGCTCACAGTATTCCATGAATCTTGACATAACTTAAACAACTTTTCCCATTCTCCAATAGCTTTGAGACATCGCATTTTGCCCAATGTCAAGCTTTGATCATATGGATTTTGTTTTTGTTTGATACTGTACGCATCATAGGCTTCTTTCCATCTTTGAAGCTTTTCATACCATGACTCTTTCAACTCAATGCTGTGGTTCTTTTGAGCGTATTTCAAGATACCCATAGCTGCTTCGTGTTGTTGAAGTTGATTGTTGATGCTGATCAAATCTTCAATAAGAGCGCTTGGATTTTGTTGGAATTCAATTTCCTTATAATGCAATGCTTTTGCGAAACATTGACACTTTTCAGCAAGTGCACCTAAGGCACTAATAGCAATTGGAAGAGGATTTTCGTCATGTTCCATAAATTCTGCCAAATTGAGCAATGTTTGAAGAACTTCAGGAGGTAAATCAGGTGATGAGAAAGCCATTTCCAGAGCACGCACCACCTCGTTTTGTGCCTTATCATCCAATTCAGACCAACAACTCACAAATCCTGCATTGAAAAGCTCTCTAGTTAGAGGGTGATAGACTTGAGCGAGTGCAGAGCAAGAACGTAATGCAGGAGATGGTGATTCCTTCAATAACTCTACAGAGAAACCTCTATTCCATTCAATCCAATCGTCTTTTGTTGCTCTTTGAGAAGCTTCCCATGCTTTTCTCAAACTATTTTGATTGATAGCCATTTTCTTGATCTCTGTTGAACTATCTTCACCTGCTAGAGAGTGGCCGATTTCATCTTCATCTTCTGGCATGTTTGGAAGTGGTAAACCTTTGAGTAAGTGGAAAATGAGTTCATTATATCTTTGATGAGTAATGTTATATTGAGTTAAAACTTTGGTCACCATTGGAATAAATATTGAGAAATCACTTCCTAATTGATGAATAATATTACACAAGGTATCCATGGCCTCTTGTCGAATCTCTGTATTTTGTACCTTCAAGACTCGAGAAAGTGGATGAATAATTCTCGAAGAATATTCTGAAAAATTCAAAATTCTACTCAATTTTCCAATACATCGAATGGCTTCTTTCTTTAACACAGGTGTAGCTGTTGGTGCTTCAAAAAGTTTGACAACTATTGGAACTACTAAATACAAATATTCTTCTAAATGTCGTCCAAAAACGATGAGCGCATGTAAAGCTTTCTTTGCTGATTTAGGTTGTGGCGGTGTTTGCAACACACTCAAAAGTTGAGGAATAACATCAGGTAAATATGGTTTGAATTGCTCATTAAGTGCTGTACATATTTCTTCTTCGAGAGAAATAATTTGTTCCTTAAAATCTGTATCAGATGAAGAGCTATTCCAAAAGTCATGAATGAGCACAAAAATTTCGTCCAAGTAATTTCGAATGTGCTGTTTCACAATTGAGACTAGCAAGCTCAGTTGTTGGAAAACTGTGTTTCGAATATTTGGCTCACAATTTCTTATTAAGTTCAAGAATGGAGGCATTACTTGAGGTAAAAATGGAACACATTTCATATTCAAACTTGTGAAAATATACATAACTGCTTGAATCGCAGAAAGATGGTGCAATGATAATGAGGGATCAGTTAAAATTCTAATGAGAGCATTGAAAGCAACTGTAGGATAATATTCTTCTGAAGAGGGACTCAAACCTGGAATAATGTCACTACTTGTGTCCATATTCTCTTTGGAAGATTCGAGTTGAACTTTGTGTTGATATGGATCAATGGCTCCAATAATACCCAAAACTTTGATAATCTCTCTTCTTGTTGACCAATCTTCCTCTGATTTTAGAATTGCAAGCAACAATGTCAATAAATTAGGATATTTGATGTAAGGGGTGATCACATAACCAGTACTGGCAACTATTTGTCCGAGAGTCTTCACCGCCATTGCTCGCTTGACTGATGAGCTTTGATCTTGCAATGTTTCGATCACAGATGGTAATAAATCATCAATAAAATCTACAATATCCATGCCACCAACTTCAGCAAGCTTTCCAGTGGTATCCAACACACATGAAGAGACGTTTGGGTTATTATCCTTAATTCGTTCCATGAGAACTTTAAGAACACTAGAAACATAGGGCTTAATTAATCGAGGTGCCGCAACAATTAAATGTCCTAGCATTCGGGCACTCTCTTCCTTACTTCGAGAATCTTGACTATACTCTAATTCTGTTAACAACTGAAGGAGTGCTTTTCTCAATGATGGTAACACAAATGCAGGATTTCGTATGCTCAATCTTCCAATGATAGAAATTGCAACTTCTCGAATTTCGAACACTTCATCATTTAAAGCAATAAATAATGATCTTAAATTGTCTGATAATGCTAAATAGTGGTCGAATTTTGGCTCCAATGACGATAATACTGCATATCGAATGCTAAAATCGGTATCAGTAATACCAACAATTAACAACTTGGCAAGTACATCTCCAACAACAGAACCAAAGTGACCTTTCACTGGTGGTTTTCCTTGACTCACTAAAAGTCTACAACATGTTTTTGCTGCCTCCTTTCTAATTGCCGGTATGTCATCGTCAAGATATTTCACCACACAATCGTGAACGAAATCTATTAAATTGTGGCCCTTGACATTGAAACTTCCCAAGGTTTTGAGAGCGAAAACAATGGTTGGCGTGCTATAGAGTGAAGCTTCAATATGTGGAGCAAATTGTGTTGGTGGAGTCACAGGATTGAGAGTATTGAAAGGTTGTCTTGCCAGAATTTGAGAAATGGTATCCAAGACACGTTTTTGAATGGGTTGAAGCAAGGCTGGAATTTCCTTAGAAATAATTGTGAGAGATTGAATTAATGCTGTTGATAAACCTCCAGCAAACATGGAAGGAAGTAAATGTAAAATACGAACTGATACAGTTTCTCCTACGGCTTTTGAAATGTCACTAATGCAAGTCAAAGCCTCGTCACAATAATGTTTCAGTCCATACTCTGTGATCGTATTAAAAATATCATCTCCATAGTTCTTGATGGGTTGCCCAACACGCATAGCCAATTCTCCCAATGCCTTAAAGCAAGGTGGTTTTTCGAAACCATTCTTGATTGTGTCTAATATGATGTACAGGGACTGATGAAAATACTTGTCCTTGAAATGTTCTCCATTAAATGTTGCTAACACTGGAATCAGTTCGATGACAGCTCTTCTCACTATTCTATCTTTGTGATGCTTAAAGTAAAGAATACTTTTACAAATAGTATCAAAAGCATCTTTCAGAACATTTCCTGCAACTCGCATCAATTCTGTAATTGTAAGTAACGCTCCATGTATTGCTTCAGTCTTAGAACCTTTGAAATTAATTGTTACTTGCTCGTAAATATCTTGATACCAAACATTTCTAAAGTTAGACGGACGTCGCGATACTAAATCCATTACAGCATGTAATGCCTGTGCAGAAATAAGTCTGGTATCCATGTTTGGGTGGGTGGTTCCATTCCAAATTAAGCTTAGAAAAGTTGGAACGTGAGGATAGAACAGAGTTGGAGCATTTTGAGCTAACTCTTTCAACACTGCTACTGCTGCAAGTCTCTCCTTATCGTCACCAATGATCCATTCCATTGCTCTTTTAATTTCAAATTCAACCCATTCGGCAGTGAGAGTCTTGTTGGAATGTTGTGACGAATTGAGCTCTCTTGCAAGCTTGCCAAATATTTTTGAAATCAAAAGCACGACTGGAGAATCGTGCACATATTTTCCTAAAGCAATTTTGAGATGAGAATACAGTCTAGTACTAAAGCGAATTCGGTTGGTTTTCTTTTGACTGTCATTATGAATATCCATGATGAGATCAATCAAAATAATGGACGCTCTTCTTTCATGTGCTTCACGAGAGTTCAACAACGATCCAACCTTGTCATTTAGAAACTCTTCAATAAAGTCCACAAAGTCGTCTGTGGTGTTTTCTCTGAAAAGCTTTTCAACCTGAAAATAACATTCAGTTATATCAAAATAACGGCTGGTAATTCTTAAACTTACATGAGTTCTGAATGAGTCAACACCCGAAATTCGTTTTTCTTCACGTTTGCTTGTAATTTCCGAAATGATTGACTCCAACTCTGCGGTGCTGTAATAATTCATTACTTATTGCTTATTATTAATCGCAGTCGGGTGCGTCCACGCTAGACCATTACAGTTAGACAGAGTATCATCAGATACAACAATTAATTTGTTTTGTAAAATGAAGATCATGAACGGTTTTTAATCCGAACATCCACTTGACAAGGAATGGTTTTCATGGAGAATTTGCAGCTTAGGGAATCGACCCGAAAGGATAGTGTTCCTAAAATATTAATTAAAGTATTTGTTATCTCGCATGAAACACCGTTTGGATCGTGGTGATTACGGTAGAAAGAGATGAATTTGATTATTTCATTATTGTTTATTTTTGTTTGGTTAACCAATTTGGAGATGTTGGCTTTGTGATGGAAATAATAGCTGGGCAACGAGAATGTTATTGACACGTAAGGGATTACAAGTTAGCAATAGAAGGGGCTAAACTAGTTGAGAAAGTAAAGGGATTTTCAACTCGTTTCTTCTTTTCTTGTAAAGTCATAAAAATGGCGAAGCGGTCGGAAGTGTACTTGCTGGAGAGGGCACAACTGGTTAGCATTCCGAAATATTGGAATGCATGATCAAACTCTTTACACAACGGCTGAAAAAGGTTTAACAAACCTAAAAAAAGAGTCACTGCAATTAGACGCACTGTTATTGCAGTTCGAAACTTCGTTACCAAACCAGAATTCAAATCGCTTCTGTTTGGCCATTTGCTTCATACGTTTGTTTTTTAGCTCCTCCTTTTTTGTGATTTTGAATAGCTTGCTTCTCTTAATATGCACCTTCTCAAAACAAACAAAGCTAGCTTTTCTTTCAAATCTGGAAGAAAGCATCTCCTTCATCCGTTCAATGAGATCGTAATAGGATTGTTGTTGTGCCGGAGTTGGAGAAGTGACTGTGACATTAAGAGCAGGGCATGTCAGCAATGGAGGTTCTTGCACTTGTTGGTTCTTATCATTGAATGTAATAAGATAAGCATTGACCCATTTCTCGTTAGGCTCCTCACCTACTACAAACGATGCTTGAATAATGGTCTCCCCAAATTGCTTGCCTGTATCAAATCCCATCGTATCCATTATAGCAGCACAAGCGGCATCTGTGATCTTGTGATCTGTACCCTTACTAACAAAATGATAGGCACGGAATGAGTTGATTCCAAACAAGTCAATCAAATCGGAAAAGGACTTGGAATCTCCCATGGCCAACTTGGAAAATGGATCAAACACCATGGTTTCAGGCTTGCTACAATTATCTTCCTTCACGAGTTGAATGTACTGAATATACCTGAGGGATTGAAAGTATTGTTGGATTTTCATGAAAATAGTGTGATCACTTTCAGTATTGCGATTCTCATTGACAATGGCCTGAATAGGTGTCATACTCTTGTTAGAGTCCAACAAATTTGAAACATGAATCCAAACATCATTGTCCATAATAATTTCTCTAAACTCCTTGCTCACATGAGAGAGTGTTGGAATCACGTCCAATCTATCAATAGCATATTGGACAATATGAATTAGAATTTCCTTTGGTAAAATTTGTAATTTCATCATGATGGCGATCTTTTTTCTTTTCAAATCGGAATGTGTTGGTGATGATAATTTAAATATTATTTACAAAACCCAAATGAATAAAATATTTATACTATAACGGTAACGAATTTCAAACTCCGAAAGTGGTTATTGTTATCAACAAACTCAAATATTGGTGTTGTTGAGATTGTGCGTTTCTGAAGAGAATATTTTTTTCAGTTTTTGTTCTAAAAATATTTTCGTCCTTCTTGGTCAGGTTCAAATTTCATTCCCAAGCGTTAAAAGCTAAATTTGAATGCAACCTTGGAAATCGGAAATTGAAGCAAAGATTTTCTGTGAAATATCTTGCATAAAGTTGCCAGTTTTTTCAAAGCTAAATGATAAGGAATTAAGGTTTCTTCAATTATTGACAAGTGACGTTAAATCTCCAAATCATCCGATTTACCAACGATCTAAGTGTCAAACACCAAAAAAAATAGGACCACAACATGACTTCTTGGATCGTTAGCCCTTTCCTTCTTCTCATTCTCTTCTTCTCTGCCATCGTTTCTGCTCAAAACACCACCCTTCCGACTTTGTTTGAAAATTGTTACGTTTTCCGATCCAAGTCATCCTCTGATGTCTATCGAGTGGAATGGACGCTTGATGAACCAAACGATCGATTCAGTGCACGATTTACACTTCCAAGTGCTCCTGGTTATGGATCGATTGGATTTAAACTCACCAATCAAGGATATGGAATGCCTGGAAGTACCATTTTGCTTGGTTATGGAAATGGAATTGTCAATGAGGTATGTTGTGTGTGTGAAAAATTATGGTCAACCATTGTGTGAAAATTTATAATAATAATTTTGTGTGAAATAATATTGTGGACCACCACACATTGTGCTTTATTTCTTTTACACTCACAGTACTATGCCAACGGAAATACTCAACCAAGTAAGCTCACAAATAATCAATTCCTTGCTGCAGCGTCTTCCACAGTTGGAAATGTCACCACCTTGACGTATGTGAGAACTCTCACACGTCCAGCAGGAGCTCCAAACACCTATTTCGCATTTCCAAAGAATGCCAATGTCACACTATTGTTTGCAAGCTCTTTGAAATCACCAGTGAGTCCAACGAGTTTCCTTCAACATTATCGAGCTGATTTGTACTCGGGAGGAATTAATTTTTATATGAAGAATGTGAATGCTTGTATCTCTACGGGTGGCGCAATGAGTGTCTATGGATGGAACGCTTCAAACATGAGCTTTTTGGTGGCAATAGTGTCATCATTGTGTATCGTTATGTTGTCTTCACTGCTGTAAACATGTAATTTCACCTCAACGAGCTTGTGGTAATGATTGATTTAATATCTTCTTCGTCGTCGTCGGTGTTGATTGTGATATTCATAACGGTTTCGTCTTTGATAAGGTCTTTTCCATTTAGCTTGACGTCGTCTTCTTCTTGGAAAGAAGAATGGTCTGTTTTTGCGGAAATATCGTTTCGTATTTTTCCACCATCCATAAGCTTTGCTCGAATATGTGTTCCAAAAGCCGTTCCATGTTCTAACAGAATTAGTTTTATAAGAATCGTCACGTCTTGGGGTAGGATGCTGGTATGACCGTTTTTGCATTTCATTCTTGATAAAATTGAATACCTGTCCAACAGAGAAGCTATTAATCACAATTCCTTCTTTCACACGATTGTCACATTGTGAAAAATCCTTAATAAAATTCATAAAGTTACTTGAATGTTCAACAATTCGATTCAAAACGCTCAAACAAAAAGCCTCTCTCAATGTCCCATCATAATAAATTAACACCGCCTTATTGAAAGAAAATGGAATTTGAGTTCGAATTGAATTGATTCCTTTTGTGGTTGTGATTTGAAAATTATATTTCTTATCATAGAGAGGTCTTGTTACCACAATGGCCTCAACATGTACATTATTTTGTGCTGCCACTTGATCAATGGCATTCCGTAATGCTTGTTCTAACTGATTCCAAACTCCTTGATTATTTTGCGAAAGTTGTGGAGCTCGATTGATGATATTAAACGTTTCATATTTTTCACTGAATGCAGTAAAATCACCGCATGGAACCAAATGTCCACGATCATAGGGAATCTGTCCAACCGATTGAAAGGGTGTTCCAGGGATATGCATGAGTGAGGGTGGTGAGGACCATTCATAAACATTTGGCCTTCTGGAATATTGATCTGATAAAGAATTTGAATGAATGGAATGAATGGTCCACAAAGGAACGTTCATGTCCTCGCTATGATCAAAACAACTCAAATATAAATTTTGGACGTGAAAAAGACTGGTTGTTGAGTGATGAGTGCTGATCGATGATGGCGAGTCTGTAACCTGATGACAACTCGATATCAATTGAACAAGATGTGATGAGAATGGTTCTAAAAAAGGAGGTAAGGGATCCGAATGATTCAGAATGAGAGTCCGTGAAGAATTAAATCTATTGAATGAATTATAGATGATGTAGAAGAGCGAGAAGCAGATCAAGATCGTTCGGAGGGACCATATGTCTCGCATCATCTTTTAACATTTTTTTGAGCGCTGAAATTATCACTCGTTACAAATTACAGAACATTATTTTTTACTTCAACCGTATAGAACTTGTTTATAACTCGAAATTAAAGAGCACCATCGACACAGCAACACCAAAGGTCCACTGCAATGCAACATTGAAAGCATGTACCACAAAAAGTGAAGAATTCCTTCAACCACTCGCAAAGCATTTTATCACAAGGAGTTTAAGATCTTTGAAGAAAATTCAACTGGTCAATTCAGAAATTCACTTCAACGTAATTTGTTGATGAATTAGTTCAAAGCATCCATTATGAAGCGTGCTAATTGGCTCCATTGTCCTAAAATGGAAATATTTTGGTACGCGTTACAACATTAGTGCAGCTTCCATCAATTTTCTGCCACTATTATTACAACATAACTCTTTCCCACGCAAACTTGTACTAGTTCATGCTACCTTGCTCACTCGTTAAGGAAGATTTGAAAAAACAAACCGAACCCGCCATTAGGGGTAAAATTAATCAGGATGACCCAGACAGCTCGGTTCAATTGACTCCGGTGGCCTTCCCAATCAACGACCTTCTCAATAGTGATTCATTATTGAAAAGTACCCAGATGTACTTGACCTTATCGTTTATATGCCCTCTGGTGTTGAAGTGTTGAAGCAATTCAGTACTTGTTCCGGTTTCATCCTTACTATCAACAGCTTGAAGGAAGTCAAGTTGGGCAACTGGCTCTCTTCAAGCTTCTTGGGAAAGAACAAGAGTGAGTCTGAATTCGACCAGATGCTTCAATTCTTGCGAGGATACGTGGAAACTCAAGTGTTCAACATTTTGTTGAGGAGTATGGATGCTGGAGCTCCAGCATCTGGTGAAGAACAAAAACTAAGCTTTGATCCGTAAGAATACTTTGCTGAAGTTGCGAGATGCTGTGCAGATGTGGTGGTGAAGAACGTCGTTCCTGAAAGGGCTTTTATCAATACCATCTCCACTTTTCAATAGAATACCAATGTTGTAGGCTGAGAGAGCGTGTCCACGGTTCAAAGCAAGCTTCCACCATGCAAATGCTTTCTTATAATCCTTATTAAATGGAATGTTTGCAATAGAGCCACCTTCATGATATAGAACTCCTATGTTAAAGCACCGCGGTATGAATGTTACATTCTCTGGAAACGTTGGTATTGAGAAGGCTGCTGGTGGCGTTTTGAAAAAGGGAAAGATCAATTTATTGGTTGATATGTCCATTAAGGTTATTGTTTTCAACAATTATCTATTCTCCAAGAGAGGTTTGAATCTCATTTTGAACGGAATTCGTGAGCGAGAACGTATCAACAGAAGCTCTATATTGGACGAGGATCTCGAACGGGCAAGAAACAACGCTACACTTGAAATGCCAACAACAAAGAATTACACCACGTATGATAATTCCTTTACCGGAAAGTTGAAGACTATGGTTAAAGAAAATGTTCAGCCCCACCTTGATAAAAAGATAGAAAAAAAGAGAGAAGAAATTGTTGATTCTATGATCAGTAAGGGTGGTATTTCAGAAACTGCAGTTAAATTGGTGATTGAATAAAATGAGCTGGTGGTCGGCCTTCTTTGAACGTTGAAAATTGACGTTGTTTGCAACGTTGACACCTCCAAACAGAGTTGACTGAATCTCAGAGACGTCTCTATCTTGATCAATTAAAGAATTCTTGAGTACCACGCGGACAAAAAGCTTTTTTTAATGAAAAGTTAAGGTCCTCGTGGTATGTCCTAAACATTTGTGATAGTTCATTACAAGACCAATTGGGCCATGACAAGACTCAATATTAGCAACATCCCATAACATAACAACAACAGTTCACAACTCATTTTCGAAGCCATTGAGGTTCTGGACGATGAATCTTCCACCTTAGTTTCATTGTATGCATTGGTTTGTAATGTCGATGATGACACGTATTGCCTAATGAAAGAATCCAAATAATACGTCGTGTTCGTATACACTCCTCGATTGGTTTCATAACCAGCACCACATCCAGCAGGACCATAAGAAACAACACCAATCACGACAAAATCTTTTGTTCCAGAAAGTGCTCGAAAAAGAGGTCCACCAGAATCTCCAGAACCTGTGAATTATTGTGTGAATTTACAAATTTCAAATGAACAAAGCGGAATTATAAATTTCACGAATCCATCACCAAACACATTACCATTCCCAAAATTAGTTTTTGATTTTTCACAATTCCAATGTTCACAAAACTCCACAAAAAAAAACAAAACCAACACTTACAAGAATCATGTCCAGCTCCATCTCCAGCACATATTTGATTGGGAAATGTTGCTCCCTGATTACACGTCGCAGCACTCACCACAGGAACACTCACTTTTCTCAAATTGGTCTGAACTGTATTCGTCGAATCAATATATCCCCATCCCGCCACTTGAACGGCTAAATTTTTCGTGACTGGAACGGAACCACTTTCGATAAATGCCAAACGAGTGGAAGAGCCATCGATTTGTAAATTTCGATCGAGTACGAGGATGGCAATGTCATGCAAGAGAGTTTGTTGATTGTAATTGGGATGAACATGAATGGATTGAGCAATGCCGTAATTGCATTGAGAAATGTCTGGGCAATAATTGTTGGTTCTTCCAGCAACGACTTGAACAGTGCTTGGAGAGAGTGGAGCACCTTTACCATCGAAAAAACAGTGAGCTGTTAGATTGAAAGAACATGTTTGTTTTTCATAGAGGTCATGTCGAATCCAATAATTTTACAAATTTGGAAAATGACAGTTTTTGAAATTTGACATAGATCATCATTATTATTGCATCAATTATTTCAAAGTTCATGAACACTTACCTGCTGACAAGATAACATTCGGAGCAATGATTGAACCTCCACAAAAATGTGTCGTAGAAGTTGCTGATGAATCTATCAATTGAATAGAAACCAAAAACGGAAATTCATTATCACTGGCCAACGATCCTCCAGCAATATAGGCATTTCTCTTCTTTGATTCGGAATTTTTACTTGTGAATACACTCAGTTGTTTTCCATGACAACTGGTAGCCATCAAGACAACCACAAAGAGAGCGTTCGCCAATAGAGATACGAATAACCACGATGATGAGCGTGTCATGTGAGATTGCTGTTTTTTTTCGTATGTGTTGGTATCGAATTGGAACTCGAGACCTTTTCTGTTTGAGAGCGACATTTGGAGCGCACCAACGAATTCGAATCCAACGTCCTTTTGTCCATGTACGTCTGTTTTATTCGCGAATATAATATAATATTATTTCCAATTGGAAATTTACCACCACGACACACGGACAAGTCATGGCAGGAGCGATAAGGATTGAGTGTTAAGGGATTTAAAAAAATTGATTGATAAAAAGGGGTAAAAATTTTAAAATTTAAGGAGAAGGTTAATAAATGTTATACAATGGTAGTGATGATTGAAAATAGTATGCTTGTCTTCTTAAGACTCTAAAATTTAGACTACTAGTGACAACCATAGCAATAGAATACATCCAGAAATGAGTAACACACCATCGTAAGAGTGAAGTTTAACAATCGATGGAGCCATGGAAACTTTGGTTGATCCTTTTGGTTTGCTGGTCGAAGTAGAAATTGGAGAGGATGAATTATTGTTGGAAGATGCTTGAGGTTTTGGTGAAGAGACAGCCGGCGTGACAGATCCTCCTCCAGATGATGATGAATATGAGCTCGTTTGCACAGATGGAACATATTGTTTGATGAAAGAATTAAGGTAATAGGTTGTGTTGGTATAAACACCTCGATTAGTAGCATATCCAGCACCACAACCATCAGGACCATAGCTGACAACTCCAAACACAACAAAATCATTGGTCGAAGAGTTAAAAGAACGGAAGAGAGGACCTCCTGAATCTCCTGGACCTGTTTGAATTGGTCACAATAGTGATTAAGCCATATGTTGTGGTTCATTCCCATTAAGGTAACATTCAATTCACAAAATTATTCCATAAAATGAGACAACTTACAAGCATCATGGCCAGCACCATCTCCAGCACATACTTGCATGGGAGAGGACATTCCCAAATACAATGGACTTCCATTACAAACGCTTGCTGGTTGTACTGGAACTTGTACTTTCATTAAATTGGTTTGTACAGTATTCGTCGAATCAATATATCCCCATCCAGCGACAGTGGCAGCAAAATTCTTTGTCAATGGAACGGAACCACTTTCGATGTAAGCCAATCTCGTATTGGTTCCATCTATTTGTAAATTTCCAGAAAGTTTAATCAGTGCAATGTCATTCTCTAAGGTATTGGAATTGTAATTCGGATGTGGATAGATGGCTTGTGCATTCTTATAGTTACAGTTTGCAAGATTGGAACAAGAACTACTGCTACTTCCAGCAAAGACACGAACAGTGGTAGGTAAAATAAGGTTTCCATTGTCGTCATAGACACAATGAGCTTTTACGGAAAATGGGTGCCAAACGTCATCCAAAAATTTACAGAAATTTTGTATGATGACATTAATGATATTAATATTCATTTGGTTTTCATTCAATTCTTACCTGCAGTCAAAATATAATTTGGAGCTATCACGGATCCACCACAGAAATGTGCCGACACGGTACTGCTCAAAATTTGCTGAATAGAAACAATGAATGGAAACTCGTGAGACGAGGCGACACTTCCTCCGGCGATGGAAATACTTCTAGATGATGAAGAGGACATGGTGGAGAAGGCTTGTTGTTGCCTCTTTCGTTGCGGAACTCGTGAAGAGAATTTCTTGGAAGGATTAAATGTATTTGATGAAGAGATGGAGAGCGTGGGTTGTTCTAGAGCTTGGATACAAGATGCACTGATGATCATTATCATCATCGCGAAAAGAGAACCAAGAAGAAGGAGCTTGCCCGAAGTGGCGGTTGTCGTTGGTCGTGGTCGTAGCGAAGAACTCTTCAAATCGAACATTTTTTTTGGAATACGATTCGTACGACATGACGACCTGCAGGTGCCACTTTCCGAATTGTTCAATTTCTATCTCTCATGAGATTGGGTGGCGAAGACGAACCTTAAAGGAAACAAGACAACAATGCTGAATTTTTCAATATTTTTTGGTTGTAGCATTATCTATACTGCCTCAATAGTTTTAAAGAAGATTGTTGATGTTTCATTTAAATTCACTGGACAATATGTGACATTTTCAACAACAACGCTCAATGGAATGTGTTACTGGCCATGGTTCTGGAAATTCATTCAACTCTAACGCACGAAGAGTTTTCTCAAAATTTTAGCCAACAATTCTCCATGTTCTCCAAGCTTTTCATTGGAATAATGTGCCAAAATGTTTTTGATATGTCTCGATGCAAAATCAATCAAGCAATTCTGCAATTCATTTTCGTTTCCCTCTTCTTCTGCAAAGGATTTGCTCCATTCAACAACCTGTAAAAATGTTTCAACTGTCAAATTTTGTTCAATCATGGTCACTACTTTTGATCGAATATGTGAATTAAATTGATACAAGTCTGCCATGTCATAGGCAATGATGAACTGTCTCAAATTGGTATGTGAATCAATGGATGGTTTTGGGAACAAGAGCTCGAAAATATCATCCATTGGCCGTGAAAATGAAGGTGCGCGTTCTTCAAATGATGAATAAGTGAATTCCAGCAATATTTCGAAAGATTCTCTCTTGTCTTCTTCATTCATAATCTCTGTATCCCTTTTTGACATGCTTTCATGATCAAGTAACGATAAAACATTATTTTTGCTCTCATTAAAGGCACCTTCCTCATCCATCATGATTTGGAAAAATTCACTCACACTTGAAATCACAGTTCTGTGCAGATGATACCCCTTTCCAAATGCTTCAACAGTTATATCGCTAGAATTCGTGTCGTTCATCAAGAACTTGAGAGACATGGTCACTGATTTTGCTTGCTCGTTAACAATTGAGTAATTAAGGATATTATTATCTTCATTGTCATTCCGATGTTTGGATATCAACCCTTCAATTTGAGTCACCAATTGAAAGGGATCAACTGATTCATGAATGGTCTTTAAAAACAATAATTTAAGCATATTTTTCAATTTTGAAAATTCTTCTCCACATTGTTGTGCAATAAATGACCATTCTAAAATAGATTCCGTATTGATTTTCACATCGTCTCCTCCGTAAATCATGTATGATATTAATTGTTCAACAACTTGAACTTCACTTGATGAAAGTTCAGCATTTCTCAATATCACTTTTTCATAAAAATTTGGAAAGTAATGAGAAATCAATGGAGAAAACACATGTATAGATCCTTTCAGGTCTCTATTATACTTTTTTAAAGGTCTTGACAAAGGACTGACACATTCAGAGAGTAAAACATGAGTAATTCCTTTCTTGGATAGTTCTGTCTTCCATAAATGAATCATCTCTGCATCTGCCAGTTTCAAATAATAATTGTACATGAAATCAGGTTTCACTGAATATTTCACAATTTCTCCCATAGTGTCATGAATGATCAAATACTCTTCATCCACAACAAAGGAATTTTCAACCTGTTGTTGGGACTTATCATAAATTATTTCATGTATAATCTGAGTCTTTCGTTTTGCATCATAAATGTAACATGTTCCATTCGTTGAAAGTATTATCACAAGTTTGTACTTTTTCAGAAAGTGAACTGAGAGTTGAGCGGTCGGTTCTTCTGTTTCGAGATGAACTCTTTGTCGGTCTGCTGGGTCTGAAAACAAAATATTATTTCCTGTGGTTATCACAATATAGGATTTAACACTATCCGTTGAGCTATTATCATCTTTAAGTGTCACAAATGTGAATCCTCCAACGCTTGAACGTATAGTTCGAGAGATGTTGCGCTTTTTCGAGTATATTTTTGCAATTTGATCACCACCGTCTGTTCTTCCCAAGATTGCGAAAAAATCATCATGAGCATCATGTTCCAATTTAATAATTCCCTTGTGAGGAGATACTCCTGATAGAAAATCTTCTGCAACGGAAAACACTTTTTCGGGCTCTGTCGTTTGATCTAGCTTCTGTACATGTACAGATCCATCTTTCACATAGCCTATAGTATCATTGGAAAGCCAGTCAATAAAAACTATTTCATGATCGTCAATGTTGAGCACTTTTGTTTTTTGAACGATATTAAATACTTGCATTGCTTTAGTTGGATACGGAGCTTGTAACACGACCAGTTCTCCACTGGTGTTGAATTTTGCCAAGTTGGCATTAACTTTGAGGTTGTGAATCGTGGCATCATTAATTTTTCCGGTCAAATCTAAATGAAGCAGTTTGTGTGATGAATCAACGGGATTGGAAGGAAGCAAGAGAAGAGTAGCAGATTTCAAGCTCTGCATATAAAATTCATAATTTGAATAAACGACATCGTTTTGAAAGTGTTTACAATTGAATATTACTTCATGATCAAAGGCTTGCAATAATCCATTCGCTTTTGTTTGATCATGCGTGGTCGGAGGAGGGTTCGAGAGCAGGTCTACAATATCGTGCTGAAAAGGTGAATTCATTTTTTTTGTAATAAATTATAAACCCTTGTCGAAACCAGCCAAATCTCTAATGTGAGGAGAACTTTGAACTCGGTGGTTGCATATGCACATACTACGTCATTGATTTTGGGCTCAACACCACAACCACAATTCAAAATTAATTCATGGTTTTGTTTAAGACTTTAAACAACCTGGTAGCTCGCTGAGGACCATGACTCTCATGAGAAGTGTACCATAACCCATTGAACATTTGACATAGATGTCATGTTTTTGGATAGCTCTCTACATTCAATTAATAATTAAATGTTATTGTGAACAGATATTAACAAATTAAACAAGCATCTTACTCATGTAAGGTCCATCCAGTTCATAACCAAGCTTTCGATAATAATGTCTGGTACCCACACCACTAATCACAACAATCTTTTGTGAACCATGTTCTTCACGAGCAATTCGTTCTGCCTCTTCCATGAGAAGTGTACCATAACCCTTATGTTGGAATTTAGTTGGATCTCTGGCACGAACTGGTACAACAGAACCATAAACATGCAATTCTCTAACGATACTTGTTTGTTGAATATTTTCATTCTTCAATTCTTTACGGAAGGTCGTATCCGTTTGTGTGCATTTTCTCAAACGTAAAAGTCCAATCAAAATATCTTGAGCAGCATCTTCGTAGGCAAGGAAGGTTTCCCAACCGTCTTGAGCGCAATAGTCTCTTCTAATTAGCTCAACCTCATCAGGAATGACCTTAGTATGAATGGACTGAATACCAACTTCTCTGGTTCTGACATCACGGCATTTTAATCCTAAATCTTTCATTCTTGCCAAAGCCAATTCTCTCAAGTTGCCTTTTTCAACACCGCTTGTGACAAGTGGCATTGGAATGTCACGTTGAATTCTGTAAACTCTAGTCCAAGGTGGAACGAGTGACAAAATCTTGGCAACTAAATCCACAAGGGAATCTGGCGAATAATTCTTGTATTGACCCGTCTTCCATAGTTCATATAAACCAGTACCTCTGATGACCAGTGTTGGATAAAGTTTGAGACCGTCTGTTCTGAAAGCTGGATTTTCAAAATATTCAATGAATCCAAGAATATCTCGTTCCATGTCCGAATTTGGTAAATCAGGCATCATGTGGGCCACAATTTTATAACCTTGATCCTTTGCAAGTGTAAAGCAACGCTTGACGGCAGCAACAGTGTGTCCACGATTTGTATCACGTGCAATATCTTCATAAATTGACTGAACACCAATTTCCAATCTGGTACAGCCATAGTCCAACATGTTCGAAATGTGTGGCTTTAAACAATAGTCAGGTCTTGTTTCAATGGTAATACCAATACACTTTTGTTTGCTTTGTTCGCTGTATCGGATTGCCTCCTCCACGCTCGAACTTGTGTGACCTGAAAGAGCATCATGCAAATTTCTAATAAATTCATCACGATATTCCTTATCCAAACTCATAAAAGTACCTCCCATGATAATAAACTCCACTTTATCACAATCGTGTCCAAGTCTCTTCAATTGATCGATACGATTTCTAGTTTGAAGATATGGATTATAACGAGCTCGAATGGCTCTCATACTTGTTGGTTCGTAGCCCGTATATGATTGTGTACTGTATTCAAAATCACTATCGGGACCACCTGGACAATATAAACAAACGTTTCCGGTCATGGCAATATGAGGACATCGATGAGGTTTGCACATGACTGCTACAACAGCAATACCACTCGCTGTACGAATTGGTTTCGCCTTCAAAAGAGGTAATAACTTGGCTTTGTGCTCTTCCGGAATGGCAGCAATAATTTCAACCAACTTGGGTCCGGTTTTGATTTTATATTTACGGGAGATTTTTGCTCGTACTTTGGACATGACAACGGTTTCATTGTTTTCATAGGCCTTGAGGAGCTCTTTCACAATTTCACTGGATGCTCTCACTTTGGCTTCGGCTGGTGAGAGACCTTCAATCACTCCGGACGAGGAATTGGATGATGATGAAGCACTCGATTTCTTGCTTGACATTTTTTTTTTGAATTTTTTTGTTTGATGGATTTTCGAAAGTGAAGGTTGTTGTCAACTGAGTTTTATTCGTTCAACCGAAAGGACGAGCGTATCAACACACGACAGGTTAAAGGTCGTACAACTTGGAGTACTTGTTCTTGAGGTAGTTGATAAAAATTTCTGCATTCAATTTTTGACCTGTGGCCACTTCAAGCAATCGATTCGAGTTCAAGGTGACACTGCCTCTTTCATGAATGTTTTCGTTCAACCAATTCTTTAGGAATGGATAATTATTTTCCTGAATGTGTTTCTCAAAGTCAGGAATGGATGAAGAAATTTGAGCAGATGCAGCAGCACCCAATAAGTATGTTGGGAAATAAAAGAATGCACCTGAAGACCAGTGTACATCTTGTAAGGCACCCTTGGAATCGCTTGGAACATCCAATCCGAGATATTCCTTAAACTTTTGATTCCAAGCTTTTGGCACATCTTCAACCTTAAGAGAACCGTCAAAGAGGGCCTTTTCAATTTCAAATCTCAAAATAACGTGCATTGGATATGTTAACTCATCACTCTCAATTCTGATAAAGTTATTCAATGTAACAACATTTACAGCTCTATAGACGTCGTCGATGGAATTATTCTTTTCCTTGAGATAGGGGAACATTTCTTCTGCTACTGGATACCACTTCTTCCAGAATGGCAATGACAATCCTACATGACGCTCCCAAAATAGAGATTGTGATTCATGGATAGTTGTTCCCAATGCTGCTTGCACAGGTTGATAGGCATAAGCTTTGTTTAAACCTCCTTCATAGAGTGAGTGACCTGTTTCGTGAATGACTCCTGCCAATCCGTTCACAAATTCTTTCGAGTCATATCTGTTGTTGTCAAATTTTTCATTATTCCAAATAACATGATTCAGTAAAATTTAATTAATATCGATCAAATATGAAATGTGTAACGGTCATAAAAAAACCACACACTTACCTTGTGGTAATTCTCAAATCATCAGTTGAGAATGAAGTAGAGAAGGGATGTACGGAAACGTCCAATCTACCTCCCTCAAAATTAAAGCCAATATCTTTTGCTACAAGCTTGGCCAACTCAGCTTGCTTCTCAATCGGGAAGGTACCCTCGTTGCTTGATTGTACTTTGGAAAGCAAGGCTTCATCACCATACTTTTCAGGTTGCTCTTGTACCTTTTTGCGGATGGCTTGGATCAAAGGAACCAACTCCTTCTTGATGTAGCTAAAGACACGATCAACCTCCTCGCAAGTCATTCCAGGATCATACTCGTCCAACAAAGTATCACACACGTTCTTGGAAGGAGCAATCAACAGACTCATTTGGCGTCTGATATCAATCCATTCTTGCATAACGCCTGCAAATTCAGCCCAATTACTGTTCTTTCTTGCTTTGACCCAAGTATGATAGCCTCGGGATGACAACTCACTGGCTCTCTCGACCAACTCTTTTGGAATCTTGGTGTTTCGTTGGTATTCCTTGTGAATGAGAATAATGTTGGAGATTTCATGTTCATTGAAAGCAGATTCCGAACATGATTTGACTTTGACCGTCGAGCTGTCTTGTTGATCTTGTTCCACAAGCTGAGAAAGATATTGCTCAATCACAGGATTGGTTTGCAAATCATGAGCCAATGAAGCTACCACGGTTTTATGTTGTCCTCTACTATCGGCACCATTGTTTGGCATCATGACAAGTTCGTCCCATTCAAGCAAGGCACTCACAGATTGCAAGACCTTGTACTTTTTCACATGATCGACGAGATGAGTGTAAACAGTGCGGAGTGATGAAGCCATTTTTTTGTGTTATCTTTGGAAGAAGCGAATTGTGCGTTTGTCTTCATGTATTTGTCCTATGGATGAAAGCAGAAGAACGAATGGATGTCATCATCTTGTGGATTTAAAAAGATAATGAAAGGAATGTGTGTACGCGATTAACACGCAACAACTAGTCCGACAGATTTGTTAATGTTGGAATGAAGCAGTCATTTGTCATTGCGAGATCTTTCAGGTCAAAAAAATACACTATTCATCATCACGAACAAGTGTACAAATTGCACATTTGTATGATTTTGTGTCGCTTCAATATTGGAGATATCACTCAACAACATGTTGTCACATTTACCAACTATTTCTGTATCCTTACAAAACCATGATTCTTCATCCTCCACAAGAATCGGAAGCACAAAATCACCCAAATCTCCAAAATCTCCATCATCACCTCATCACCCCTCTTCCGTTACTTCTCCTCTTCTCACAACATCACCACTTAATTCCATATTATCGACATGTAAAACTCTCTCTCCAACCACGACACCATCATCACCCAAAGAATTGAAAAATAATTCGTCATCATTGCCAACTTCATCTCCTAAATTATATTTACAAAATATTTTAAATTCCCATCATGAAGAGGATGAAGAGGAGGAAGAAGAAGAATCTTCATGGAATATTCACATCCGAGGATTTTTACATCGTTACATTCCACATCGATCATCTTTTCATCGCGATCATCCTCACAACGAGGGTAGCGAACCTAATGACACGCCGCCATCTTGCTGTCATCATGAATACAATACAGAAAGTACAGAAATAGCAACAATTAAGGGAATGGATCAAACCATTTTTCCAGTGTCAAGTATACGGCGAGTCTTCGCTTTTGAAGAATGTTCACTCTTAGTGGATGAAAATGATCGAATTTGTATTTTTGGAAATTTAGACGATCGATTTGAATTTAATTGTCACAATTTATCAAACAGAAGACGGAATACTGAAAAGCCATCTTCATCTGTAACATCACCACCTTCATCTTACTCGACAACAAGTGTGACCACTGTCAATCCAAGTAATAATCACTACACGGAACAGCAGCAGCAACAAACAAAAAGAAGGAAAATGATTTCAATATTTAACAAGAAAAACACATCAATGACCATCACAGATTCCGTAGAAACTCCTCCTTCCACAACATCGACTCCATCTACTTCAAGATTTAAGCCGTCTGGATCTTTATTTGTATCCATGAGAGAAGACCTGATTGACACGAGACCAATGGCAAGAAATAGCGGTCCTACTTTTCAAATTTTCAAAAAGTGTTCACTTGGAAACACTTTGAAAATTTCATGTATTGTACTCAAATTTAATTCAATCATGGAAACCATTCATGAAATTGTACTAGGTTCCAAGAAACATTTTTTCTTGTTGACAGAAAATGGAAGAGTTTATGCAATGGGTAAGTCATTGAACGAAAGCCATAAGAATGATGTTGAAATTTCTTATTTAAAAACAACTACAATAGGAGAAAATGAGGATGGAAGACTTGGACTTGGTGACGACATTGAATTTGTGGCAAGTGAGCCCATGATGGTCGATTTATATAGTCACAAAATTCGAAAAATTGTTGCCAGTGAATGTCACACCTTCTTTCTCACCTATGACGGTGGAATTTTTGCTTGTGGTAAAAATTTGGGATTTAATGGCATGTATCTGGATTTACCTGCGGCTAATGTTTTTACACCACTTCGATTGACACAACCTTCGATCAGTGTTGACAAAATGGTTGGATTTGGGGAATCGCTATTGTTTTTAACTCAAGAAGAAAACGCCCTATTTTCATATGGACTAAATATTGGAGGCATGTTGGCAACTGGAAATAATTTATCAATCATTGGATGTCCAACACGAGCGTCGTACTTTTATCAACATAATGAAATTATTGATGATGTGTTTGCAGTGAATGGAAATAGTATATTTGTCACACAGTCAAACAAGATTTATGTGTGTGGTAAGAGTGTGAGCACGGAAAAACCACTTTGTATATTCGATATTGGTTCTCTTGAAGTATTAGAACAATTTTCGATTCGAAAAGTGGTCGACGGTGATGGCTATGGAAACATTTTATTATTCCTAACGAATGGACTCGATTTATACAGCTACTACTATGAATCGGCATCAGAAAGACATGTT
This sequence comes from Naegleria lovaniensis, assembly GCF_003324165.1. Classification (NCBI taxonomy): domain Eukaryota; phylum Heterolobosea; class Eutetramitea; order Acrasida; family Naegleriidae; genus Naegleria; species Naegleria lovaniensis. The sequence goes on from NW_025407846.1 coordinate 463,047, forward strand.
TTTGAGAAGGTTTATTTCAATGTCACAGATATTTCTAGTTATGGAAGAAACATTGTCTTTATTAGCAGTAAGTTGTAACAAGTTTACAATTATTTCAAATTGTTCACACAACCATCATGTACCAAACCAACATGTTGACAGATACCTTCTCACTCACATACTGCGATCTAACTGTAAATATTAACAGAGAAGCCATGACCTTAATGAAAATATTTAGCTCTGACGCTCTCTCTGACAACAAAATCATTGAATGGACCATTCGTGAAAATGATCTCTTTGACAATGAGAAAGATGCAGAGAGACCTTTGAAATTAGTGGCCAAGTTTTGTAATCAATTTCAAATCAACAGAAAAAAGAAGCATCCAAGAAGATATGTCTCATTTACAGATTCTATTGACTATTTGGATCAATTCATTGACACGAAAAAGAATGAAACAAACGCCAATTCCACTCTCAAGAATATTTGGCATACCATTGCTCTCTCCTTTAATGAATCTGAAAGTGCAATTCTGAGATATCTCATTGAACAATTGAAGTTGGAACTACTACTCGAGATATTAGACGTACCTTTTTACTTGAGACAAATTGAACGAGACAGTGACATGCTGTCTTTTATTAAGAAACAAAAAAAGTATTCATTAATTGCCGACACGTACTTTACATATCACAAAGAAAAAGGAAACGATCATCAATGGGACAAAATATTCTTTGAACAACATGAAGAGGATCTCCTGAAATTGTTAACCATTGCATTCGAGTACAAGATTCAAACATTATCAAGTGCCATTTTCAATTATCTACGATGGAAACTTCAAGCCAATAGTCACACCTCTCCAATATCCAAAATTGAAAAGTTAGAATATGCCTCAACGTTTAACCACTTGCAAAACAATTTTAGTATTTGGTTTTCGTTACAACGTAAGAAGAATATTGTTTTCAAAAAAAAGAAAACGAAACCAATGGATCACTTCTTGGCAACAGTATTGATGTTCATTTGTCAAAAACTGATGGATTCTCTTCCACCACTCTCTGTGAAACATACTGGAAAAACTTATCGAAATTTCCTCTCTCTGAATATGGATCTTTCTCCCATTCAAGTTGCAGAATCACTTTCAAAGATTAAGAGACTTAAAGAAGATATTACTGAACTGTTAAATAAGAAGGGTCTCGTTCAAAAAGTATCCAAGAAACGTCATTTAGAATTTCAAGAGATTATGATTGAATATTGTAAGGGAATTCGTTTCAACGATCTTTTCAATAGTTTATGTGAACAATCACATGCCATTCATTTTCTCATTCGATATTGTATCTGTAATTGTTTCACAGAAAAGCAAAAATGGATTATTGATGAAAACAAGACGACTTCTCATATTGCCAATCGACGAGCAAAAATTCATTTACCAAAAGGAGAAGTTTTACTTCGTTCACATCATCAACATGCAGATAGTTTTGTAACAAGTGCTGCCACTCATTTAATGACTCTAGGATTCATGTTAGATAATATTAAGGAAGAATATCATGAAACGAATCGTGAATTGACGACATTACAACCTTCGACGACAAAGACGTATAATTCAACCACTGAAGACTTTTATGGATTTCTTGAAGAATTTTCCAAAGATAGAAAATTGCAAGATGGAACCAATAATATGACCATAATACCAACGAAACAACAAGAAGAAGAAGAAGAAGCATCATTGAATGGAAAGCATAGAAATGTACAAGATAGACTTGAACAAGATACAAGGACTATGAAAGATTTTCCAACTGCTGTCATGACACAATCTTTATTGTTGACATCATCAACGTACAAAGACGAAAGTGTTGTTCATTCCTCTTCAACTATGGATACAACAAACAATAGTTGCCAACATGATCATTTTCAGGAAGAATCATTGTCCAATAATTCCCATTCGTTGAGTCCAGAATATATTTGTACATCTTCATCATTGGAATCTCCAAATAAGAATGTATCCATAGACATTGCAACTATACAGACACGTACCGACAGTAATGAAACAAACGTGTCAACGTTGGAAAAGCCTCAATCCTTGATCATGATACCATCCAACAACAACAACAACAAGACTTTTAATCTTTCACCTGAATATTATCAAGCTCTCGAATATGCACAAGAATTATTCTTTATTCAAAATATGGCCATCTTTAAAGTAAGACGAATGGCCAAAGCCAAGTATCCAACATTGTCCAATCAGGAATTATCCAAAATGTACATTGAATTGGCAACTTCTCATCTTGAAAAGAAGAATTGAAGAAATTGTAAATCGAGCAATAAAGAGACAAGCTATGTTTCTTATTCATAATAATGTATAACGAGCGTTCAATTACTTTCAAGTTGTATTTTGTTGAATTGATAAATACGATTAGGAAACAAACCATTTCATTTGAACTGTTTCTTCTTCATCTTGCCCAAGTGTAAAATGTAAACAGCACTGACACTACGAGTTTGGTGCAAGATGCAAAAGTAAAACAACTCTGACTCACTCGAAATTCATTCTGACCAGTTTTGAGTTTTAGCAATTCAGGAATAATATTTAATATGATTCAACCAAATTTAGTATTAAGGGAGCGCTCGATTACTGTGTTGGAAGGCCATTGTTAGAGTTCTTAGTACACCTGTTGAAACAATCCTCGCAAATACGACCACATTCAATATGACGGTTTAGGTAAGCTCGATAATGATCTAAGGTTTTAGGCGTCACCTTGTGACTTGATTGTTTGACCTGTTCGCCACAATTCTCGCAAGCACCTCCAATATCCCGTGCAGCTTTTTTGAACTGCATGGGGTTAATTTGATTCATCTCAATTTCAAATCCCTTAAACTCTTTGGATACTTCGGATTTCGAAAGATCGGTACCAATTGCTCCCGGAAGCGAATAATTGGTGGTATAATTTAAACCATACCAAGTGGTGGATTCTGGTTCGTTCTTAAAGAAAATCTGAGCTGCGGAGTCATTAAGTGGAACACGTTCCATCCTACCTTTTCGAGTAATTTCTAGAACCCACTTACGGAATAGGGAGCTGTCAATACCAACCATAAAATGCAATGTCACATTCTCCTTGTCCACATCAACCTTCACAAATAATTGTTGGTTAGTGATAGTTATAAGTTTGTCGCCCACGAAAAGATCTAGTGTTGAAAATCTTTCAAATTCCATGACACCAACCAAATCATAATTGCTACTAGTGATACGTTGTACTTTACCAACATCAATGATTGAGCTAAATTTGATAATGAAAATTTCGAAATCTTGTTTACAAACCATGTCGTAAACAACGGACCTAACATTGATTCCAAATTCTTTCTTTTTTGGAACTTCATATAGTAATCCACCATAATATTGATTTTCTTCAATGGAGTTTGTTGATTCCAAACAAAGAGGCATGTTTTTGTTCTTGCTTAGAGATGAATCAATCAACCGTTGGATTCCAGTAATTAATGCACTTCGCCCTGATAATGCGTAAGAAAAACTGAAGTCATTGATCTCGCTCTCAATAAACTCCTTTTTGAAATACTTTCTTCTCTTTTCAATCATTGAAACAACGCTGTCTCTATTCAAAATGCCGTTAAGTATTTTTGCAAAATATGGACACTTTGTCACTGCTCCGGCAACATGAACTCTCTTAATCTGTTTCTGGAGAATAATCAAGCAAAGGGGACTGACAATTGAAGTCATTCCTTCAACTATTTCTTGGTGAATTGATTTCAACATATCTGGTAACTCCTCACTCACAGAATCGAACATATATTTCATGATTTCATAAGGATCAGCTCCTTGTTTCTTAATATTATGAATGATTGACAATCCTCCAACCTCACCATTTCTGTATGTAATTTCACTCTTTTGCTCTATTGTTTCAACCACAGTAACGTCCAGTGTGAGATGACCAATATCAACGTATAACGTTGGTTCTTGACAGTCATTTTCTTGGTCACAACAATATTTCAATAACATGAATTCTTCAATGATGAACACGTCTTGAATTTGAATTGTCGTAGAGGACACATCGTTCATGGCTGCAAGGGCGCAGTTTCTGTATACCTTTTTAATATTCTCTGACGTTCCTGTTGGACAGGTCAAAATGAACGCACTATAAATTCCTAAATTGTTTGTAGTTTTGTTGAATTTCCTTTCCTTACTGTGAATGAGTTTCTGGAGAAGGCCTTTGATTAGCTCATAAATGACTTGACTCACTTGAAATTCCTGTCCACCAATAGTGACGGTCATCAGTTCTTGAACAGTGAAGATTCTCTTGATATTTTCCAGTTCAATCCATTCATCTGCGTGTTGACTAAAATCGTTTGGTTTTCCAACACAATACGTATTGTCCTTTTTCGAATAGAATATTGAAGTTGAAAATAAAAAGTCGTTGTTCAAGGTAAAGCTGAGATTGGAACATTCCCCAGTGTTTAAACCAGGACAAACAGTAACTTTCATTGCTTTGGAAAAACTTGAACCAATATCCAATGCTAAAATCGATTTGTTGTAATATTTCTTCGAATTAAAATACGTCTGAATGGGTGGCACATCATCCTTGATAACGTCCAAATTTCCAGAGGCAGCAGTTGTTACATCACTAGCTGTTGTTGCATCTTGATAGTCATCTTGAGATTTTTTGTTTTCCTTTTTCTTTTTGGGTACTTGTTCATCTTCATATACACTTTCACTCTTGTTGACTTTGGAACGTCTTATGACTCGTTTACGATGTGTTGGAGTACTTTCATTAGAACTGGAAGCAGACTGTTTCGGTTGTGGTTCATAGGAGGATTCTCCTGATGTAAAAGTTTCAGAAGAATCAATAGGAAGAAAGAGAGATGATTGTAACATTTTTTTGAGGTCTTTGTGATGGTAAGGGGAGTTAATTCCCTGCCATAAATAGCAAATGAGGAAACCATCAAGACATTACTTTGATGGATTTAAAAATACCATGATATTACTATCCATGATTCGTTTCTCAAGATAACCTCATGTTCCGATCCTCTTGATGTGCCGTAACTCTTTGGTTCGCAGCTTTCGTGCAATGAAAAGGAGTTAAGGCTTTCAAAATTTTACATTTTTTTTTTGGCGGTTTTGAAATACCGAATCAAAGTAAATTGATCGAGCAAGAAACGCCTATTCTAGAATGGTAGTTGTTATTGTTCCTGAATTGATATGATTTACTGAGAGAAAGAGAATTTTCCACACACCTTGTCGACACAAATACTAATTACACCTTATCGGCATTTGGATTAAATGCTGGCATGGGTTCATACTGTGGTTGTGAAGGAGGAGGAATATAAATTCCACCTCCATTGCTTGTATATTGTACATCTGCATTTCCATACGATGGTGGTGGTTGATAATACACTCCTGATGGTAGTGGTGGTTGAACCATAGGGTTCGGTTGTACCATGGATGTGGTTGGTGGTAGTGGTGGTGGTGGTTGATAATACATTCCAGGTTGTTGAGGTGGATAATAACTACTCGAAGCAGTTCCTGATGGTACTACCACACCGGGTTGAATCATGGGTTGTTGCATGGGTGGTTGTTGGACATAGGTTGTCATGGAAGGTTGTGGAGATACATAGGTGGTCGTGACAGAAGGTGGCATGGTGCTGGATGGAGGAGGAACATAGGTGGTCGAATTTCGTTCTTCCATGGCAGCCATGGCTACAACCGTAGCAGCAGTTCCACCTCTCATTCTCAACATGTAGAGTCTTCTTCGACGTGCCAAGAGGGAAAGTGGAATGGTAATGGCGAAAATGACAATAAAGACAACACCACCAACAATGGGACCAATAATCCAAGTGAGAGATCCGGAAGAACTTGAAGAATTATTATTGGAAGAACTGGAATAGGAACTTGATTCGCTCAATTCGAAACTACAAGGTTGGGTATTGAGATCGCGACATTTCACATAAACATAAAGAGGACGTGAAGAACTTGTCGAAGATCCAACATATCTTTCTGGAGTGGAGGTGTAAGTTGTACTACTAGTGACATATAAATTTTGTGATTGAAAATCATAGCTATACAATGATGACGGATTGGATGGGTATTTGGTTGAAAAGGCAACATCTACATAGAAATTAGAATTCGAGCTCAATTGTTTTCTAATTTGCATTTTCACATAATAATCCGAAGAATATAGACAATTGGTACATTGAAATAATTTGACTTGTCCAACCGGAATGGTACCACTTTCATAAGTCATTGTAGTTCTGGTTTTCAAGGTTTGAGTAACCGTAAAGCTATTGATGGTAATACTTGTAGATCCAGCATTGTAAAGAGCATAATAATAATTATTACTTGTATCTGTAATTTCATCTTCAGTAAAGTAAGTGATGCGAGTACCACTACTTCTTGGATCACCTGAATAGGACGTAGTTCGATACAGATAGAGGTAGGTGTATGGCGAGGAGTAGGAATATCCATTGACTGTGATGTTGTATAATCCGTATGAACAAGGAAGGGAGGAGTAGAGGTATTGAGAGGGTCCGAGGTTTTGGTTTTGTTGGACGACTACTCGTTCATCGGCCGTTACAGTCGTTGTTGGGGTGAAAATGGCAACAACGACGGTGAGAATGAAAATTGTCAAGACAAGTCGTGTCATTTTTTTTTTGGTGTTGGCAAGTTCATTGTCATTGGAAGCAAATTCGAGGAGCGCTTTGTGATTCTAATTTACAGGATCTATGGGAACTGATAGTTCATTCTATGGTTCCAGTCTTGATGGTGTTCCAAAAGCACTACTGTTCTTGATGAAATAATTATTTAGTCAACCAACAACATTGTCTAAAAAAATGTCATCTCTGAGAGTAGCATTGTCAAAGTATTTGTTTCAATCAAAATTGAAACTCAAACTCTCAAAGGCTGCTTCGTATGTATCCCATGTCCATCGTAACAAGTGTTGTTATTATTCCACTAATAATTTCACACAAAATTCCAACTACCAACATGATCAAGGTTCTCCTCCACTCGGATCATCATCCACTTCTGCCAACAATCAAACTGCTGGTTGGTATAGTTCCTTCTCCATGGATCTCGAAAATCCCAATTTGAATGATCCAACCGGATTTGGAGATTTAGCCATGGCCTTTTCACTGTTGCATGGAGTGTCGAGAGAACAATCCATATCGAAAGGATTGGAATTTTTACACAAAGCCTGTTCGAAAGGAAATTTATCGGCTCAAACCACTCTTGCAGAATTGTATTTGAATGATTACGGTTTTGGAATCACGACAGATGTGGAAAAATCGAGACAATTAATGTTGAAAATTGTGAATGAAAATCAAGAAAAGTATCAACTTGCAGAACATCGACAATTGGATGATCAGAATTATCTTGCTTTTGTGAGCTGTATTTATAATATTGGAGCCATCTATTTGACTCGTGAAAAAGATTTTGTGAAAGCGATGCAGTGGTTCTTGAAAGCTGCTGATCATCATCACGCTCTTGCAGAGTCAAATCTTGGAGGAATGTATTATAATGGATTTGGTGTTGAAAAAGATGATGAAAAAGCGTTGGCATGGTACCAACGAGCGGCTTCAAGAGGTTATCCCAGTGCTCAGTATTATGTTGGAACCATGATATTGAAAAAGATTACATCCTCACAACCACACAGAACTATGACCATGTCACAGAAAGTAGATGCTCTTGTAAAAGAAGCCATTCAAAATCTTGAAAATGCTGCTATGCAAGGATTGGAAGAAGCTCAATTCTATCTTGCTGATCTTTATCTGAAAGGAAAATTTGTGAAACAAGATGTGAAACGAGCAGTCGCCATGTACACTCAATTAGCAGAAGCTGGTCATCCTTCGTCACAGGCAAATTTAGGAGCCATGTATATGCATGGTGTTGAAAATGTGCTTCCAAAAGATCGAGAAGTTGGTGCACAATGGCTCATGAAAGCTGGTTCTTCAGGAGATTCTCATTCTCAACACAATTTAGGTGTCTATTATTATGAATGCAAAGAATATGAAAAAGCCATGGAATGGTACATGAAGGCAGCTAACCAAGGCTTCTTCCATGCCGAACGCTGTGTTGGTTTGTTGTATTTGAAAGGAGAAGGAACGACACAAGATTTTAAGAAAGCCATGGAGTTTCTTTCCAAAGCAGCTTTGAAAGGAGACCCCTTTTCCATGAAAACTATTTCTAAAATGTTTCGAGATGGATTGGGAGTGCCAAAAGATGAAAAGAAGGCCGATCAATGGATGCAAACGGCCATGAAATTTGAAAAGAATCAGCAATAAAAGCTGATCATGGTTACCATAGCTTGGTTTGTCTATGATGATGCATGTATAAAGGCTTTCGGATGAAGAGTTCAGAAGTGTCCGTGGATGGACATTCAGAAGTAACACTAGACAGTGTGGTAGGTCTGGTCACAATGATTGCAATTTCGTTATTTCCAAGATTCACTAATGAAGAGGAAGAAGAACCTTTTGTTTTTGGAGGCGGAGAAAGGGAGTAAGATCTTCTTCTAGATACAGAATGTTTCCTTGAAAGAATGGCCACAGGATCTGATATACTTCTTATGGTTGATTTCGATTGCTGTAGAATGCAGTCGTTGTTCGTCACCATTGTTTTCCTCTTTGCATCATTGCTGAGCTCGTCCAATAATTTCTCAGACTTTTTAAATAATGCTTGAAATACTTCTCTTGAATTCGGTATTAGCTGTACTGGGCTTGTTCTTTGTGTGTCTTCCTCATCCTCGCTACTCTCACTGAATTCATCATCCTCATCATCAGTTGTACATGAGAATTTTTCGTGAACATTCACTGGATATACCTTTTTCGACTTGAATGTGGCTGGTAAAGATCCGAATCGAGTAATGCTCTGTGAAGGCTTGGAATAATCCAAGTGATTAGTCTTGTCATGAGAATGATGAATCATGATTGTATTATGAGATTTTCCTTTTAACAACTCTTTCTTCGGTCTTGGAGGGGAGATTGTGAATGGTTTTGCTGGCTCGAACGTATGTTGTCGTTGTGTATGATTGGCCGATGAGATCTCTTTGGATGAGAAGGACGAGGTAGAAGATCGGTTTCCCATGAGTGCTGTGTTTGTTCTCTTAATTTTTTTTCATGTTCCATGAGACAGTATCAAGGTCGCATCGTTTCGCAAATAAGGAAAAATTTTACATCCCCTTAAATCTCCTCGTTGTTACTGCATACGTGTCAAAAAATACCTTAATAGGATGATCAAAAGTACAAGCAAAAGAGAAAGTCCTTTCCCATTGAACTATTGTTCTTAATGATGTTTTTTTACATGTAGAACCTATTTCCAAGAGAAAGCGTTTCCGATACTAACTTGCCAAGATTGTTTCGCGCCAAAGTCATTACGAAAATTTTTTAAAAAAAATTGAACATGTCCTCCAATAACACGGAGAATGAACCCAACAACAGCAACAACTCCAACAATGATCATGGAGGTTTGATTCTCGGAGTTACTTCATCGGAAGGAGTCGATGAAAACTGGGTGGTTAATGAATTGGATCGAATTGAAGGCATGGATCCGAAAGATTACAAATATTTCAAGAAGAAGGGGCTTGAAGTGGAGTCTTATTTGCTCAAGATGATGGAACGAGAGACCAATGTCATTGAGAATGGAAAACAATTGAACAAGGAATTTTTGGAAGAAAAGAGAAAATTGAAAGAACTTGAAAAGATCAAACAAGAAAATTCTCAATACATCACCGATCTCAAAAAAGACTTAATGAAGGCAGAAAATCAAACAGCTCTGATGAACGAGTCAGAGGCTGTCACGCAAACCTCGGTCATTGAATTGGAGAGGAAAATTTCGATTCTGGAAGACCAAAAAAAAGATCTCATCGAACAACAAAATGCCAAAGAAAGACCAATCATCGAAAATTTAAAAAATAGCATCCGACAATTAAAGCAAGGAATTAAAGAAATTGAAGAGAGGAAAAAGAAGGAAGAAGAAAAGAAACAAAAATTAGAAAATGATATTTCCAAAGCAAATCAAGATTTGGAAGAAGTGTTGAAAACTCAAGCTCGGGATTTGGAAAAAACTCTGCAACGATTGCGAGAGGAACCCGAACGAGAACGACGACAGACAGAAATTGTCAGGAAAGCAAGTAAAGCCTCCTATGACGAAGTACATACTCTCTCGGAAAAATTAGAGCAGCTCGAACGCGAGGTCAATGAAATTGAGACAAAGAAAATTGATTTTGAACAAATTCACTACAACATGTTCATGCTTGAAGATAGCGCAAAAATTAATTCCACCAAGCTTCAGGAAGACATTGACAGAATGAGGCAAACTCTTCTCATTGAGAAAGATAAAGGAAAGGAAGAAATGCTTGAAAGAGTGCGATTAAATCTACTGTTAAAAACAACCGCAGAAGAGGAAAATTCAGAAGTCAAACACAAACAATCTCTAGAAAATGAAGAAAATATATGTAGTAGAGACGCGTACAATATTCAACTTCATCTTGAGCACATCAAATCCACGATCGATAAACTAGCAAAAACAATAGAGGAATTAACAGTTGAGAAGTCAACTTTGCAAACTGAATTGGAGGTCACAAAAGAAAAGAAGCTTGAAATTGAACGAGATGTCGACCTGCTAATTCATGAATTGCTCACAGGTGAAGCTGAATACATGTTTTTGACTGAAAAGTTGAAAAATCGAAAAACAGAAACAGATGAGCTGGAGAACAAAATTACTATCGTTGACGGTCAAGAAGGTGAGATGAACAAGATCATCTCCAACCTGGAAGGACTGAGGGAAAGGAAAGCAAGAGAGGCTGCCAAGAAAAAGCGAGACTTCATGGATGCAGTGGGAGAAATTAAAATTCTGCATTTCAGCAATGGAGAATTGTTTAAAACTCTCAATGAAATTGAGAACAAATACATTGCGTTACAACAATCATATTCTCTCATGGAGAGAGAGCGAAACAAATATGCAAAAGCTATTCAAGACAGTGCTCAATCTCATGCGGAAATTAGAGAAAAGAACAAGATTCTTGAAAATGAATTGGAAGTGTTGACAAAACAAAATCAAACCAAGTCAGAAGAGTTGAAACAGGTGAAACGAAAAGTGGAGGATGAGGTGACCACAAAAGCTAGCATGCTTAGCGAGTTTAGCAAAAAGAGACTTCTCTACAAGCAAAAGGAAGAACAAAACCTGGAAATAATAATGGAAATTGACAAGCTCAATGCCGACATTAATTTGGCAGAAGAAATGATGATGATGTTAAAGAAAAAGTATGAAACTGGAGTACAAGACCGAAATTATACTGGCATTCAGCTCATTGACAGAAATGACGAGTTGTGCATCTTGTACGAAAAAGCCAACGCACAAGAAAAAATTATCAAAGAAGGTGAAATTGAAATGAGAAAGAGAGACGAGGAAATCAAAGCTCTGAAACTCGACTTGGAAGAAGAAAAGCGTCGATTAGAGGTCCTATTTAAAAAATTACCAGAATATGAATCGTTTTTAAAGATGGAAGAAGAATTAAAAGAGGAAATTGAAAAGTTAAATTCACAAGGCACCAAATTATCTGAAGAATTGGAGAGACCTGAAAACTTGGAACGATGGCGAAAGCTTCCAGGAGATGTACCCAATGAAGAGGAATTGAAAGACAAAATTCAAGAATTAGAAGAAAAACTGAATGAAAGAAGAGAACAACTCATGGAAAAGAATCTCGTTCTTAAGGGAATTACGAAAAGTTCAGACAAGCTTCGAAAATTGGCCATTAAGGGACGAGATGAATCGTTTGATTTGGCTGTCAACTTGAACTTTATTCAAAAGAAAATTGAGCAAACGACCAACAAGATGAAAGCAACCGTGTCTGAGCTGTCCATTTACGGCACAGAGGCCATGAGACTTGAAAAGGACAATGAAGAGCTTAAGAATATGATCGATGAAGCTCGTGAACGAATGGAGAGAGGAGAACCTCCGTCAGAAGCCATTGAGCAAGAATGGGCACACGAAGAAGAAGTCAAGCAACGATGGAAGGAACAAATGGCAGAACGAAGGAGAAGACTGGAATATGAAGCAAGCTTACCGTCTACCATTACGAGAACCACAGCTGTCAAACGACCAAATGCTTATATTCCAGATGATGATTTAGGAATTCCAAAACCTTACCTCATGCCTCCTGTATTATATGCTTCATCTTCAGCCACGATGAGACACATTCGAAAACCTAAGGCTAAGGATATTATAATCTAATTTATGTAAATGAAAGTAAATGTTGATCAATGATGCAAAATTCGGTGAACCATTAGAGAATAGTTATTGAGTGCTGTGGAATCTGGAATTGTTTGGGTCAATAATTTATTGATAGAACAAAATTAGTTTGGCACGTCAAAGGCATATTCAGAGCTGTAATCTCTATTGAAAATATTTTCCACAGTTTGTCTCAAAGTGGGTGTAGTACTCGTGAAAGAGATACCTGCAGTAGTGTAAAAGTAATCCTTGCTCCAATTTGAAGTGGAAATGTAGGCCTGTTGTTCTGTAACCATATATTTGGCATGATTGACTCTAGTGAATGGATATTTTGGAGCATTGGGTTGGTCAGGCACTTGGAAGAGTTTGGCTGAGATTGAACCACTACATTTTACGCCTCCAACTTTACAAATTTGAGCTCCAAATGCTAACAAGGATTGCAAAACTGTAACTTGCATTGGCTTGGTATGATCCCACTTGCTAATAAGAAGTTTCACATGGACATTTCTAATCACAGCCGATTTCAGAGCATCTATTTGTAATGTCGTAAATAATGGTTGCAAATAATGATGAAATTATATAATTGTTGGCCAAAAGTTGAATGTATCATTAAACTAAATTACATACCCTCTATTTCTCCCCAATATTCAGGTGATGATCCATAGAGCATAAATGGTTGGAAATCCATGACCGAGATGTAAACAAATTGAGTGGCATTATTAATCACTGCAAGTAGAGCATCAATGTCATTGGTTCTTAAAGGTTCATCAATGATTCTTGGACTTGCAGACATGAATACTGTTGATTCATTCTTAGTAGGCTCATTTTGGAAGGGCACCAACAATCTACTGAATTGATTCACACTTGTAAATGTACTTTCTGGCCAACCTCTAAATTCAGTAAAACTGCTGTTCATGCTTGTTCCGAGTGTATAATAAACATCCATAATTTTTTCAATATCTTGAGTTAAGCATTCGCAATCAGTGACTTTAACTCCCAATTCTTTGACTTGAGCCAATGATCTCCAATCCAAATTAGCACTGCCAACATAAAAATGTTTACCATCGACAGCAATAGCTTTTGTGTGTAAAATTCCACCAGAAAATGCCTTCTTCCAATCCACTGAAACAAGTTCAGCACCCATCTTTTCCAAGGCTCTTGTGTCATCATCTGGGAATTCTGGAGAAGCAATGTTCTGAATGATAGTGACTTTGATTCCTTTCTTGATGACGTTTGCAATAGCAGCAAAAGTTTCATTTCCATATTGTCCACCCGATACCACAGAAGCATCATTCAATAAACTTGAATAGAAGCAAACAATAGTGAGTTTTGATGTAGCTCTCCCGATAATATCAGCCCATGCATTGTGTGTAAAATCTGTATTGGGAAGTAACTGTAAATTGAGACCCATCGGAATGGACTCTACAATTTGATATGAACTATTTAACATGTTTCAAGATTGTTTAAAAGAATTGATGAATATTCGTCCATTGTTGCATTACAAATATTAAAATTGCAAAAGTATCAATTATTATTGTTTGGCAATGATGAAATCAGTAATTATTATTGAAATCATGATGATGATAAAGTGAACGAACCTGACACTTACCATGATGAATCGCATTTCAAAGCATCTGCTCTCTTCCCGATTCTCGAATAACTATAAACCAATGCCGGAATGATGACACAAGTGGCCACCACACAAGCCACAATAGCACAAACTCCGGCCACAATATACGCATTATATGCTTTTAATTTCTTCAAAACCGACGATGAATCATCATCATAATTTATAGTATTGGGATAGACTCCTCCTTCCTCTCCGCCCAGATGAGCCTCCGATGCTGATGAACCATACAGCGTGCTGCTGTTGTTGGTCGAGTTCTCGGTCGTAGCAAGAAGACTTTTGTTCATTTTTTTTGCAAAGATTTTTTAAACCGTGTGCCAGGTTGTGAAATAATGGTCAAATTTATTGAACTCATGACACATTTATGATTGTTGGACATCAATGACCATTATTCATCCATGATTCAATCCCACTCTCTAAGTGAGACCAAAAGTTTGTGTTCCTTGTTCGATGGCTTGAATCAGTTTCTCTTTCAATTGCTGTCTTGAGGTGTAGGCAGGAAGCTTTAAAAGAGAGTAGCAGGTGGAACTGGTTGGTAATCGAGAAGTGTCAGCAACTTTGTGAATACAAATTTTAGGATGTAAATCTTTAAATCCTAAAAGTGGAGGTCTCGAAATGGATGAAATAAACTTCAAAAGCAATACATGTTGCTGAGGCGTTAAATCATTGAAAACAATGTCCCAAAATAATTGAATGGTTGGATGTTCCTGATCATATCCAGGTCCATACTCTGTGTTGGCATACATGTCATCAATATCAATTGGAGAATCAGATCCGGAAATGATGTCAATAAGTTCATTCTCATCAAACAGTGCAAGCCATGAAGCAGGAATAATATCATTAAGGCCTTTCATAAATGATTCAGATTGATTTTTGATTTGGTGATTGAGCTTGTAATTAGCCATACGATAAATAAAGGAATATTTGTTCTTCTCGTTGACTTCAATATTTTCTCCATTTGGTATGAGAGGTATGACTCGTGTGGCTGACATTTCATCACCTTCCACAACTGTAAAGTTTAATCCTAAATCTCCTAAATTATTATTTTTGAGATAGAGCAAATTCTTATATAATTCCTTATCATAACTGTATAAATCATTGATAAGATCAGAATTCGATCCTTTCATTAGTTTGGAAATGAAGAACTTGGCCAGCGGTAAATCAATCATTATACCATCATATATTGCCTTGCCTAATATTTTCCCTAAAAAAGTGTAGAATCTCAAATCTTGACCTTCCGGATAGATTAAGTGTGAATAGGGGTTTGGATATAAATGACCATCGTCTGTCGACTTGAATAATCCGTATGATGTACTGTACGCCAATTTACACAACTCAAAGATATATTCTCTCATAACACCTTCTCCGATACCGGCCTCTCCACTAAATTGAACTCGAATTCGTCCTTTGAGTTGTAAGGCTGACAAGGGATAAAATTTGGAATATGAATCTTCAAATATACGGTCTCTGTGGATTTCTATTGGTTCGATAAAGTGCTGTAACTGCTGGCAATAGTCCTTGTCGAGCGTTAATATTTCTTTGAAAATTCTTATTCGAACATGTATTGGAACCATGAATGGCAGTTTTGAAATCAATTCTCGAGTTTTGTTGAATGCTTGTGTCTCTTTAAAGGACGACTTGTGTGAGAGAGCTTCTTTTAGTGCCTGAACACGATGTAATCTGATTGGAATATATTCATAGGGATCTCTTCTTGGCTCTTCATCGTCTGTCATGTCATTTCCTTGATACATAAATTCTGCTATTTTTGAAATGTCAATTGACGACGCCTCATCAACAATGAAGTGATTAAACGGACAAAACTTGAGCCTAACATCTCTGTTATGAATTTTGGTAAGTACATTACAAACGTCTTCTTTCAGCGAGGATTTTGAAGCTGTCCATACCAATTCAAATGCAATAGGTTTCAAGGCTCCAGAAATGTTAATATTTTCCTCATAAGTGAATGGTTTCGATTTAAATTCTTCGTCATCTATAAATGACAGAACGTTGTCATAAACTTTACAGAAGAGTGCAAGTATTTCTACATTGTCAAGTAGATCTCCCTTAATTAGAGACCACATTGAGTTGATCAAACTATAATTATCAGTGCAATAAGATAACAGCCCTAAGATGAGTGTCGTATGTTTGGTTTCTTCATGCATCAAGTAAAGAAATAATTTTGCAAAGTCTTTGAAAATAGCAATTCTAAAGGCCAGTTCAGAGCTCACCATGGCTTCTATCAATTTTTTCAGATGGTTCTTTTTGAAAATTAATTGAACTTGTTGCTTAACACCAGAAGGAATTTCCTCAACCTCCTTGTCGTCGGTCATAGCTGTTGAATTGAGCATGTTCCGAAAGAATAAGAAACCATTGATTGTTTAGTCATGAATTTGTCACGCCTAATAGAATTGAACTTGTAAAATAACGTACCAGATGAATTGTCTTCAATGGCAATAAGATCAAAATCAACGTCTGGCAATAGGGTAGCAACAATACGAAGATATTGTATCAACACTTCGGAACTCAACAAAGATTTCATGTGCTTGTTCATAAACTGAATTAAATTTCCACAGAAAAATAATTTTCGCTTATCATCGAAGAGATTTGTTGCTTCATTTCCAATGCCCCATATCACTGTTTGGGCATCAATTAGGGCGACAGTTGTTTCTGAGAGTGAGGAGAATATCATTGGATGGGAAAATAGCTCTAACACAAGCTTCCCTATCATGATGGCATTATCCTTGATGCCATTCATAAGGGTGGCGAATAAATTGGCTGCATATTGCTGTGATTTTTCCTGAGAGTGAGTCATCATTCGGATCAAAAGAATTATTAATTTTCGTGCGTTGATTTGTTTTTCCATCAATGTGCTGTACATGCCTACGGAATAATATTTACAATCAAGAAGGGTAATTAAGGCCTGCGATGCAAGAATTAATCTCTTGTTCGTGGCCAAGTTAAAGTCGTCATCTTTGATATTGTTCATATACTGTACAATTAGAGATGTGAGTTTGTTATATTGTAACATGTGTAAATGCTCATTAATTGACATAGGTTGTGTTCTCCATAGTCGCAATAGAAAGTTTAAGCATATCAATAGTCGATTTT
The DNA here is from genome assembly GCF_003324165.1 of Naegleria lovaniensis. NCBI lineage: Eukaryota > Heterolobosea > Eutetramitea > Acrasida > Naegleriidae > Naegleria > Naegleria lovaniensis. Next base: position 479,976 of record NW_025407846.1, read on the forward strand.
CATCCTTTTCTTGATGAATGCTATAAAAATACAACAACTTGTTCATCATGGAAAGAACAACTTTCTGTGGCTTTTCCTTTGCAATTGCCATTTCATCAAATAATTCTCGTTGATGATTCTTCTCTTTTAATTTGATCATGTATTTCCGAGCAATCTTTCCGATTAATTTGGCAGCCTGTTCTTGGGCTTTGTTTTGTTTTGATAACTCTCTCTCCCTCCGAGCATTTTCCAATAATTCTTCTCTCGTTAGACTCTTAACATTTCCTCTCAGAGAAACCTTCTTTTTCGAAGAATCAGCACCAGTAAATGTAAAGTTCATCGTTGCTGCAGAACTCAAAAGTTTCAAAAAGCTGATCGTGTTGTTCGGAACTCGTTATTTTTTTAATTCAAATTCTGAGTTTGATCGTCCGAAGCAATGTAACACCGTCCGTTCGTCTATAAACTTGGATAAAAAGAAACAAATCAAACACATCTTTGCTGCCGATTATTATATTAATTATTCCAATTACGTCATTGTGTTGGTGATGAAATCAGCCTCCAATAAAGTTCAAACAAGGAACACGAACGCTTCAAAATTCATTCTAAAAAAAATGTCCAACAATCCTCAACCACCCTTCCAACCTCCTACTGGCGGCTACGGTTATTTGAATCAGCCTGGTCCGTTCTTGTATCACCATCACCAAGCAGGACAAGGTCATGTTGCACAACAACAACAACATCCCTATGTGATCTACCCACAAATGGTTCAAGGACAAATACCTCCAGTCTATATTCTTGGAGGGGGTGCTTCCGGTGTACAACCTCAAGTCGTGGCCACTCAACCTGTTCAGATGGATCAAGAGCCTTCATTGGAGGAACGTTTGGCTACCACTACTGAACAACCAACAACCAATGCATGTCAATCTTGTCCATTCTCTAGATTGAGATCTCAATCGTGTAGAACCAGCAAGGTTTGCCAATTCGTCAAGGCAAACAAGGAGTTCACTGCTCAAATTGTTGTCTTCACCATCATTGCTATCATGACTATTATTACATTAATTACTTTTCCATCTGTTGCACTATTCTTGCTTCCAAAGGTTATTTTGGGTGCTTTGGCCCTTGTATCCATCCACAAGAAGAAAGTTATGGCTCTCAACTTCTTTAACGGTGCTTTGATTATTGATTTCTTGTATTTATTTATTGCTTTCATGGTTGTTGCATCTAGCTTTAGCCATTCCAGAAGCTATGGTTATCATTTTGCTGTTTCTATTCCATGGCATGCAACTATTCATATTTTGGAGCTTGTAATGATTGTTTTGTCCATCTGGCTCTCAAGAAAGGTTTATAGACAGACTCATTCCACTCAAGTTCCAGCCCAAGAGCAAGTAGTGCCAGTTCATGTTGCCTCCAATGAACAACCACAACAACAGCAATCTGCCTATGCTCGTCTCCAAGATGAACAAGAGAGCACTCCACAACAGCAAGCACAAAACGAGGAAGTTATTCAAAGATACTATCCAAGTTTGAACAACAATACTAACAATAACCTTTAATTTTTTTGTTGTAAGTACTACCTGCAATAAACGATTGTTGTGTAAAAAGTAATTATTGTCCTTAAACAAGAAGTGAAACATTTTAATGTTTTTCTTGGTTGGAATAAGCGATGATAATGTCGTTCTTCAATTCAGAATGAAGTGTTTTTAAATAGTTAAAATTCTTAGCGACTGTAAATAAGCTTTGCCCATATTGAGCCCCAAATTCAGCAAATTGTTTTCTCAGAGACAAATCGTCCATGACATCTTTCAATTCGTGTGACCATTCGAAGAAATTTCTCACTGTAATTTGCAGCAATGGTTGCAGTAGGTGAATCAGTTCTTTCATTCCATACTGATGAGCCTTCTTTATGACTGGAATTAACAATCGAGGAGGTACTCTATCCAAAAATCCATAACAATACTGAAGTAAGTATTCCATTTCTTCATTCTCTTTGACAATTGTGGAGTTGTTGTTCAATATCAATCCATGTAACTCGGTATAATTGGAGTTTAACAGCACAGTTTTGTGAGCTTTCACAATTTTTCGATTGGACAGATGAAATTCCAAGTCACCTTCAAAACCAGTTTTGAATAACACACTCATAGGGTGTGACTCGACAGGGTGTACTATTTCTGTCAAATTCAAGGCTCGAATTTTCTTTCTTTTGAAAGCAGGTTTGAAATATTGAATCATTCTTGGATCGTTTTCGACAAACTTTTCATACCCTAGTTGATCAGAATTGGTTCCAAGAAAATCCAAGCAATACTCTTTAAGTTGGTCGAGAATTGTGAGCTTCTTGAGAGAAATTGAACTCTTTGAATGACTTTCTTCATCTCGTTGAATGAAAGCGTTGATACGATCTAATATGTCCAAAATATTTTCGAATCGAATAGAATCTTTAACGAATTGCAAACATTTGGATTTGAGTGACATGAAATCTCCTTCTGCTCGATTCAAAATGAACAAGACGATCAATGCAGTGTCCATATGATTACATTGAACTTCAGGTCCTCCATAAATCGACATGTCGATTAAGTCTTGGAGGACGGTTGTTTCATTCCCAACCTTCAAGGTTTCCACAAATTTTTGATTTTGCAACACATGATTGTGGAAAGACGGAGTAATTTTAGAAATTAATGGTTTGAAGGCCATCAATGAAGTGTTGAAAAGTTGGTCATGGCCTTTCAGTTGGTTCATTAATTTCAAACTTCTTGATAGTGGTTTCCAATTTAAATACGAATGGCTTGAAAAACCTCCGTCCAGCCATTTCCAACCCAAAACAAAGATCAATAGAATCAACAACACCGAGATGGTGTGTTTGTTGTTCACATGAGAGAAATCAAATGATAGGACCGTTGTAGAGTGACTGCTGTTGTTCAAAGTATTCACAATTCCGCCTTCATCAGAAGTATGAAGATCTTGTTTTTGTTGTTCGTCGACGTGATCCTTGCTGTTGTGATGATTGGATTTCCTGAGTGTTCGACTTGAAGTCATTTTTTTGAATGTGAGAATTCACCTGTGAGAAAAATTGTGCAACGTGTCGTGATTTGTCATCCTTTCAAGATTGAGTTTGGAAATATTTTGCCAAAGAAGAATTGATCCATTGAAACATTTAATTTTTTCACATTCTTGGTGAAATAATAGTTTTTTATTGTGGACGACTTGCAAAGGTTATGATAATTTCATCCTTCAATTCGGATCGAAGCGTGTGAAGATGCTTATAATTGTTTTCCAATGGGAACAGTGATGCACCATGTTGGACTCCAAATTCTGCAAATTGTCTTCTCAATGCTGGTTCTTCCATGACTTGACTTAATGCATGTGAATATTCAAAGAAGTTGTGAACAGTGATAACAAGTTCCTTTTGCAAGATGTGAATCAACTCTTTCATTCCGTATTGATAAGCTTTCTTGATGGTTGGAATCAACATTCGAGATGGGACCTTTCTCAAAAATCCATAACAATACTGAAGTAGGTATTCCATTTCTTCATCTTCTTTAATTTCCTTAGAATGAGCATTTTCCAACACTAAACGATGTAAAACTGTACTATTGGAATTCAGTAATATGGTCTTGTGAGCAGGAATAATCTTTCCATTGGAAAGACGAAATTGCAAGTCACTTCCGTATCCAGACTTGAACATGGCAAAGGATGGATGTGAAACTACATAATTTTGAGTTTCATCAATTTTCAACATTCGAATTTGTTTTCTTTTGAAAGCTGGTTTGAAATATTGAATCATTCGTATGTCGTTTTCAACAAATGTTTCATAACCACGTTGATTGGAGTTGGTTCCAAGAAAATCCAAACAATATTCCTTAAGATTGTGGAGAATGGTCACTCTGTTGAGAGAAGTAGAATTCTTTGAATGAATTTCTTCATCTCTTTGAATGAGAACATTGAGAAGATCTAAAACATCTAAAATGTTTTCAAATCGAATTTGATCCTTGACAAAATTCAAACACTTGGTTTTGAGTGCAATGAAATCTCCTTCTGCTCGATTCAACATGAACAAGACTTTCAAAGCAACATTCATATCGGTACATGGCACTTCAGGACCTCCATAAATGGTCGAGTCGATCATGTCTTGAAAGAGTTGCGTCTCATTTTCATTCTTCTTCAAAGATTCCACAAATTTTTGATTTTGCAACAAGTGTGAATGAAACGCAGGAACTAGTTGAGCCAACAATGGTTTGAAAGCAGTCAATGAAGTGTAAAACAAATGATCATGTGGAACCTTCAAGAGAATGGTTGCTTTCTTTGAGAGGTCCATCTTTTCTGGTCGCCAATACAAATAATCCATGGATCCTATTGTGAGGAATGTAAAACACAACACAAGAAAAGTCAAAACACCGACGATCAGAAAACCAGTGGACTTGTCAACAGAAGGGATGATGTTTCGAATGGTGTTTGTGGGTTTTCTTGAGTCTGTTTGTGCTACATCATGATCAGATGTTGAGAGAGATTGACTTGAAGATTTTTCTTTCGGAGCACACGATGTGGATGACTTGTCTTGTGTGAGATCCTTGGAGGAAGTGACACGAGAGACTTCATCTTTGTGGAGTGGACGATGTGTCATTTTTTTTTGTTTTTTGGAATTTCGGAATTGATTTCTGCTGGCGTGATCACATGATGAAATGTCAACTTTTGATAGGCTGGCATAGTTTTAGAAAGGATTTCCCTTTGTTGACGGTGGTTTAGAAACACTAAAACTTTATGAAAAAGTATTACCACTTCATCCAAAGAAGATGTTTCGAACCAATTCTACAAATCCATGTGCCCAACTGCTTTGTGCGTTACTTTTGGATCCAACCATTCTCTAATAATGATTGGGCAGGTAGAAAGAAAATTAATTTGTTTAATTACATGATCGATCTTGAAATTTGGTAGCAGTCTACAAAGCGAGTGGAAATTTGCACTTTTCAACTGTGTAATAAGTTCCGCGATAAGGGTGAGGAAATCGATACGCCACGTCTCCATTGGCATTGTGTAGATATTTCTCAGGATATGAATCGGGATAATAAGTTTTTGAAATATCAGCAACAGAACACGATGGCTTTCCAAGCAATTTTCTTATGGCAAAGATGTATGATAAAAATTGACTTTCACACGTGGTGGCTATAAAGTAATCAGCCTCAACTGATAGCCAAAATGCATACAATGAATTATGAAATTGATGATTGGCAGTTGTTCTCATTATGTCAAATTGTGGATAGACATGAATCTTGTGATTGGTCGAGAGCTCTGAAAGTTTCAATCCATCTGCTGACTGCAATTCAAACCCAGCTCCTGTCATTAAAATTCTGTAATCCTTATCTTTGAATTGGAATTCATTCAAATAGACGGAAAAGAAATCAGTATTGGTCGTACGTTGACATCCTGGATAAACATCAGGGTGTTGTTTGGCCGTGTGAATTTGATTATGAATAGCAATCAAGGGCCCCGTGGAATCCACTTCCGTTTTAAACTTCCAATCGTCCATAATCTTTCTCGGAATATTGGAAGGCACAAACAAATCAAAGAATAACACGTAGAGCATATCTTCCTCAACACTCAGACCTCTCCATCGACCCCAAACATAACCAAGATTCAAAACTTGATGATTTAAAAAGTTTGGCTTCTCCAATGCCTTTTTGTGAATAATGTCAGCAGCATGGGCGAGGGGTTTTTGAGTTTCTGTTTGATCGAGATGAGCAAACAATTCTTCAGAAGAATCTTTCAATAACTCTTCTTCATATTCCATGACAGACATTCCAAATCTTTCCATGGCTACCTTTTTCAGTCGTTCCATATCAAATAATTTGGAATATCGATCACTTTTACTACAATAGCATAATCTAGAATTTAAATGATAAAACGTTGACGACATGTCGAAAATTATCACTTACCCCCAATTTCCATCCGTGCAAATCGATGGAAGAATGAACTTTTTCGCTCCAACCTTTACACTAAGTGCCATACATGTAATCAACTCAAACAATTGATTGGTCAACCCACATGTCAAAGCATGTTGCTGTCCAAAACAAGTCATTACTTTCGTTCCAAACACTTGTTCATGAGCCACGTCAGGTTTCAAGAGGTTGGTAAAATTCAAGAGTTCATATTGTTAATATTGTCGATCCATTCCTGTCCAATAAGTGAAAGTTTTTGTATTGGTATTCGGAGAAGGACCATGACACGATGATGACGACAAATGTTCTCCCTTGGAGTGTTGAAACAAAGTATTACTCCGGGGGTATGGGAAAGAAATACGAAGGAAATTGCAAAAACACCAGAAAATTTTAGACAATTCATAACTTTCCCATGCTTTCCGAATGCTTCAGCCTCTTTCTCGGTATTTCCAATCAGTTTTGCAAAATTCCGAAAATTTGAACGGAAATTCATAAAACGTGAAGAAGCAAACGGAATCCTCAGTCAAAAACAGATAAAAAAACAGCAGCACACCATGGAGAAAAATTGTCCTATTTGCAACACCAACATTGATGCATTTGCGTTCAATCGTCACATTCCCAAATGCTATCATCAGTCATGTGTTGCCAATGAAGAGATTCCACTGTGCACATGTTTGATATGTAAAGGAATAAAGACACATGATGGTGATTTTCTCCACAAAATACAAAATTCAACCACTCCCCATAAAAGAAGGTCTGTAACGGCTCCAGCGACATTGGGATCAATGTCTCAAACACAATCCTTAGGGACTTTCAGCGAAGATGTCTCTCCAAAGCTTCATCCTGATAAACTTAGCGGTAAAGAATGTATTTGTTGCACCATCCGTACGGCTGCCAAAGGATTCCCCAAAATTTACGTCGGAAAATATCGAACACTAATACTATGCAAGAAATCTCATGCTCTGGACAACACTGAGAATAAAAGATTGGCTGAAATGATTGACAAAATCAATGATGAGGTCATTTCAACCAATGATTCAAAGCAGTCAATTCTTGATGGAGAATCTGATGAAGAGAATGCTATTGAAGACGTTATGTGTAGTGGTTGTAAAAATGTTGACTCTTCTTCAATGTGTGGCGCTGTTTGTAAGGGAACCCTTTACATTAAGGAAAAAAAAGGTCAAACCGAGTCTAATATTTTTTTCTGTAAAGGTTCTCACTTAATCAAATACTTGGTTCGCCATTATTGCTCCCATAAATCAGGTAAAAAGAAAAAAACTAACCCCAATTCATCCGTAACTAACAGATCATCCAAAAAACGAACCAAAGATCAAATTGTTGATGAAAGTGAAACGGATGATGAATGTGAGCATGATGTAATTGAAACTCATACCACTCCAAGTAAGTTGATCAAAAAATAAATTTTTCTAATATTTCAAATTCTCCTCATGTTTTCGAAGGTAATTTCACTCAGTATGTCATTGATTGCAATGTAATTCATAAAATTACTGGAATATGTGAAAAAGGTTTTCATGAATTAATCCAATTGAGAAAGCAAACACGACTCAATGCGTTAGGAAGACCAATAGAAATTCCAGTGGAAGATGAAATTATGATAACACTTACACATTTGCGGCAATATTGTACGGACCAATTTTTAAGTTGCATTTTTCAAATTGAAAAACGAGCAATAACCACTATAAGAATTAGAGTTCTTGATTGGTTGTATATCGAGCTAAAACGTTATATATGTATGCAAACCTTGCAATTCAGAATGGATAATAGTGAAGAATATTTTAAGCATTTGATTACCATAATAATAGACGGATCAGAACAGCCTGCATTTTGTTGTGATTCCGCAATTTTGGATTTTGAATTCTATTCTGCAAAAAAAAACCAACACAGCATCACAATCCTGATGGCAATGACTCCTTCTGGCCATATTGGATATCTTTCGCCTTGTTTTCCAGGAAGAGTTAATGATAATGAATTGTTCAACAAAACCTCTTCTCATTGGTTGAGTGAAATGGATGCATCAGAATTCATTTTTGGCGACAGTGGTTTTAAAGGGCTTCCTCGTGTAATTACTCCTCCAGACGACCCATCCTTGCGCAAAATTTTCTCTAGTGTTCGTATTAGAGTAGAAAATAAGTTCAGGGAAATCAAGATATTCAAATCTTGCAAAGAACGAATTAGAATCAAAACCCAAAGCAAAACTGAAGTATTACGCATTGCTCATATGCGATGGGTAGTTGTTGGTGCTTTTTGCAACTTAAATTGGACGAGATATAGTAATAAAGACTTTGAAATGTCTTGCCCATAAAATCCGATGGAATTTAAAAGAATTTAACAGAATCCGAACAAATTTGAAAGAATTTGAAAGAATTTCACAAATACAACAAGACGAAGCATTTTTTTTGATGATTCTTTGAAATTTGATGGAAGAGCAAAGAAAGCTTCGGAAAAGAATAGACAAAATTTGCCAAAAATTTCTCATTTCACCTTCGTATTTCTCGCCCTCGTCTCGGGAATACAAAGAATCAGTCTCGGACCATGTGTGAAACGAGGATATTCTATTCACCAAAATGTCCACGAACATGAACGTCATGATTAAAAAGATCACCAATACAACCAACAATTGGGTGGCTCGTGAAGCTTTTTGTATGGAAGCAAATGTTGTTTGAATCAGTGTGGACATGGTATCCAAATCAAAGTTCTGGATCCAATTTGGTTGTAGAACTTGTTGGTTTTTTTTGTAGTAATTTACTAGTACACGGAAAATAGTACAACCAAATGTCGTCAACTTGTCCACATCAATAAAAGTGATGACCAATGAGGACTGGCTGATGGACATCCAAGTAAGGTCCATAGATTACTGTGATTTAACTATGGTTGTATGACTGGAAGTGCAAGAGTGGATTGAAAGACAAATTCAATAGTTCCAGCTGTTGGGTAACATGTTGAAGTGACAGCGTTGGAAGCAATTCTTACTGCAAAGCTCGATGATCGGTCAGTGAAAGAAATTGAGAGTTGTTAATAACAAAAGTCAAGAAAGTGTCAGACGTTAACACATCAAAAAAAAATGTCTTCCTCACAGCATCATCATCACGAAGTCTTTTCTCCCATTCCAATGTACCACATTCCAACATCGAGCACTCAGAAAATACAATTAATCCTTCTACTCTTTGGAATTTTGTTACTTTCTGGAATGATTCTCATTGTGTTAAATTCTCATGATGACGATTCAACAAATCATCATTCGATGATAATTTCGGAAATTCAACATTCTTCAATATTCAATATTTGGATGAAGAAATCATGGATGGAAATTTTGAATGAATTCTTTTCAGATTTTAATTCATATTTTATTTATTATTGGAATGAAATTGGAAGGACTTGGGACTATTGTTTGGAAGACCATGATGGAATGACATCTGGCAGCAATCCTGAGGGATGCTTTTCAAGAGTGCTGAGACCAAAATTTGCATATCGTCGTTCGAAACTCAGTAACAACAACAAACATGCTCCTTCTTCTTCTCCATCACCACCATTCTTCATTCTCTTCCCAAAAGACATTCCTTCCAATTATCAAAATGTCACACGAGTTGGAAAAGTTCCTCCAAAAATTCGAAATGGTCATCATTGTCCATTTAATGGCTTTCGAAAACATACACACTACATGTTTTCACAAACCATCCTTCCAACTCTCTGTTATCATAACATTGAAAATGACCTTTATTGTGATTTGACAGAAGTGAAAGAAAATTTTCGAGATCGACTTTCTCCACATGCTTTGATTGGTTTCAATAAGAATCGACGAGTGAGATCTTGGTTGTTTGCTCAATGTTGTGACAATTTCGACTTTCGATTTAATTTTAAAAAACTCATTCAATTGAATTCGACAACGTCGAGTTCTTTGAACATTCTTTTAAAAACAGTTCCAAAACCAATCTTGGATCAAATATATAATTCAATATTGATGGAAGACATGATTCGATATGAGGATTTACCAAATGCTTTAAATTGGAATACTTTAAATATTCAAGATTTTTTACATGAAAAAACGAAAAGATTACTTGAAAATCGATGGCCTGATATTTTGTATCATCACAGTCGAGTATTAGCTTCCTTAAAATTTGGAATGTGGGCTCATGCTTTTACTAAATTTGGAACATGTGTCACTGGTCAAATTTATCAAAATTATATGGAAAAGGCCTTTTCAAATTTTGGATCAGCTGATCCTAGAAATTCAGACGAATTCTTAAACAATATTCACAAAAGATTGAAATTGGAACGTACCTATCATTCTGATCCAGAGCTCTATTTCGAGTTAATTATTTTACTGAACTCTCAATTGGATTACTTTAAACGAAAACATGGAACATTATTGAAAGAATACTTTCCTCCTTCTCTCAATCAAACTTATTCCGTGAGAGAAATCAAACAACGTATTCAACAACTCTTCCATCATGACGTTCTTCTCACATGTGTTTGGTCCACCAAATATTCCCATCGATTACTCTATCAAATTCACACGTGCATCCATGTTCAACAATTAGAAGAATTAACCTTTTACCTTATTGAGAAAAGACAATTGAATCAAAAACATTTAAAACTATTCCAAGATCCAACATTGAAGAAATTGTTATCTCAAATTCAACCACAAAGTTGTTCAAGTATTGATCATGGTAGTAGTGTGAATGACAATCGACAAGATGAAGAAATGTATCATCACAATGCAACGGATTTATGGAATCATTGGAGGTATGGAGACGAACCTACTCTCTTACATGCTCGAGAATGTGAAGACGAGAGTCAAGTATTGATACCCAATGGTGAGGAAATTTTGAAATTATTTGTGGAGGAACCTTCGAGTGGAAAAATTATCAAAATTAGTGAAGAACAATATGAAACATTCAGTTCGAGACAGCACGCAGGAGAGGATTGATGATGCCAAAATCTGCGAGAATTTGGACAGATTCAAGTTTGAATTTCAACCCATTTCAAAGTGCATTTTCGAAATTTCAAAAAAAAATGTCACCACTCACAAGCACGCGTTCCGAACAAGTCTCGAGTCCAAAGGCATCTCTGATCAAGAAGAAGAAGCAGCAACAGCAACAACAACAACAGGGAAGTAACTCGGCTCCTGACACTCTAAAGCAATATCTGCATAAAACATTTCACAGTCAATCTCAACAACGAGAACAAGCTTGTTCGTTTGATCCCACGTCTCGTGCTTTTGATTTGGTATTCAAATTGGATGAATCGGATTTGCAGAAGAAACAAGAACAGGCTCCAAGTTTGTTCGCTATGGACACTCCGAACCATCTCTGTAAAGAAATTTATGTTCACAAATTCTTTGTGATGGCTCGATCGAATTATTTAAGGCGCTTATTGAAAGGATATCAACATTTACATGAGGAGAATGCAAATATATGTGAAGTCTTTGTTCATTCAGAAATGTTGGAATGTCTTTCTTATTACATGAGTGCCTTGTATGGAGACAGGTCCAGTCGACGTAAATTTTTGTGTCATTCTCACATGCTTGCTTGGCACGATCAAGCCATGCAAATTATCGAACAGGACAATTTGAGAACAGAGTGTGACAGTAATATTGACCAAGATTTTTTACCTTGTTTGCACAGAATTTACAATGCAGTGACTACCTTCAACGAGATTCGAATGGATGATCATCACGACGGCAGTGAAAAATACGTGAAAAATAATAATAGCTTTGATTTGACCATTCAATTGTATAATCCATATTGTGAAGAAGAGTTGATGAAAGAATACCGAGTTCACAAATTATTCCTATTTCGATCTCCATTCATGAGAACAATCATGCAAAGTGGAATGCAAGAAACTCAATCCAGTGTTGTGAAATTTCACACAATTTCTGTGGAAGGTTTTCATCATGTGTTGCAATATCTCTACACCAATCACAGCAAAATTCCGAGAGAGCACGTGGTTGAGATTTTCGTCTTTGCACAATTAATGGAATTATCCGACTTGTCATCCATTTGTATCAGAATTTTGGATCAAATGATTGATAAGGACAATGTCTATGATGTTTTAAGTCTTGAAGAATTGACAGCCATTCCATCCATTCTTGATAAATGTGCTCATGTCTTGACAGAACACATCGATCAAATCAATGCCATTCAATTAGCTTCCACTCTCCCAAAATTTGAATTATTACTCATGCCCAAAGTCATTCAAAAAATTGCCTTCTGTTTGGCCAATGAATACGAATCCATTCCTAAGGACGTGTATAGCAAATTATCGGTGGATATTCGAATCAAAGTTCAAGACATTCGAAAAAAGCAGTTATTGAAAAAGAGATAATCTCGTCAGTCTTCATAGACGAGTGATTTTCACACAAAACGCAGAACTTGCAATTTCTAACCTTCTATTCTTCATGTAACAAAAAAGAATCAATGTTAAATGATGAACATTTTTGTGGAAATTAGAATAATTCAAATGCTGCTTCAGTAGTAAGAGTGTAATTTAACAACTTCGATCAGCCAACATCTTTTCCAATTCCTCCAACAATACATTATATTCTTGTAAATATTCTGGTAATAGATCAATAAGAGCTGTCTCTTTCGCAGATGCCACACGAATAGGAACATAAAAACAAATAGTCACCTTCTCTGGATTGGAACTATTTCTTCGAATTCCAATTCCACCTCTCGCACAATTCTTACCCAATAAACTTTTTTTCAACAAGTACGTGTAAACCAAATCCTTCTTGTGAATGTTCAAAATATTGACAGTACACATGGAAAACACAAAAATGTGATCAATGGCACTTATTTGACAAGATGAGGATGGATATTGTTGATGTTGAATAAAGATGCTGTAGGAATTGGTTGCTACTGCACACAATCGATCTTCAGAAAATTGAAGACCTCCAGCAATTCCAAGAAAAGTTCCTAATCGGTCAAGAAGTAAATTTGCTTTTTGAGTACTATCTAGTTGACCTATATGATACATATCAGACATGTAACAGAGAATGTAATAACTATCGAGAAGGGCATCACATGCTGCTTGTTTTTCAAGCTTTCCTTCTATCAGTTCATCCATGGATTTCTCCAAATAGGAACTTAACACTTTGTGAGTACTCCATGTAAAGGTGTCTAATAGAGATGAATTGTTGTCATTCGTAGAATTGGTTGCTGTAGTTGTCGTTGTTGTCGTCGTTGTTGTTGGTGAAGTATTATTTTCAGAAGCACTCAATGCTTGATTCACAGACGGTCTTGGACTCACTTGTTTTTTGTGCTCAATCAAATCAATAATGCTATTCACGAGGATGGCTTGTTTTTTGGTGAGGCCATACTTTTTCATGGTATTACTGGTCGAGTTGCATGATGTATTCGATAAAATTCGTTGCCTGATATTGGTAGAACGGTTACTGTTCTTTTTGGATGGTTTCGAAAGAATGTCCTTACTTATTTCTCTCCAATATTCAACTGCAAGAATGAAAGCTTGAACTGTGAAAAGTAATGTGGAAAAACTGGCACAGCTTAAATTATAACTTGTGTGCAAGTAGATGGTATCTTCTGCATCGTTTAGTCCACATGATAAGAATCCTAGTTTTCTTACTGGGTCCATGAGCCCAAAAAATGATTTAAATAACAACTCTTCAAATAATTTCGTTCGATCTTCGGTCGTCAATTCCAATAAATCAATATCATCCAATGTTGCATAAATGTAAACTCGATCTCCTCCAACTCCCAAAAATACTGAGAAATTATCATCAATTTCGATGGGTTGAATTTTAGAGAAAAATGTATCGTGGAGACCTGAAAGTCCTGTCACATGTTCTAAATGTTTCATTGATCTCACTGCTCGTAATTTTGTAAACGATTCTATTATATTTTGAAAGAATTCTTCATCTCTGAAATTAATTGCAAAGAGTTTTTGGTAGGATTGAATTAAAGAAATGCAGGTAGAAAATTCTTCTTGATAAAAGAGATCATTTTGTCTTAGATCTTCAAGTTTGATGGAATCCTGCAATGATGAAATATCTTTGATCACTGGAAATTTAACAATTTCAATACCGTCTGTTGTCGTTGAAAATTTTGCTGTTGTTTTAAACAGATTGATGTTTCTTTCACCTTGAACGAGGAGCTGAATATGATTTACATTCGTTATTGCGTGTGTCCATAGAGCAATTTGATTTTCGAAAAATGATTTTGGTAATGTCTTGTTTTTGCGATGTAGGGAGAACATTTTCTTGTAAATACGTGCCATGTATGGAACATAGTTGTAAGCAAAAGTGGCAATTTTTAACATGACTCTGAGAAAGTCATAACTAAATTCCACAAATGATTTTTGATTCTCTTTCAGGCTGGAATTATCGGTATGGAAACTCATAGGTTCTTCCAAAAATATCAAGCCATCTATTTCTCGTGATTGATAATGTATGCTAGGTACAGTGTGCTCCTCATAATTTTCGATGAATGCACAAATCAGGCTCGCCACCTCAAACAATTGAAATGCCTTGTCAAAATCCTTGAATAATTCACAAACTTCTTCCAACTGTTCTGAAAGAATCAATGATGTGTTCAGTAGTAACTTGATCTGTTCAATGCTGAGAAGATCTTTGGTGTCATTTAAAATCGAGTACAAATATAGAAGAAGGTCCAAAATTGAAAGAGTATACATGTTGGAAAAATCAAAGCCAGAAATAAATTGCGTTAGGTCTGCAAAAACTTCTGTAAATTTGGTATTCAACGATTTCCATTTCTCACTTTTCACAATGTAACGCCTTTCCTTTGATTTTGCGTAGAGGCAAGAGGCGGATTGGGAGCATTGCAAAAAATCAGACAAGGTTGAGAGCTTGACAGAGTTGTCCTCTTTTAGCACTTCAATCGCACCGGTTATGTGTAACAAGCACTTGTCAAGTAGATTAATCTCTTCATCATGAAGTGTTGAATATTTCATCTGTCGCCTGTAATAGTCTACTAAAAATTGATAACATCTAATCTTGACAACACTGTAGGTACCATAGTAATCAAGTAATTGATCGCACAATGAAAACGCTTCTTGTTGCATGTTGAGTGTTGTAAATAGAGAGAGAATATATAATCTAATAGAGCAATGATCGTGATTGGCAATATTGTCAGTGATTAATCCACGATAAATCTTCAGTGCAATTTTGGGCTCAGTTTTGATGAGCATATTTGCTCGTTCCTTAATCATGGAAACATAGTATTGATACATCTCAGTTGTCTTCTCAATAGTATCATTTCCACCATATTTTACAATGAAATTGAAATCAGGATCATCCAACACATCTGTATTTTCCTTTTCTAACCGTAGAATCTGTTTGAGATAGGGAAGCAATTCTGTATAAATTTTTCGTTTCTCTTTTTCGTTTTTTGTCAAGCGAGCTCGGAGTGATACCAAAATTCTATGTTGTTTGGGATAATACATTATTGCTGTTTTTTGGTTTAACTTTTTCCACACATATTCAATGTTCTTAAGGAGCGCCATAGATTTTGATGCGTCTAGATAATTACAACGCAATTCTGCCAATTCAAAATATCCACAAATAATTTTCTCTTCTGCCATTAATTGGCTTACAATGTAGTCTGCTTTTTCGAGGTATGCTTTACATTGGATGGAATTTCCTCGCTCTTCATACCACGCCGCTATAGATTTAAGGTATTTTGCAATTTTAGTATATTCTGTGGTGTTTAACAATAGTTGGAACGATGATAGGTCGTCATCAGCAATCAATTCATATGCAGTCGAATGATTAATGACTCCACTTTTAAAATATTGAGTATTCTCAGCACAGAAAAGTTGAAGTTCCTCTTTGAATGTGGCGGTAAGATATTCCTTCTTATTATAATATGCTGCCTCGACCTCGAATCCCTGAGATTTCTTTAGCTTTTTGCAATAAATCTCAAACTTTAAATAAGAATAGATTTCATTGGACAATTTGGATTTGTGGTCATCCAACTCGTTTGCTATACTGTTTAAAAAGTCGATGGCCCTATAAAAAGAAATAAACGGCGGAGAAAAGCATGCCATATATTCCACTTCTACTCTAAACCTTAAATAAATTGCAAAATGTTCTTCTTTAAATTCATTGTTCAGTATTGGTGCTGACATGTATTCGAACAATTTGTTTGCTTTGTCAATTTGGCATGTTTCAAGGAGCAATGTAAAAATTTTAGAAAGTATTCCATATTCTTCATTGAGATTCGGCACAAACGACAAGTTGGTACGTTCCGATGCAAAAAGCTCCTGCATTTGTGTTGGTGTTAACAATCTTTTCTCGTTCATAGAATGGAGTAGTTGAAGACAATAGGCAGTCAAATCATCTCTATCAAAAAAATAAAAGGGAGATACACCAAAGCTGTTGAGAAACTTTGAAAAAGGTTGAACAGGATTATAATCCAATTCTACAAAGTCATGCATGTTAATCCTAGAATGTGCCACAACCCAAGCTCGACAAACATGACCAAAAAAAGTGGTCGCTACTGATCGTGCCACATTTTGAATTCGAGGAAATAAATCAAAAATAATTTTCTCCAAATGCACTAGTTGTTGATAGTTGTGACATTGAAACATATCTTCTTGCCAAAACAATTCATTTTGTGGATTAATACAGCTACATAGGTCATAAATAAGATCGAGTGCAGGATCTATATTTACATGAGCAATACTTTGATCAGTGGCTCTGTATAACATCCACAAATACACAAAATATTCCATCATTATTTTTTGCTTGTCGGTTTCACGGTCGCTTCGGCAGCATGCAGTCACAACCTTGCCATTGAGTAGTATTCTGTCATCAGTAATAATACAAAATTTAAAATTGTCCGACGTTGCAGGAATAGTGTTGAGAATTATTCCTAAAGAGTTCAAGTTGACGGAATGATGTAACAAAACTTGTACCAATTCATTGAAATTATTGGCACATTTTTTTTCATGAGATCGATCATGATGCTGAATTTCATCATTCCAATCACACTCTAACCACGTCATGGTTGTATTGAGTGGAATTTTAAATGACCAATAATGATCATTTCCAGTTTCATCGGAGATGCCTAAAGAAGAAACTTTTAACACAATCATGATGATCGGAACAACAAGTAGTCGTGATTCCAATCCACTCTCAAGAGTTTCTCAATGTGCTATCAATGACAATGATGACGATCAATAATGCGGATGATGAATATTTTTTTTTGTTTTTTAATAAAAAAAAAATGCAGCAAACAAGCCTCACCACGTTGTTCCTCGATTCAACAACTGTTGTTGGGCTGCACTCGTCGTCATTGGAAGGACAAACAGGTTTTTCTGTTTATAATGGTGATCGTAATGATCAAGACAGGACAGAATATCTGAACAATATTGTTGCTTGCAATGAATATTTTATGAAATTAAAGGAAAAGATGATGAAATCTAAAATACGAAAGACAAAATCATTTTCAATGAGTTTGAATTGGTATGCACGTTGGGACAAGCAGGAATTAAAGGAAGTACGAAAGATCAATTTAAGCTTCCAACGGATGTAAAAATATCGTATAGTCACAATGTAATTTTAGTGTCGGACACGCTTAATGATAGAATTAAAGTTTTTAACGCAACAACCAAACAATTTGTAACAAGTATTCATGCACCATCAACAAAGCCATGGTTTTTGTGTGTACAGGAAAAATATAATGGTTCTGATTATGATGCTCTGATATTTGACTGTACAGGAGACAAACGTGCGTACAAGTATGACTTGCATGGCTTATTATTGTACTACACAAATTTAGGGGACAATAGTCAGAATCATGATCAACAAGAATATCCGTTCATTTGGAAATCTACTGAATTTCTTTCTCCACAAGGAATTGCAATTTTTGACTCTAAAAAGGAAGTGTATATTTGTGACAAATTTGAAAGCATAAGCGTGTTAGACGCGGCTACAGGATTATTGAAACACAAAATTAATCTTGGTGTTGGATTGAGTGGCATTTTCTTTACCAACGATGAACACCTCTTGTTGACGGAATGGATTTTTTTCAACACGAAACATGGGTTTTCCATGTATTCCATTTCACCACCAGAGAGATGTTCATCGAACGGCCAACCCAGCAATCACACAGAAGATTGGGAACCAGTTTTTGAATTGAAACAAACAGGAACCATGAGTGGAGAGTTTTCTTACCCTTCAACCATTATTTTCGACAATACCTCGAAACACATCATTTTGGGGGACTTTGGAAATAATAGAATTCAATTTTTTGATATCGATGGCAACTTTGTAACTTCCTTTGGTGAAATGGGAGGCTCTGCTTCACAGTTACATCACCCAGAAGGAATGTGTCTTAATGAAGAAACTGGTGAATTGCTTGTTGTGGATCAGTACAATCACAGAATTCAAATTTATCGATAATCTAATCAACAACTCTGTGGTTGGAATTTATACTAAGGTTGGTTTGAAGACCAAAATCAACAATCACAGCCCCACTTCACTTGTTGGTTGCTCTGTGAATGCCTGCTGGTGTAATTTATCAAGAGTATCAAAATGTCTTTCGACCAATCAATTTATTGCAAACACACATAATCAGTTTGAACATAACCAATCATACTTCCATAGAGAACCTTAGAAACATATACTCTTTGAGCAGTGTAGACTGGATCGCTCACAACAAGAGCACTGGTTCCAAGAGGGAAAGAAGCCACTGCCTTACCGCTCAAAATTGGGGTTGGGTACATGCTTAAACCATTAATTCCTGGAGGGAGTTTGCATGGAGTGACACGATCACCGCCTCTGAATACAGACTTAATGTTGCACAGGTTACGAGCATCAACAAAACCTGCCTGCATATCAAAGGTGTAGACACTGTAGTATTGAATACCACACTGTGATGGATATGGTCCGCCACTGTTTGAAGCAGTTCATAAATCAAATGATGGATACGATAAAACAATGAATGTGTGGCGCATTGCCCATAGTTTTAAATAATGATCGTAACATTCAAAAAAGAATTAAATCATCACCCGAAATGTTGTCATCATTGGTCATGTATCCATAGCGCGAAATGTTGTCATCATTGGTGTCAATGATAACTCTATATCATCATCAAAATACTTACACAACTTGAACTCGTGATGATGATGGAATCAACAAGGTAAAGTTATTAGGAGCACACAAGGTAGGGAATGTTGGTAACCACGAATCTCCCGACAAGTTACAAACTTCTTTAAAGTTATATTGAGCCTGTGCCACAGCCACGCACAACAAGAACAATGAAGCAACGAATAACAAGGATGAACGCATTGGTGCTATTTTTTTTGAATTGCCAAATCCATCACCATGGTGAGAAGGCAAAGTTTTAAAATGTACAAGAAAGGTTACATTACAGCTCGCAAAGATTTGAGGGTGACTCTCTTTCAAGTGAACGGGTCATTGTTGAAAATATAGGACCTTACATTTGTTTCTTGGACAAGGACCAATACAACAATCGCTTGTTGGTATCGTGGCACTTGTATTAATGGCATGTACAACCCGATTCCTTTAAAAGTAGAAAGAAAGGGGAATATCCATTGAGACAAGTTGAATATCTGAAAAGATATTACTGTTCACTACTCGTTTCATATTGTTCGAAAAATATAAAGCAATGTCAATCATTTTGTCAAAGTGAAAACCTTCTTGGAAAGAGAGCTGTCGATAGTTTTCTAACTCTTCATCCATGTAAATATTCGGATGTGCTCTCAGTAAGGCAATGACAGCATGTAGACTCCTCTTAATAATTGCAATGTAGAGACAAGTTTCTTTGAAAGGGTGTGCAAGGGAAAATTTGGTTTGTGCCTTTCCAATTTCTCCTAAAGAAATATCAATCATGGATAAATGATTGGAAAGTAAGTATCGGGTGAGAGTGTCGTTTTCGTTATAAATAGCTAAATATAATGGGCTGTTGACCACAAAGTTTGAAAATCGAGTTGCGATTTTGACTTTGGAAATGTTAAGGCACGAATGAATTGAAAACTCATCAGAATATGGCTTTAAATAATTGACTGATGAAATTGCGTCAATATTTGGCGAGTAATCCAATGCACTGATTCGAGTGGCTCTCCTTTCCAATAGTTGAACTCTCTGTAGTTTGTACATGGGAGCAAGAAGTTTCATAATATTGGTACTGGCGATCTCTTGTTCCAAAAGATTTTTTCCACCAACGTCACCTACAGCATGAAATAGTGTTAAAATGATCGATTTGGAATATAAGGAGCTCCCATGGAAGAAATCTATTCTTGGCAATAATTGATACGTTGAATTAAAAAACTCTGATATTATAGATAAATTTCCAAGTCTACATGCCAGATATAATGGTGATTCTTTCATAACTTGATTGGCGTGATAGGGAGATAATTTTCTTCCACGAGACAATTTTTGAGAGGGATGTTTCGAATATTGTTCTAACAATAATTTCACAATTTCCAAATTTTGTACGCGAACTGCTTCATACAAGCATGATATTTCAATATTGTGTTCTCCATCTGAAAATAGACCTCTCTGAATGTTTCTGTTGTACTGATTGTCGTCTGTATGATTCTCCTCATATCCAAATTCAAATGGACAAGCTCCATTTCGCAATAATTCCTTGACAACCTCATATTGATTGAAATGAATGGCTGTAAACAATGGAAATGCATATCTGAATTTTCTACTCAAAATAAACTTTCCATTCTTTGCTGTTAACATTCGTGTGATTTGATATAAATCTCCATTTTGACAATGGTTGTGAAATATCTCTGCATCATCAGACGCGTCCATCTTATTCTTGAGATTAATGAACCGATAGCGTGATGATGTAGAAACTGTTGATTCATCCGAATAGAGTTGAGCATTTCCTCGGACTACATCCAACAAGCCAATGGTTTGATCGCTTTGTTCAATCACATTGGCAAGGTCAGTATCATAGATGGACATGTAGGATCCAGAAAACGAAGTGGCCAATGTGGACACACCACCAACCGAAGCCATAGTGATGGTGTTAATATTATTATTACTGTTGTTATAGATTCGGGATAGAGATTGCTGTTGTCTCGATTCAGATGTTGAAGCTCGGGATGAACGAGATTGCAGTGAACACGACAATGAAGAAGAGGAATGGCTGTTATTGCGTTGGTTGTTGCTGCTTCGTTGTGATGAGGGAGCTGGAGTTGCGAATTGGAAACGTGGGATCATTTTCTTTTTGGAATTAAGAGGTTGCGTTGGAAACATCCATCCGTTGTTGGTGTCTGTAATTTCATAACGGATGGACCGACAACCCGTATCATCATATTAATATGTTTTGTTGTTCGTGTGTAAAATTTCTCTGAGGTTGATTTTGGCCGAATCATTGCCTGATTATCATCATTCAAACTGTCAACCATCATCATCAACAATTTGAAAAAAATGTTGAACAACACGGCTGAGACCACATCCACTGAAAATGGCGAGCTCAAAAACTATGGTCGCCAACACTCCTCACCTACCGTCATCAAAGTCGCTCAGAAAAAAGAATTTGACACACAAGGCTTTGGCAAGGAAGATTCTTCCTCTTCCTATTATCAATCCGATTTAGATGCCATCATTTTTAAATATGATATTCATCCCTTCTCTGTGTTTGATAAGATCGGAAATGCCTCCTCCTCTGCTACTTCATCATCCTTCCATTCATCATCATCCACTCCCGTTCTCGCAACGGTTCCTCCCCCGCTCAAAGACTTTACGTCGGACCCTGAGCTCGATTTGGTTCATCCATTTTTTTCAGAAGCCAAAAAAAAATATCATAAATTGGATGAGGTCTATCGGGAACAGTTGGAATTGTTAACGTCGGGAGGTAAGAAGAGGTCGGAGAAGGAGAAGATTGTGCAAAAATCGATGGATGCAAAGGTTGATAAGGAAGGATGGCTGGTGAAGGAAGGTCGGTTTAGAAAAAATTGGAAAAAGAGATGGTTTGTGTTGAGTAGTAATACGTTGAGTTATTATACGGCAAAGAAAAATAAGTTGTAAGTAGTAATGAATGAATGAGGCAAGATTGTTTTGTGACGACCGAAATGTTAATGACATGCAATCGAATGTAAATTCATTAATGGTGGTGACAATGATGTGTTCGTATTGGACATGACATTGAATGAAAATCGTGTGTGAAACAATTGGTTTCAAACTCTGAACACACAGGAAGGGAAAAATTGTATTGGATGGTACTCAAATTGTTCGATTTGCCAAGAATAGAACAGATGAGTATAAGGGATGTCTCGAATTGTACACTCCCAAAGATTCTACTTTCACATCGGATGGTATGAACAATCGTTTCTTGATTCAAATGGATGATGCAAGCACAAATAGTGACACCAATGAAGAAAATGATGACGATGACGACGATGATGACGACGCAGTAGGACGAACCTTGTATTTTGATGCCGAAGATGGAAACGAGGATGAACGTCGTACTTGGTATATTGCCATCAACAACAAGATTACCATGTTGTATTATACAAATTTGTGCTCTGGCTCCATCAATGAGCAAGTTATTGAATTTTTCAACACGACTCACAAGCAAAAGAAATTCATATGCAAGCTCAAACAAGTGGAAGACTTGATGGCCATTAAGGAACCTCTGAAATATCACGAATTTTTGCAAACTCTCATTCTGAAGAATAATCCAAATGTGTTAAATCTCTCCATCCTGTGCGAAGCTTTAGCAATCAACAAATCGATCACAAAGTTGGATATTTCTGGATGTGCTATTAACAATTTGGAACCTCTTGCTCAAGTTTTACAGACTAACAAAACTCTCTCGTCCATTAATCTTTCACATAACAAGATTGATGACGCTCAATTAATTGCTCTCTGTGAAGCTTTACCATCAAGTGGAAACTTGAGATTATTCGAATTGGACTTGTCCTATAACTTAATTAGCAATGAAGGTTGTACAGTCTATGTGCAAAAATTGGCTGATCTTCATTCTGTAATTTACATTGAAACATTGCACTTGTGCAATAACAAGTTGTCTGATGATGGAGCTCGAGCTATAGCACAAACTCTACCAAAATTGAGCCCACAATTGAAACGTCTTGATTTGGGAGGAAATAGCATTGGAAACGAAGGTGCTGCAGCCCTAAGTGACGCCATTTTGAAGATGAACTCTAAAAGCATGACCATCAAATCTGTGAATTTAGAAAATAATTTGATTGGTTTTGAAGGAACAAGTTTACTAAGCAAAATTTTGGAAAAAGAATTGTTGGAAGAATTAATGTTTGGAGGCAATCGTTTGGGTATCAATGGTTTGCAATGTTTGGCAAAAACAGGAAAACAAGACTTCCCCGAGTTGGAAATTATTTCCAAGTAGTTAAAAGAGGGTTATGTTCACCCCAGAGCTTGGGATATGCAATTACCACGTAATATTAATACAATAACTAATTCTCGAGGGTGATGTGTGAAAATAGATGATCACGTTGAAAAAAATAGAATGAACTTTATTTAGCCCAGTGAGGCGTTTGAAAAAAAATGTCGGACTTCTTACATCAAATCCTGGAAGCAAAAACAAGCCTAAAACGAGTCAGCAACTTAGATATCCCGAAAGAGGGAGCATCTCCATTCGCATTCTCCAGTAATTCTCATTCATCGTCTTCTGATAACATGATACATATTTATTGGAAACAAGTAGTCGATCCAAACATTTGTCTTCTTAAAAAGCTACAAGGCCATGATCATTTGTTTGGAACCGCTATCCAAGTGTTCGGGCCACTTATCTCAAAATTACTTCCATCATTTCGTCAAGTGTTGCAAAATCAGAAATTGTTAGAGTCGTTGAGTAACAATGAAGCCACAGTCATGCAGTCCATCATTGATGGGTTCATTTATGGAGGCAAAGAAATGAAATGTGACAGTATTGAGACAAGTTTGATGGTTTTGTTCCTCTTGCAAAGAGCAGTAGGGGATGTAATTCCCTTGAAAACCAAATGTGTCGAGTATATTATCAAAAATTTTAATTTAGAAAAAGCTTTGGACATCTTGGACTTGATAAATTGCTATGTAAAAAGAGATCGCGAATGTTTTAAGATGACCAACACGGTTACCATTCTTGAAACCGTCAAAGAATATTGTTTGGATTACATGGCAGTCAATTCGGATAAGGATGAATTTGAAAAGTTTATAATGAAAGACAACAAAGGTCGCTACACGTTTGAGCTTCTATCTTCTATTGTCAGAAGGAAAAGTGTTCGCAAAGTGACCATTGATGAAACTCCAAACCGGATCTCAAAAACTCCGTTGCGTGACATTTTCCAAGAACACCTGGAGACGGATATAAACTTACAACTGACCAACGGAAAGGTGGTGAAATGTCACAAGTCCGTTCTGCAATCCAATCACTTTTTTAAAGCATTACTCTCAGAAAAATGGGCTTCCCACACTCAGGAAGTATTTGGTGAAGAAATGGAGTTCATCATTCACGGTTGTTATGGATTTGTAGACCAAGTGCCCAATCGTTTGATGATTCCTCTCATGAAGAAAGCTCATGAATTGGAATTGAAAGAATTTTTGAAAATTGTACAATCCCGTTGGTCTGTTTCTGTTGAGAGTTTCTTTGAATCTGCACAAAGTTTGGAAGAATATTTGGATGACGAATTGTTTGAGGATGTGAAACGGAAATTGGTTGAATTTGGCATGAAGAACAAGAAAATTCTTTTCAGCAAGAACAATATTGAACATATCCGAAAGCTTCCCAAACTGAATGCTGAAATTATGGTAGCATTTGTTAATAGTTATTAATAATAATTTACATTCACGTGTCAGAACGAACAATATTGAATTAATAACTATTCCAGTTGTAAGTAAGGGATTTGGAAATTTGCAATTAGAATCATGTTATAAGGTAATACGCTTACTGAGTGTTCCAGTGTTATATGCTTCCATTTTCCTAGAAAATGTAAATGTTGAAAAAACTTCGTTCGTAACAGTGTTGCATGTGAGTGTGATATTTTCCAAATTAAATATTTTCTTTCTGTGGATCACTCCAATTTCCTTGTCACCGTTGTCTTGTGTTGAAGTAATTGTAAAGTTGGCCCAATCGTCATGAGTATGCAATATTGGGTGTTTCTTGATGAATTTGAATTGAATACAAAATTCATTGATGGTCATACCATTCCACTGCTTTCGTTGAGTCCAAGAGTAATATTGAGCTCCAGGTTGTTCGTGGAAAAACAAATAAAAGATCGTTGCTGGCAAAGTTCCGAGCGTTTTGTGAATGACTGTGCTGATATTATTCCATGTCATTTCTTGACATATTTTGCTCCTCGCACAGACACAAAAATTCGCCCACATCAGTCGAACGGCCATCTTTCGATCATCTTCAACAATTTCATCAATACTCTTGTAGCGAGGAATAAATTTTTGATTTGTCGATTTCAAGCAGAAGACATGCTCATGATTATCGCTCTCATCAGTTTCGTCATCATCTTCGCCTTCATCTTCTTCAGACTCTTCGGATGCTTTCAAATCTTTCGAACCCGAAACTGCAGATGGTTGCCTTTGATTTTCTTCCCGTAATTTCCTTCTCTCAGTATGCCACAAATTTAAACACATAGAAACATGTTCCGACAATTCATCATGATTGGTTTTCAATAGTTCTGTATTATTATTTGTTTCATCGGATGATGATGCACTCGACTCGTAATCACTTCTCGTTCTCTTCAAATGATTGAATGAAATTTGTTGCAAACAAAAAGGACAAATCCTAACCGCATCTTTGGACTTGCTGGAGTGATGGATGAATTGAATCGTTCGTTGCAGTTCATTTGAGATCTCTTCGTTTGTTGAGCTGTCATGAGAGGATGAACTTGGGAGCATTTTTTTTATGTGGGATGAGAGATAAAGAGATTATAATTTGAAATTGATATGAATCAAATTCTTGACAATATCGATTTGTTTCAATGTATACAACGCGCAGTAATTCAACTAAAGCAAATAATGTAACTCGTTGCACTGATCAATGCGTTACTGCAACTGAAATACCTATTTCCATATATAGATAAAAATCATTTTCAGGTGGATTGGATAATCAAACACAATGATAAAGCAGATTCAATGAAGTATTGAAACGTATGTTTACGGATTGAATTTCATTTACAAAATAATACTATTTTATTAATTGATTAAAAAAAATGATTCTTTCGCCCAACACAACGCCAGCGTTAGTGAAAAGAATTTATGAAATTTCGGCTCGAGCCAAACAATTGAAAACATTATTGCCAATCGCTACAAAAATTGTGGATTATGAATTGAATGAATTGATGGTAAGTGAGGGAAGGCTGAGCGGAACAATGAAATTAATAATGATGATGATCACGATGGAATGGCAACTATTATTATTTATATGGATGTTCAAATTATAAAATCAATGTTAAATCATCGGAATGTAATCATTATATTTTTGATAGTATCAAGTGAGAATCGCTGTCGCAGGATATTTAAAAACAAGTAATTTGGAAAAGGAGATTGAAAAAGAACAAGAAGCTGAAGAAAAACATGTAAAAATACCCAAGCAAGAAGAGGCCCCTCTCACACAAGATCCATTCCGACCAATAGATACCACTCTGGAGGTGACATCAGTCGAGCCCTACCATACAATGTTGTTGAACAAGTTTATGGTAATTCCAGAACATTTGTTAATAATTACGAAAGAATTTAAGCCTCAAACAGAACACTTGACAATGGATGATTTTAAATCTGTTGTCACTACTTTGAAACAACTTCATGAAGGTAATCAAGATGCTGACGATTACATTTGTTTCTACAATAGAGGACTCTATTCAGGAGCTTCACAACCACACAAACATATACAACTCATTCCAAGACGTGAAAGAAATGAAGCAACTTTGGAATGGACTCCCATTGAGAATTTTCCTCTTCCCAGACAATTTGACATTCATGTTTCCAAGTACCCATCGACAGTGACCGATTTCAAAGATTTCTCATTTTTGCATCAAATTAGATCCATCAAGCATTGCTTTGAATTCAGTGATGACGCAGCAATTGTGAAAGCTCTCTTTGAAGTTTATGTATCCATGTTGAAAGAATTGGATATGTATGAAGACAGAGTGGTCAAAGATAGCGAGGAAAGAGTGTTAAAAATTCAGTGCAACGCAGGAGAAATTTATGAGATTAGTCTTTGTCCAAAACGATACCCCAGCTACAACTTGCTCTTCTCTAAAAAGTGGATGGTTCTTGTACCAAGAAGAAACGAAAATTATATGGGAATTTCATGCAATTCCTTGGCATTCCTGCATGGATTCTTTGCCAAGACGGATGCTCACTGGGAGCATTTAAAATCAGAGGTCAAAATTCCCAAGCTTTTGGAATATTTGACATTCCCATCACATCATGATCATGCAACAAGTGCTAATAAATAGAGGGAGTGATCCTGGTGCTCACACTTGGACAATGATTCTGAATATTCACTACGAGGAAGATGCATTTCAACCAGTACAGGATTGCTTTTTACAAATTTTTTCTCATTGCTCTTAAATCTTTGAGCATTCTCTCAAACATTTTCATAAATTCATCCACATCTATAATGGTATAGTCGCCCTTACTATCTTTCCAATGATTCTTTGGATTTGAATTTTTCCAAATCTCGTACAAATTTCCTTTCCACAGAGTAATTTGTTCGAAACATTGCCAATTTTGAACTTCTTTGATGGACCACAATTCAAGGACTGCTGACTGTGAAGGTGGCAACCAGAACGCATGTGTGAGACCAGCACCGTGCATTCCAATTAAAAAATCTGAATGGTAGGTTTTTTGAATTTGTTCCTTGAAAGTAAGCTGGGCAAAATCAACCCTCTCAACAACAATATTCTTGTGTTCGAGCTCATACTTTTTGAGAGCCTTCAATAGATCATCTTCATTCGCAATTTGTCGTCCCATGTAACTGTGTTCGACTCCATGTTTGTTATAGGGTCTTCGACTCACGAAGAGTACTCGAATAATGTCACTACTGGGTTGGCTCGATCGAGGTGGAATATTAAACCCAGTAAGGATTCGCTCGGTGTATGCCGTGAGAGTTTTCAATCGTTGGGAACATTGATTGGAATTTGCTTTTGAAAAATCGGTCAAATGAGATAATAATGGAGACGCATATCCAGCAGGCTGAAAGATGGCTTTTTCAAATTTCACAATCTTGCCAGAAAATTCAGTTGCTCGTTTCATTGGTCTTCTAAATGAGAAGGTATTATTCCAAATCATGTCATAAGGTCCTGGGAAATGATTGTCAAGAAGTACTACTTGGACTTGATGATTATCTTGAATTT
The DNA here is from genome assembly GCF_003324165.1 of Naegleria lovaniensis. Lineage (NCBI taxonomy): Eukaryota > Heterolobosea > Eutetramitea > Acrasida > Naegleriidae > Naegleria > Naegleria lovaniensis. The sequence continues at coordinate 508,193 of NW_025407846.1, forward strand.
GGAAAAATTCATACATTAAATAGGTGTTGAAAAAATCGGTGGATGCATGAAACATGTTCACATGTTCATCAATTTCTCTCGATACAAAAAGTGTTGTTCCATCAACAAATAATTCTTCTTTTTTGGGTGCATCTCTGAGCATCTTGAACGAGGAAAAGATATCCTTTCCAAAATCATTTGGAAACTTGTCAAGTGTGAATCGTGACTTGCTAATTTCACAATCAGCCACTAAAGCGCCTTCCAAATAATTAAAATAAGTATTTCTCCTACACAAGTATCCAGGTCTATACTTTAAGCATTGGGCAGGTATTAATTTTGAAAAATCAATAATTAAATTATTGGATTCGCAAATGGTGTGAGGTCGAGTAGCTGCTGGTACATGTTCATTGGTCGTCATGTAACACGTGAGTGATGATCCTTCATTATTCGTTTTCGTTGGAAGACACATTTCAATCTTGTTGTCTCGCCATCGTTTCAATAATCCACAGTCATACTCGTTATAACAAACCCGAGATTGAAAATTCGGTATATCTGGTTGATTGCTATTCATGGCTTTGGAACAAACAAGAGGAGGTATTTCTCTTTGTTTGATCTTACTCTGATGCACAACAAGATTCTGATCATCATTTTGATCCAATTGATTCAAAGGTATTTTCTGTTCTTGATTGGCATGATTTTTCTGTTCTTGATTGGTATGAGATTGTTGTTTCGAATTCATCTTGGTTAATATCTTATTCACCAACCAGTGTTGTTTTTTCATTAAATTCCCTCCGGTGGTTGTAATTTTTCGGAGTATGCTCTCCTCATTGCCCGACTCTTCATGAACACGTCCGAGCTGTGCATGAAATGTAATGATAATAAATACTGAGAATATACAGAGAAAGAAGTAAATTCGAAGTAATAATTGCATGGAACGATGTGTGGTTGGTGATGTCATTTTTTTTGTTTTTTACAACACCAACTCGTTAAGAAATTAAGATTGATTTTAATATTTGGGTAATAGTTTGGACATTCAACTTTAAATTTATCTAATGATGAATAAATAGGTCTTGTTTCTGTCTGTGAGAAATGACGACTCTGATATTGGTTTCTATGTGATACGTTTTGTCAATAATTTTAAACGCAACCACTAAGAAGCTTCAACGTTTTGGCATTACAAACATTCAGTATCTTTTCGATATAAAAAGTTAATTCTGAAACGATGATGGTTTGTTGGTTAAATAGTAGATGAAATCATTGATTCCATTCAATCTAAGAAATATCCAAACATGCCCATAATTTGTTTTATCAGGATTATCAAAAACAAGTTGACACCATAGACACAATAAGGAGTTGTGGTTTATTTCCTCCAAGTTCTAAAATACACTCTTTCTGAGATTTCTCTCACTTTCCAAATAAGCTTTTGCTCTTGGATGTTTCAATACATTTTCTCTGAGCTTGGGAATTTGAGGAGCGAATTTAACAGGATCAATCTTGGTGTAGTAACTCAAGTTACTTGCAAACTCAACCAAATACAAATCAGCCCAAGTGAGTTTACCTCCAGGAAGCAAATATCCTCCATTGTTCTCCAATTCAGCATTCAACACCTTAAAAACGCTCTTCAATACTCCTTCAGTGAGTCCCTTGGTTTCTTCCTCCTTTCTGGAGCAAGGAAAGTTGCATACACAAATTGATTATAAGCATCTTCCAAAGCAGCAACATATTCCTCAGTGATAGTTGCTTCCACTCGATCGGATGGTTACAAATTACCTTCTCCTTCCTGAGCAAAGAAACGAGAAATGGCAATGCTTTGATAGAGAGTCCATTTGTCATTGATTTTCACGAAGGGCAACAACCCGTAACGAGTGGTTGGTTGAAAATCTTTCCAGTCCTTATCCTCAATGCCAACAAACTTGTAAGGAATGTTTGCAACCTCGGCGATCAATTTAACAAGATCCTTTGGTTTTGTGGATCAGATTGGTGATTGTATAATACACAGAAAGCACTTACAACTCTTCCATAGTGATCAAAGTATACAATTTCATAGACCATTTTGATTTACAACTCAATCTTTTGCTTGAAAAGCTTGCAATAAATGTTTAGATTGTTTTTTTGTTATTGTTTATTGCGTTGTTCACTTCAAGATGAACTATTTAATGTAATAACGCACCTATGAGACATCATGGATAATGAGCTCGTACTATAATACTATTGAAGGTTCAATTTGGTTCGCATGTTACATTAACATCCTCAAAAAAACCTCCCGCACTTTCGCCTTTATTTATCCCAACAATATTTTCTTGCTGTCTTGCTGTTAACTCTCCAAGAGCGTTTCTTCACCATTTGCTGAGTCTCAGACGAAGAGTTAACTTTTTCACTCTTTCTGTTATGTTGGTTGGGTGAAAGTTTCACACAAAAAAATGTTTCCTGCGAAATCATCTCCCCGCTTCTTATTCTTTCGCACCACTGTTGGGCATTTTAACGAGAGTACCATCAAAAAAAAATAGCAACATTGACGATCAATTATTTCGCGTTAAAATTGACGAATCATCATCAATTATTATTATCAATAATTGCGGAAAACATCAACAGCAACAAGACCAGCTATACAATACAACATATAAATTTTTATTAAATATATTGATTGACATTCTTGTGCATTGGAATGTGGAAAGTCTGATTATGTTTCGGAGAGTATACCGAAACACAGGGGACAAGCTTATTCTTGTGTGGCACATACTTAAGAGAGTGATCATCCAAGTTCTCTAACTCCAAACTGTTTTGAGTTGATTTTTTGATTTTGAAGAAAGAAGTTTTGGGCTCAGACTCAGTAGAGTCATCAGTTTGGGCAACAACATCAGTATTAGTCTTCAGTACATAATTGCCACAAACACACTCTGATTGTCTTAGTGTGCTCAATTCATAAATGTCACATAATTGTGCCATATCAAAGAACATTATGGCGTATCTTGCCGAGTTGGAGGATATGAATGCTTTGGTTAAGGTGAAGTTAAGAATTTCTCCCAAAAAAGCTGAATTATGGACTAACGGACCAAATAATTCGGCACTATTACCCAACTCAGAAGCTATATGGAAATTTTGGGTGGTTTTAGCAATTCCTGCTTCCTGTTGATATTCTTCCAACACTTGCCACAATTCATTAATGATAACTGGTAAATCTGCGGTGCGAAAACAATCATGTAATTTGTCTAAAACGTTGACAAATCTTTTCAACATGCTGACATGTTTTGATATTTCCTCAAAACCTTCAATTTCGTAGAACAAGTCTAGATAATAATGTACTATCATATATACCTCTATAGCTTTGAGATGACCTAGATTTTTAGTGATAGATCGTGGATGTCTATGTAAGAATGATGGAAATTTTTGTTGGAGATATAATTTGTCGAACTTCTCCCAACAAGGTATTTGAATTAATGACATCATGTCACGCAAAATTCCTTCGTATAGACAATGCATTGAATCATATGATCCCATATCTGTTGGTGTAGGATTCCAATTCTGTTTCAAAATGGGAGAGTACTCAGATGATGTCATTCCATATTGTGTTTCAAGATTTTCACCTTTTACGATGTTCCAAAAATCAATATCACGAAAACAGTGAACAATCCTTTGATTGCTTGGAATCACTCTTCGTAATGGATATCTAATAGCAGTTGTTGATTTGGAATTGACTTCTACACTCTCTCCAGGAATGGCACATAAGTGACAAAAGTAGTATCCTGATGCTTTGAAGAACAAAATTTCAGATCTTGCCGGTAAGTCTGCCAGCACTCTATCAATTCTCATCTCAAACTTTTCGTAATTTCCGTTAAAATAGTTCAAATCATCCATTAGTATTTGTAGACATAATTTTATCATGTCATGATTAGGTTTAACAGGTATTACCATCCACAATATATTGTTCTTCCTCTTTTTCCTTAAATGAGGTGGTAATTCGTTCAAGCTAATAGAAAATTGGTAAAAGCTTTGTTGACTGGATTGAAATGGTGAAACTCCATCTCCATATAATGTCCACAAGTTGGACAATTTTTATGAGTGACATCTTTTTGATATTGTTGACATTCTAGGCACATTGGAACTTTTCTTGTTTTAGATGATAACATGAAATGATTATAGTATCCAGATAGTGAGAGGTGGTCAATTGCATATTCTCTATCAGCATCACTTTTACATAATTGAAGTGCTTCTTTAACAATTTCAATCACTTGCTTTAAACAATTCTCAGAGAGAGATGCTGTGACTGTAAACCTCAATATCTTTTTTAACAATGCATCAAAATTCTCGTTTGTAGCGATATTAGATTTTACACTTGAAAATGAATGTTGTGTTAGAATATCTTCATCACAGATAGTTCCACCTTCATCGTTATAAAAGGAACTCAAGAATTCTTTCAATGTGTCATCCATACCAGAGACTTTTGGTAGAGAGTCCAATAATTCTTGATCATCATTAACACCATGTGTAGAAGTATCAACAGGAGTGTAATTATAATCTGTTCCTAAATAACAGCTATCATGATTGCAACACGATTGGCCGTCACCACATTTTGCTTTTTTATGACATTGAATACTATTGGATGGAATGTTGCGAATGTCTATATCGGCAGTGGTACGTTTATTGTTTTGAACAAGGGGAGAAGAGTATTGGGATGCCTTATTATTTAAAAAGTTTACCCCTTCAATAATCTTATTAGAAATGGAGTGATGTGATATAGTATCAGAATGATGAATATTTGGCTTTTTCCTTGAGTATTGTAATTGAGCCATTTTTTTTAAAGAATTTTACAGTGCAAGATCGAATCGACTCTCGTTACCCTGTTTTAAAACTGATTACAAAAGTTTTGATCCATGTTAACATCACATCCATGTTAACGGTTTTGCAAAACAGTAAATAAAGGCAGTACCATTCACTAATCCCACCCAAAGCAAAGTTTTAAAAAAATGGCAGGAAAACCAAAATCATCTAGCAATAGTAACACTAATACTCAAAAGAAACCCAGTAGTAGCTCTGATGTTGTGCATGAGAAGAACTCTCCCAAGATATTTGAGTTTAAGGAAAGAACACCAAATTCCTCGGAAACCATAGAGAAGAATGCAACTCAGTCATTGCAGGAAGCTGAGGTCCATTTATTTTCCATGCTTAAGTTTTGCAATAACTTGCTTCTAAATACAGAGCTGAAAGATATGAAGAAATGTGATGCTCAGGGAGCTACATATATTTTGCTTTCAATTGTTTTACAATATAAGAAGCACAAAGTTTTTACAGGTTTTCAAGGCAAGAATGGAACTCCATCTAATCTCAAAGCCAATTTCCTTAAGCATTATGACAATGAGTTTCTCAAGAAATTAGTTTCCGAGGCTGTAAGAAAGATTTCCATTGCTCTTTTGAAGCTAAAAGGGTTTGAGATTGAAGAATTTGTATCTGAGGAGTCCGAATTGAAAGTTGGTGACAATGTTGAGATGTTAACACATATAGATGACAGTACTTTCAGAATAGCTAAAGGAACGGTGGCTACAACTCTTGATTCAGAGGAATTTCTAATCGAAAATACTCAAATGTTCGTTGAGTCGTTTGACGTGGATCTTTCTAAACCATTCAGCAGGCAGATGTTGCTGAAAATTCAAGACAAATCAGCTTCTCCTCCATTAATTGTAACTCCCTTCTCTAAGGTACACAGAGGTTTAAGCTCTTCCCAACTCTGTTCTGTGTCTAAAGAAGATACCATGTCCTCATTAAACAAGAATACAGAGAAAAGAAGAAGAGAAGAGGACAACAACGAGAAAGATTGTGAGGAAGCAAATGAGACACCAATAAAGAATAAGGTAAATGACAACGACGAGGAAAGTTTGCAAGACAGAGGAACAAACGATGATAACAAGGATCAACAATCTGTTGTGAAAAAGAAGAAGGTAATTGACCTTGCTCATGATGATAGTGATGAGGGTGAAATGACATTCCGTTCTTACAAGAAACAGAAGAAAGTAATAGACTTGGAAGAAGATTGGGAAGAATGGAATACATTCCAACTTTATAAAAAGGAAAAGGCAAAGAACAAGTTGCTCAAAGAGGAGGTGCAAGAGCTGACCTCTCTCCTTGCGCAACTAAACAAACCCCTAGGGATGATGGTGAGTCTACAACTACAGCACCCAGAGTTGCTGCCTTCTCAATCCGTCAATGTAACACTGGGATCAAGAACGGAAATCATTCCAGCTGGCATGATACAGCAATTGGTAAGCGCAAACAGGACGGAAAGGATGAAGATGATGAGCCTATATCTGTTCCGAAAGGACTACCTTGAACTGAACAATGAAGAGAAAAATTTATTGATAAACACTATCGTGGAATGCACAGCAAAGACGGGCGACAACAAGACTGTGCAAAAATATAAAGCATTGTATCGTACCATTAAATCGAAGGATAAGAAGTCCAAGAACGAGAAGGAAGAAGAAAGAGATGAGTAAAAGGGGTAATCGTAATAAACCGTACAATTAATTTTATAAAAAAATTTCCTCAACATTGAAAGGGAGGACTATACTAACTACAAGTTTAATATCATTGATTCACCATCAAATTGAAATCCAATAACTATTAATCTTTAGTTGGACATAATACAGATCAATTCGTCTTGGAACACTCATTCTATGTAAGTAATTTGCTTCCAAATTTATGCGAATAAGACCTGGGCTTACCACTGTGCAAACCTACAAAGAAACAAAGTATAAATTGAGAATGATGTTATTCCGTTAATCTGCCTTACAAAATAATCCGTCTATCTGTGTTCAGGAATTTTGTTTTGAAAGTGTTGAAGATTCTATCAACAAACCACAGTTAACAGAATTTGCTATGATCATCGTCCGTGGTTCTATTATTCTTTACTCTCATATTCAACCATATCATCTCATCAACGATACCACATATAACATCAACTCAAATAGCTGTCATCACGTGAAATATGTTCTTGTTGTCTAACAACTCCATTCATCAATTATTCACCACGGAACTCTTTTTTCTCCCGAGCCAACGACAACTTCGAATTTGATTATTTTCAATTTGGGTTCCACACTTTAACATCGAACTCCCTTAGCTTTAGTACCTACAGCATTCAGCATTAACGTAATCTTAGCAATCGAGATGAATAGCTCTTCCATTGGAGTATCAACTACATTCGTTCTCAGCACTTGCCTATTTATTTATTTATTTTAATATTAATTCGGAATTGTTGATATACATTCCGAACGTTAAAGCATTCTCAACGTGAACTGACCAAACCATGATAATATCTAATCTCTTCACAGAAATATCGTCATCCTATTCAGAAATTATGAAGAACGTGTTGAACGATTGAACTAGTTTGCTGGATCTTGAGACGTAAATTTTGTGGAAAGAATCACATTAGATTGGATTCCAAACGATATTTCAACACCATTCCAGTTTTTTCCTCAGAGTGAAACAATCTCAAAACGATAAGAAGAGCAATGGACAATATCAAGTTGCAACAAGTAATCCACAACATTGGTCAACATGTAATCCTTATTCACGACAGACCAAGCACACAAGTTGCTGTAGTGATTTTGAAGTGATTGAACAATATTCTTTGACATCAAGTTAAAAAAGGACTGTGTGGCTGAGACAAGATTTCATCATAGTTTGTTTGTTTCGTTGTGACAACAACTGTCACTTGACGAACTTAATTGGGAATACTAATTAATCATTAATGCTTTTGATGATGAGAAGTTTGGCGTCATCATAGTACTATGAGTCCTTGACGCAACCTTGAAAATCTTCCTCTTACAATTGCCACTGATGCCTTAAATGTCAAACGAGGATTTCTTGTCATACTCTACTGATAGCCACAATCACCAAGACTCACGATTCGACCAATATCCGTGAGCCAGAATAGGAGTGGTAAAAGATGTACAAATATATTGAAGATGGTGAGTGTTTCAAATTTAAAGCCATGAATACCTGTTTTTTAATCTTTAGTTGAACGTAATAGGACAGTGATTCAGATCAACCCATGAACATTTGATACACTCACATTCTCTGTAAGTATCGCCTTTACATTGAAACATGGTTGTGAACTATATAGGAATTGAAGTTAGATCCTTGACATAAGCATTATGCCTCGCTACAAAGATACGGTATGTTTCTACATTGTTAACAACAACACGAGTTTGGAATTAATTGGAGGAAAACTAATGGGTTTGAAACTCGCCAAACAACCATCCTTAGGATTGGTGTTTGAGGGATTTTCTGCATATTTTGTCATTAGACTTTATTGAGCAGATCAAATCACTGTTCACATAGTAGAAGGTAAGCGCTTATATTTGAGCCTTTTTCAATATTTCATTCAAAACATTTCTCAGTTCTCTATGAGCTCCTCTCTATTTCTATTTGTTAGTTCTTGTTCAGAGTATTGGAATCATATGTATGTTCATGTTAAATTTTGCGTACATGACAATGAGATTAGAACAAGTATATACTCCACTATTTAAATCGCACCATGTAAGTTATTTCGAGTATTGTTGATGCATCTGCTGTACTGAAATGTTATTTTCATTGTTGAATTTGAGAAGAAGGGAAAAGGCGTTTTTATTTGGAGTTGATTTATCTATTGGTGATTCTTTTGATGTAAAATTTAAAGGTAAGTTATGGAGGATGAGCTGGTAGTTTTTGAATGAACGAATTGTCAAACAAATTCACTTTTTACTGTGATCATAAGTGTAGACTGATGATGTAAGTAATTACTTTGAATTAGCAATCTCGTGGTCACTAAATAGTACCGCCTTATTTCAGAGCTCTATATATTTAATTTGTTGAGGATTGAGGGAATGAAAATATTTATTGTATTAATGTAACTGTAATTGATGTATTTAATTGAATGAGGAATTGATATATGGTGATACTGTGTGTTGAATGAAAGAATGTGGAACAATATGAAGTGTCAGTGGAAGTGTGGAGAAATTGGAAAAGCGAAACAAGTAACAGAAAATTGTGAAAAATTAACAACAGGAAAAACGAAACTAGTGACAGCAATAATTGACGAAAAAACGAAACTAGTGACAGCAATAATTGATATTTCTGCATCAATTTTCTACGTCAATTTCGAGCGTCAATTTGACGGCGCAATTTCTAAAACGTTAATAGGGATTTTTGACGTTTTTTATTGACGAGAAAACATTAATTTGTTACGTTTTTAAAATGTGAATAAAAATTTTTTCATCAACTTTGCTACATTAATTGTTTACGAATTTTTAAAAATAATTAACGTCAGCAAAGGGGTGCGGGTCAAGTGTAAAAAAAGAAAATTTCTATGTAACGATATACAACACAAGGTAATTTTTAGACGAATTGGTTTGTGCACGCTTGATGGTATGAGTATCCATCGAAATTACCTTCTGACAGCACAAAATCCCTTTATTTATAAAGGTATAGAATGGTACAGAGGGGTGAAAAGGGTTGAAATGGAGGAAATGACGACATTGTTGGCATCGATCAATAACCTCTGCTCATGGGAGAACAAGAATCCATGAGAAGAGGCAACCCTTAATAAGAATTGTCATGGACAAGGTGAGTAAAAGACAACTAAAGAACAGTATCAGGTTTTAACAAGAGCTTACCGTGGTTCAAGGTCGATTGAAGTGAATCAAGACCTGAGGTGCTGGATCAGAGGTTGGCTTTTACGCAACTGATTCCTGGAGAATCCGACATGGAGTCCACTGATCCAAAAGGTACCTGAAGAAGATTATGACTTCTATCAGGGTTTAAGCAAAGTGACGCCTACGGACCTGATTAAGGTAACATAGTGTCGAATACCTTAGACCACCAGACAAGTTGTCTTAACAAGTCCACTACTGGGACCTGCTTGCTCCAGGCAAAGTGTGACAAGGTTGGATTTAGAGATGACTCTAAACAACTTCACAATTGGTGTGAAGTAAGAAGGAGTTGTTCACGAATGTCGTGAATGAGGTGTGAAGGAAAATAAGGAAAGACAAGGAGAGGAAACATCATAGGGTGGGACGGGAGGGTGTTTGGTTGATGGACATGGTTGACACTACACACTGTGTTGTTGAGGTAATTTTTCTAGCGATGTTTCCCTCTAAAAATTACAATTACAGTGTTGTAATAGAGTTACAATCTTAGACACATTCGTGTCACGATAATGTAACGATATACAACACAAGGTAATTTTTAGACGAATTGGTTTGGTTCAGAGGTTGTCTTCCTTATTGAAAAGTGTGTTGGAAAGTCCTCTATTTGCTAAAGCAATATTCCTAGTGTATGCATTGCAGGCGTTTGATTTCCATTTACCTGCATGCATGATCACATCCAACGATTCTCCTTCTTCGGTGAGTTTGGAAGCTGCTCCGATTCTAAGGGAGTGCCCTAGAATATTTTCCTTAATGTTAAGGATTTTTCTCACTTTCTTCATGAATTCGCATATGTGGTTTGATGTTAGGAAACGATTGTCGGTAAAGGAGAGGAAAGGACTATTTCTTTCTTTGAAGTGGTGGACTTGGTCTCTGTATGAGGTGATTAATTTCACTGGGCAGTACTTTTGGTTTGGGGCTGGTTCGATTATGATGGGATCTTTATCGAGATTCATCTTGTCGGTTTTGTGACCTGAATTAATTATTTGAATCCAACCCTTCTTTGGTTTGTCCCAGGTAATGTCACACCATTTAATAGAAGCAATGTCTGAGGGACGAAAGAGTGTGCGGAATCCAATGATCATGGTGGTTGCAATCAGGAGTTTTTCAAATTTGTCCTTCTCGGATGAAGGTTGATATTTCTCCATCCAATCTAAGATGTGAGAAATGGAAACTCCATCCCTTTGAAGAGATCGTTTGTGTATTGCATTGTAAATTCGTTGACCACCCTTAATAAGGTCATTAAATTCCGGTTTCCACTCCAGGTTGATCTTATAGATTTTTGCAAAGAATGTGAGTGAAGATTTAAGGCGAGGAAGTTCCCAGCCTTTTTTGTTTTCTAATTCATAGAAAACAAACTTTTCAGCTGTTTCATAAGTGAACGGTAGTTGGTGCCAGAATCTGTATTCTTGGAATCGTTTGAAGCATCTCCACATGTGAAAGATGGAGTCCGGACTGTAAGTGGCCTCTAGACAGATGGTTCTCCAACCTTCGAATAGAGGGCTCCATCCACTTCCACAGCCAAGAACTCGTTCCATTTCGAGTTCTTCCAGATTTCTGTGGAGGGCGATATTATAAGCATCTTTCTTGGAAATTTTTCTATCCTTAAGGAGATCTTTGTAAGCACAGGATACCACCATGAGCTTGTCCAGTTCGGAATAATCAAGGAACCCTTCGCTCGGTTCTTGATGATCTGAATTATTGTTAGTGGAATTAGACTGAGAGGAGGAGACATGTAATTGTTGTCTTTGCTCCAATCTTCTTTGAAAGCGTCTTGGAGATGGGTCCAAGAGTTGAATTTGATGAGGTGGTGGTTTTGGGCTGATGCAAAACGATCCACTGTGAATGGACCGAATTTGGCGTTCAGGAGTTGGAAGAGTTCTTTGGAAGTTTGCCAGTCTCCGACTCTCGAAAGTGAATCTGCTACTACGTTCTCCTGGGAGGGGATGTAGCTCACTTTCAAGATTGACCAATCTTGTTGGAGAAGGATCTTCCATATAGATCTGGCTATGGTGGCCAGTGAGTCCACTGGGCCATAACCTTTCTTGAGGTAGGAGATTGCTGTTGTATTGTCCACGATGCAGTGGAACTGGGTTTTCTTGGGGTAAAGCTGGTTGGAGGCTGCGTTTTGAAGGAACAGAAGAACTGTGGATAGTTCTTTGATGTTGATGTGGGTTTCTGGGTTCTCCCAGGTACCCACTAGAACATTGTTCCCTTGAAACGCACCGTAACCGAGAGTTGAACTGTCCGAGTATATCCTTTGGAGATTCCAGGTGATCTCGAAAGGTGTACCTTGAGACGAGAGGATTATGGATTTGAGGATTTTCAAATCCTTTAAAACGTTGGAGAAGATTTTCATTGACGAGTTCCAACCTATTTTGTCCACTACTAAGGACATGCTTCTTCTCAACCTGTGACAGAAGCAAGGAATTGCTCTCTCGGCAAGTCTGAGGAATTCCATTTTTCCAGTGAAATGAGCTATTGTTCTGCAAGGAACTGACAGGTTGTTCTGGGATTTGGTGATTAGATCGTCGATCATGGTTAGAGCTGTCTCCTTCTTGGAGGTTGGAATTTGAATAGTTCCTGTTTTGAAGTTCAGTGTTAGGCCCAAGAACTCGATAGTCTGTGTTGGTATTAAGATGCATTTGTTGGGTTGGATAAGGAAACCGAGAGTGTTCAAATCTTGAATTACTTGGTTCGTTATTGATTGACACATTTCTGGGCCTTCCAGGCTGAGGATTAATATATCGTCGATGTATATGAATATTATCCAACCCTTCTCTCTCCACTTCTTCACTATTTGTTTCATGATTTTTGTGAATATTTGTGGGGCGTTGGATAATCCGAATGGGAGGACATTGAATTGGTAGAATACTCCTTTCCAGACGAAGCCCAAGAGACGTCTCGAGTTGGGATGGATAGGTATGTGAAAATAACCTTTCGATAGGTCTATTTTGCAAGCATACATTCCCGGAGTAAGGATCTTGATAATCTGGCTGAGGGATTCCATTTTGAATGAGTCCAAATCTATACCGAGGTTGACTTTCCTTAGATCCAATATGAATCGGAATAGATCGGGTCCCTTCTTGGGAGCAAGATGCACTGGATTGAGTACTAGTGGAAGTTTGTTTAAGTTTGGGTTGAATATTGAAATGATTTGGAATTGAAGCATTGAAATTATTTCTTGGTCCGTCCAAGCTGTTTGAATTGGTCCTGAGATGGTGTTTCTGCCAAAGTTCTTCCATTTGGTTGGGTCGGAAATGATTGGAACTCCATCTCTGATCCATGTGAGGACTTTTTGGGAGGTTCCCCACTGTTCCCAATTCTTGAGGTATTGGGAGACTCGACCTCCTTGGAAGTCATTGTTTGGACTGGGACTTGGAGTCTGAGTTATTGGAATAATTTCCTTTTTTACCATTGTTGGTGTTTGAGTTACTCTTTTTTCCATAGTTGTGATTGGATCCTGCATTGGAGTTCTTTTGGTATTTGTTGTTTGTGGGTTGTGAGTTGCTTTTTGTAGAAGTGAGTTGTTTGTTCATGTTCTTCATGTATTCAAAGTTAAGTGCATCTTTTCTTTCTTCTCTGTTATTATGGATGTTTGTTTTCAATTCATTATGGACGTTTGTATTATTGAGCTGTTGGTTAATTTCTCTGGAGATGTCTTCCATTGTGTAATTATTCTCAGCTGCGCAGTCAAGGGCATTGGCTATTCTGTTTGATAGTAGCAAGCCTAGCGCTAGTAATTCTGCTCGGGCAATGAGATCTGTTGACATTGCTGAACAGTTGAGTGCTTTGCAGGTAAGGCCGCTGCAAACTAATACTGTGTTAAGGATTGGAAGGTTTAATTCCGGACGTGGTTCGGTTTTAACATGAGGAATGTTTGTGTTTTGAAGCAGTTGTCTGTATTTTCCAATAAGGTAGGTAAGAGCTGTTCCTGTTGGGGTCATGGTAAGGAGCTTTCTTATAATACTTTGTTGGAGAAGTTGAGCAAGTTCTAGACCGTTGAGTTTAGAGAGGTGGTCGGGAGCGAAGTTCCAGTTGTTTTTCAAGTATGAAGTGGTGTAGAACTTTAAGGCTTCATCTGATAAACCATTGAAAGGTGCGTTTGTAGTAGTGTGGTTGTTTGAAAATAGGTTGCCGGTAGTGTCGTTAGTATTGATCCATCTGGTGGTATGAGGGGCGATGGGAGCATTGTCAGTCTTGTTGGAATCTGTAGGGAATGGGATGTTGAACAGATTTGTAGGTTGTGGGACATGCAAATGGTTTGGTACTGACAGGTTAGGGTCGAATGGATGGTTGTTATTATTAAATTGATGTGGTTGAGTTATTTGTTGAAGGCGAGTTTCAAAGCCTTGTACCTTTGTGGTGAGTCCTTCTATCTGATCCATCATGGAATTGGAAAAGTGTTGTAAGGAGTTCTGGATGATTTGTTCAATATCATAAGGTGGTTCAGGGTTTAACTTTCTGTGTTTAGGATGCTCGTACTCTGATGGTTCTTCCTCAAAGCCTTGTACTGGGGATTGTTCAAGTCTTTTCTTGGAGTGTTCTTCTTCTTGTTGAGAGGAAGCTGTTTGGTTGATGGACATGGTTGACACTACACACTGTGTTGTTGAGGTAATTTTTCTAGCGATGTTTCCCTCTAAAAATTACAATTACAGTGTTGTAATAGAGTTACAATCTTAGACACATTCGTGTCACGATAATTGCAACCAGACCGAATATCCTTTGATACTCTGAAATTGATTTTCAATTTTGAAATCGTTGAAAGAGAGAAAGGTTACATGCCATCACAAGGAATTGGATTCTTCATAGATATTGCTATAATTATAATTTTGCACAACCATCATTCCGATTTTTCAACATCACACAACAAAAATTGATGGCGGTCCGTAATCATGTGTATAATCTCGGAAGATGGGCCACTTCATTCAAAGACTTTTCAGCCTACTTTCTCGCACAAGCTCTTTATTTCTTCAAAGACGCCTTTTGCTTTTCCATCTACGATGAACTGGTGATTCCAGTCAGGAAGGGTCTTTTTGAAATTGTTCAAAAGGCTCCATCGCTCGAAATGAGAAAGTTAACGGAAAATGAAAGAGAGCATTGTAAATATCAGTTACAACAGATCAAAGAACAGTATGGATCTACCAAAGGTACCCCACTCGAAACGATCGAAGAAGAAGAAAAATCATTGAACCTCACAACCAGTATTTGTGAATGGTTGAAAGCGTTGAGGTTTTTTCATGTCATCATAGGATGGGACATTTTGTGGCTATCTCTATTTATGATTTTGTCCATGAGCTTGGACAATATTAAATTAGTACTGAGAGGCCACATTTTCGACTTGTTGGAACATAATTTCTCAGAAGGAAAATTTTCTTCTTCGGAACCTCATGCTGAAGAACTTTCAACCTCCTTGTTGAGGAATGCTCTTCTACTGATTGCGAGCCATTGTTTCATGTCCATGCTCACCAAACTTGTGTACTATGCCAGTAGATTATGGGAATATGTCGAAAAGGAAGCCATTTCAGAATTTATGAGAGAATTAGTCTTGCTCAAGGTATCCAAGATTGCCATGAGTGAGAAACAAGAACGGTTCAACTTTGGAGTAATTTCCACGATTCTAGATGAAGATGTTTCTACAATTAGTAGCTCTAAATATGTCTTGTCGGAGACACACTCTCACATTGGATATTTAATAATTAGCTTCTTTACAATGGTTTATACTGTAGGATTCTTTGCCTCATGCTGCTCATTTACATTTCTATTGCTCACTGTTCCAGTTTATATTTATTTCATCAAAAAGCAAGAACGCACGCGAAAAGAAAACCTTGAAATGACAGACGAAAAATCATCTGTACTCTCTCAATTTATTCATGCTATGAAGCTGATCAAAGTGTTTGCTATTGAAAATGTTTTTGTTAACAAATTCGAAAATATTGAGGCAAAAATCAGACAAAACGTAAATACGAATAGTTGGATGGATTTTCTCATTGATTCCATATATTACTTGCAATCATTCATGGTATCTTCCATTTGCTTTTTTGTTTATTCGTATATAGAAGGCAAACCCATCACGCTTGGATTGGCTCTCACAGTCAGTAGTCTGGCAGATTATTTGAGGTGGCCTTTTTACAGCTTGGCTTCTGATTTAAGACAAATGAGTCAAATGAGAATTTCTTCAAAAAGAATAGCCAATCTTCTCATGTGTAAGGAACATAACTATCACACTGAATTCACAACAGAGGTTGGAGTGCTAGTCGATATGCAGAACGTGAGCGCAAAATGGAATTTTGAAACTTGCAACAACAACACGGACGACGACTCAATCATTAGAAATATTTCATTGAAAATTCATGAAGGAGAACATGTGGCTCTAATATCAAAGGTTGGAATGGGAAAGTCCACTTTGCTATATACCATTTTGAATGAGACAAATGTTATTCAAGGAAGTGTTCGTATTAAGGAAGGACTTTCCATTGGTTTTGTTTCTCAAAATGCATGGATACGAAACGGTACCATTCGAGAAAACGTTGTATTCTGTTCCAATTTTGACCAGAAACGGTACGAGATTGCATTATGGGCTTCAGATTTCGCCTTTGATGTTGAACAGATGACCAACAAAGATGACCAGATTATTGGAGAAAGAGGAATCAATCTCAGTGGTGGACAGAAAATTCGCTTGTCCTTAGCCCGAGCTCTCTACCATGATTGTGATTTGTACTTACTTGACGATATTTTCTCTGCCGTTGATATTCACACCGCAAGTAATATTGTGGAGAGACTCTTTCAGAGTGAGAATGCCTTGTTGAAAAATAAGAGTATTCTACTAGTCACACATCAATTACACCTGTTAAAGATGATTGATCGAACATTTGTGATGAATAAGGGTGAGATTATTCAGCAAGGAACATACAGCGAAATCATTAATAGTGAGAATATTTCTGATACATTGAACGATTTGCTCTCTTCTACCTACAACGTTCAAGATGAGACCAAATCGATATTCCAAACATCTCAACATTTAACAGAAGAAAGTGACAATGATGAAGAGGAAGATGGCGAGTCTCCATCTGATCAACAGGACGAAGAGGTCAAAGAAGACCCAAAAGTTATACAAATCATTGAATTCATGATGTCTCTCGGAAAGAAGAGCACCATCTTTTTATTAGGCATTGTTAGTCTTGCATTGATAGAACAATTTGCTCCAGTTTTTAAAGACTATATCCTTTCATATTGGATTATGGATGAGCAGTATGAAAAACATTCATTGGGCTATTATTTAAGCCTATACAATGTGGGTGGATTTTGTGAAATGATATCATACACGCTAAATAGTGTAGTGCTTGCATACTTTTTATATCTTGTTGGAGATGTGTATCAGTCATTGATTTTGGAAAAATTAGCTCAATCCAAGTTGAAGTTATTTGAAACAGTCCCTTCTGGAAAAATTATTGAGAGGGTCAATGACACCAACGAGATTCGAGAAAATATTAGATACATGTTTCAATACTTTGTTTCGAGTGCTTTCAAAGCGTTGGTTACTGTTATTATAATACTTTTCACAGTACCCATATCTATTTTATTATTTGCCATTGTTGCTCCGATAACCAATTATTATAGAAACACCTACTCCACTATTGAGCAACAAGTTTTAGATTATCAAACATCAAATCTTCATGATCCCACGCATACCATCTCAAGTGAAATTCTTGAAGGAATTGACACAATTAGAGCTTTTGATAGAGAGAAAAAGATGACGGCTCTCATTTATGAAATTAGAGAAAAGAAACATTTTACCAACAAGTTAACGTATTGCACTGAGTTACTTTGGAATTGGTTTTCAGTGAGATGCGGTTTTGTTAGAGAGCTAACAACTTCTCTAATTGTTTTAATCATTTTTTTATATTATTATAACAATTATAATAATGAGCAAAACGTCAATCCATCCAATAATGACACCATGTCAACGACTGAAAAGTTGATACCCATCCAAGTTGTTATTGCTCTCTTCTATCAGAGAATGAAAGATCTAATTGAGTCCTCAGAGACACTATTTTACACATTTACAAAAACAGCTACTTCTTTTAGGCCAGTTCAAAGAATTCTCAATTTTGTGAAACAACTTCCATTAGAATCTCATGGGACTCAATCAGTTTTAGAAAAGCCAAAAGATTTACATTTTGAAGGAACCATTGTATTCGATCGAGTGAGCATGAAGTATTCTCCAGAGTGTAATTTTGCCCTTGATGACATTTCATTTAGCGTAAAACAAGGCGCTAAATGTGGAATTGTTGGAAGAACTGGAAGTGGCAAGAGTAGTATATTTAATTGCATTCTTCGATTACAAGAAATTGAGAAGAACGAAGGAGCTATTTACATTGATGGAACTGACATTCGAGAATTACCCATTAGGGATTTACGAAAGAGTATTACATTTATTCCACAACAACCTATTTTATTTATGGGAACTTTACGAGAAAACATGGACTTTGAAGGAGCGTTTAGTGACAAAGAAATTATAACAGCACTCGAACAGGTGGGATTGCTGCACACCTTAAAAGAAAAGTCTGCCATTGTGAAGAGAGAGGAACAATCCATTCTTGATATCAAAATTACTGAGAATGGAACCAACTTCTCGAGTGGAGAAAAACAGCTCATTTGTCTGGCGCGAGCTCTATTGAGAAAAACAAAGATATTACTGATGGATGAAGGAACAAGTAATTTAGACAATTTCACAGATTCCATCATTCAAAACACGTTACGTGGACCACTATTTTCCAAAACCACTGTTTTGGTCATTGCCCATCGAATTGAAACAGTCAAAGATTACGAAAAGATCATTCTCATGAGTGATGGTATCATTGCCAAACAAGGTTCAGCAGATCAAGTGTTAATGTTGTCAGATGATGCCATCATCGAAGAAACGAGTGATTAGGTTGATATTGTACAAGAACTCGGAATTTCTTGTTCGAACAAGAAGGGTTTAATCGAAACACTCTTGGTATTCACATGCTATAATTCTCTGTTATTCAGTTGTTCGTTCCTACTCAAACATAGATTACACAATTCTAACATGTACTTGGTTGGAAGATCCTCTGGATACTTGGTTGCATATTCCTGGAAGGCCATTAAGGCTAATTCAAAATTGTTGGAAACATAATGCTGTGCAGCAGCGTTATACTCTTGCCATCTTTCATTCTTTTGTTTTTGAGAGAGCTCATACAACCACTCGTCCTGATTCACTTGCAGAGAGGCTCCAATTTCATAAATCTCATGCGAGACCGTACTCTGATCATCTTCCAAACATTCGACATACCCAATGAATCTCGTATGGAAGAGTCGTAAGGCATTCTTGTACACACTTTCGTCACATACCACACCGACTTGCATTTGAGAACCATAATCAGTCATTCGTGTGAGATGATCATGAATACTGCCCATGATTTTGAACGACCGAACTTCTGTGGTACCAATATTTCCACAAAAACTCATTCGAGATAGTGCTGCAAATCGAAATACAATAGTTGTGGCTGCTCGTGCCAAACATGGTGACTGTTGAATATTAGTGGTCCATTTGGTACTTTGTATTTCTGTTAATTTCTTCCTTAAATCGAGGCACATTTTGAGAGATCGGTCTTCATGATGGAGTTGCTCTTTGGAAGCGTTAAAGGCGATTGTGATGCATTCGTCTTCAGTGTGTTCCATTAAACTACTCGTCGATCGTGTGGACTGCTGAATCTTTTCAAAAATGTCTTGCAATAAGTTAACAATGTCAGAAGGTTGTGAATCATTCATCATTGAGCTCAATCCTTGTATTCGAACTTGTACCATGGAGATCTTCTTCTTTTCGAGATATAAGGAAAACTTGGAGGCAAGATCGAATTTTCCATGATTCGAAGAGATTTTTCTACTGTTAAGGAAGTGATAGGAACTGAGGGAATCCGCTGATTTTCTTATTTGTTTTGAATTTCGAACAGATTCTCGCATTTCTGTTGGCTCGGGTGTGTTTCCCTCTTCAGCATGAGCTTCTCTACCTTCTATTTGAAGTAGTACGTGAGCTGGAATGAAACTCTTGTATAATTCTTGAAGGTTTTGAAGTTCCACAATTTTTTGGTATGGAGAGGCAATGGATCTCGCAAATATAATGGAAGTGAAAACTGAAAGTCCAATGGCTATGACAGAACTGACAATATAGGCAAGCATGACACCTATCGATCGTTGATACAGCTGTGAAGAATATTGTTGTGAAATTTTGCTAATATATAATTCAACCTGTCTCATGTTGTTGATGTGAAGTGTCATGTTTCCAAACCATACAGATCCAGAGTATTTAGTGAGATTTTGACTACCATAGTTGGAGACAAGATAGTCCTCAATTTCCAAACTCACGGAATACGATTGAGAGCGCAGAACAGTTTTGGTGAACGTGTCCCAAATGAACGCAACGTCTTTGACTTGCAAGTAGTGTTGATATTGAGAGATTTTTGCTTGGTTTTGAACAAATAGTTTGAAATTCTCAGCTGGCATGGCATGAGACGTCAATGCAGCGCTTCCTAATGCTCTTTTTTGACCTACCAACAGTTTTCGAAAATGCAAAATAGCGTTAATGGTTTTCCACAATGAACGAAACCTACCTGTAAATTCCTTCATGGACGTAAGCGTATTGAACGAAGACTGAATGGTGAAAAAGGTGGAATCCGAGCTCAGTCCTGCTATCAGCATGATACTGTCAATCATATACGAATTCCAGTCCGTAAAGAAGTTAAACGCAAGAATGGGTTGCTGCGCAAGATGCAACTTTAAAATTCGTTCTCTCCAATAAGGTAGATCTGCAATGTACTCATCCACCACTTGTAATGCGCTCAATATTTGTGAAAAAGCTAAAGAATTGGTTTGTAACGTATTCAAAATTTGTCTTCTCTTTGACAAGAATTCCTCCAAAGCGACGTTCGTATCGGATCGTTTTTCCATCATGATTTCATAATGTTGAGTTCCATTAGCTCCTAAATATAATTGAGAAGCTCCTCTCTCGCTCTGACTACAATGTATCAAATTATTGAGGAGGTTCGTCATGACCGAAATATTCGAAATGAGCATTGAGGATTGGAGTTCAACCACTGAATTGGAAATCAAAATACAAGCAAAGACGACGAGAGAGAGGAAGGTGAATATAACAATGAGAATTAATTTTAAGGAAATGGGAAGCCTTTCTAATTGCTCCGAGATGGACACTTTGGGTTTTGAGAATTTTGACTCTTCATTATTAATATCAGACCCCGAAGGTAGTTTGTCGGAAGAGTTATTATTCAACGTGTACTTTTGGGAAATTTTCTCTTGTGGTTCTGGTATTACTCTCGTCATTGTTATATTTGTTGTTGTTGTGGATCGTTGTTCTGGGAATCGAATGATGATGGATTTAAGGTAAAACGTTGTTTAATTTTTTTTAAAACTTTGTGTTAAGCAAGAATTTTTAACCGCGTTTACGGTCATGTTTCCTTAAATATTGTTATTGGAACAAATAAAGAAAGTTCTAAACTCCTTCACGGAGATTGTTGTTGTTATACAAGACTCACTCGAGATGTGTTTCGATGGACATGAATGCAGGAACAGAACCATCATTATATATACTCTCACATTGAGACGTATGAGGTGCAACGCTTTGACAATAATCAACAAATTTTACAGTGTTTTTTGATGTTTGCCTCCTGTATATATTAGCCTGTCCACAAGGACAATAAAAAAAAAACTCGGTTGGCAAGAGATAAGGCGGGACCAGGTGCGTCTGTGCCTTATACGCAGCCCTATCTCAACAAAAAAAGCCGTTATCTTTGATCCAGGAGATCCCTCATATTGCCGATTTTCATCCGTTGCATTCCGAGTCGAGTTGGCTCCTATCATCAGTTACTGTAACGTTGAACTACTAGATCAATATAAAACTCTTTGTGAAACCGTTATTGATTCTTCAATCATGAAAAGTGCAATGCGGAATTCAAAACCAGTTCCACCCTTTTCCATTCGGGTGAAATTGGGATCCAAGCAAGCCAATGTCATTCTCGATCCCTCGCATGAAAGTTTTTCGAGTTTTCATTTGCACTATACATTGAATTTCACACCTGAACAGCGATTGTTTGTTAAGGTAAGGGAAATAATTTCATGCATTCACAATGGTCACGCTCTCAACATGAAAAGATTATTGCTTTGGAAGATGAAGAAAGCAAAGTAAGAATCAATTTCCACAATGATAAGGACATTCCTATGGGAACCATTTTAACCAAAGAGCAAATGATACATGATCTGCGTCCCAATAAGAATTATTTGGTCATTATACAGGACACGAGAACGGTCACTGAGAATGACCTTACACCGGATGAGTTAAAAGATATTAAAAGAGTATTTGACGAAATGGATAAAGACAAGAGCGGCAGTATTTCACTACAGGAGGGTAAGTGCATGTCGTTCGGCCATTTCAAAAAGTTCATTCTGCATACATGGTAACAAATATTTCACACCGATCAGTCAAACAATTCTACAAGCAAGAAATGGAATTAAATATGAGGATTGCAAGGAAAGTGTGTGATCAAAAGATACAAAAGCAAATACTTCGCAAGGAAATTTTCGAAAAGGAATATGTAAGAGCTTGTCAATTCTTTGAGACAATTATGAATTCAAACATTTCCCATTTCATGCAACAAGATACAGATAATAATCAAGTTGTGACTTGGGAAGAGTTTTTAAAGCACCAAGCCAAGGTCAAAGTTTCCAATAGAAAAATAGGCTAAAACAATGTGTGAATTCGAAAGTAGATTTCCATCATAGCTTTTCAACAATAACTGTTCAAATAATTGTATTCTCAATGTGTAAATTGAATTACTTGCTAAATTATAGGTCTTCAAGCTCAATTGTTCAAATAATGATTATAAGAATATTATTATTAAATTTCTTCATAGCCAGTAGCAGGTCGAGATCGTGACACAGACGCCTCTTCCGATGCGACTGCAGTTGCTGGAGCCTTCTTCTTTTTCACCTTCTTCTTGGTTTCTGTTGCTTCCCCAGTGGTGGCTGATGATTTCTTTTTGGTTGCTTTCTTCTTCTTTGGCTTTTCTGTAACTACAGGAGATGCCTCTTCATCCTCATCATAGAATCGTTCTGAGGAGAACAATGGCTCGCGCACAGGAACTGATTCCGTGTTCGTGTTTGTATGGATTGGCTGTGGAGGTGAAATTGTTGCAGTTGCAACTGGCTTAGTCTCAACCACAGAGGGTTTTGCCTCAATTGTTTCGTCTTCTTCATCGTCATAGAATGAATCTTCTTTCTTGGATTTTGTCTCTGTCACTGGGGTTTGAGGCTTTGTTGAGGAAGTGGTAGTTGTTTTTTGTGTTTTTTGTACTTTTGGTACTTCATCCTCCTCTTCATTATCGTTGTAGAAAGAATCCAAATGCTCATCCTGATGTGTAGGTGCCTTGTTGGATTCTTCATTGTCGTCACTGTAAAAGCCAGCATCATCATCAGCAATCTCCTCCTTAGAGAGTGTTGGAATCTCTTTTTTAATTTCTGGTTGCTTTTGAGGTTGTTGAGTGGCAGGAGATGCTTGTTTCTTGGTTGGAGTGCTAGAAGATGTTGTGGTAGTCTTTCTGAATGATTGTTTAGCCATTGGCACATATAATTCTTCCATAGATTCATTGACGCTTTGATCCATCATTGGTCTGTCAGTGTCATCATCGTCTTCATCTTCTACCTCGTCCATCTCTATCTCATCATCACTATCAACTTTTTTGGATGTCTTGGATTTCTTTTTTGAACCCTTCTTTTTCACAGTCTTCTTTGGAGGCTGAGTAATGGATTCTTCGTCGTCATCGAGGGAACGATTCGTTGTCACATTGGTGCTAGCATTGTTTTCTCCTTCATCTGAATAGAACGCTTCTTCAGCGTCTCCTGCATAAAATGTATTGAGGTCAACCTTCTCTTGGGCAGGTGTTGATTGAGGGATAACAATTTTCTCGGCCTTGGGTTGTGGTTGTTCCTTGTTTGTGCTGCTTCCTCCACCAAAATAGGACAAGGCAGCAGAGAAGAAGCCACCAGATTTAGGTTTTTCTTGATGTGTGGTAGCTGATGGAGGTGGCTGTGTAGTCTTTGGTGGTTGTGTCGTAGGTTGTGGGGTTACGGAGCTGCTTGGTTTGGTTTGTGGTTGCTGTGGTGGAGGAGTTTGAGGTTGATTTTGAGTTGTAGTACCTTGTGGATGCATTTGTTGTTGCTGAGGAATTGTTGAATTTTGTGGAGGGTTGGCAGGTACTGATTTTCTGACTGCTGTCTTTCTATTCACGAGCTCTTCGGTGAAGCCAATAGTCGTCTTTTTCTTTGTTTCTTTTAGCATTTGAAGATAATCATTGTAATTGGAAGCTTTCAAAGTCAAATCAACCTCCTCTTTTCCAAAGTCTAATTCTTCCTCTAAAAGTTGCAATTGTTGTTTGGTAATGTTAATTTTCATTTTCAAGAATGGAATATTGAGCCATGTATAAAGGTTTTTCAGACCATAACAATTCAAACTGCTACATTCAATAACACTAACTCCTCGTTTCGAGCAAAATTCTTGTACTTCGTTTTGCGTGACAACTCGTTTGCTTTCCAAATCCTTGCAATTTGCTAATACAGCAATTTCCACACCAGATGGAACCTTTGAAAATTCATTCTTCACATATTCCCATGTCCATGGCTTGGTAATATCAAAAACAAGTAAAACGGCATTGCAATGCTTGTAGACATCTACAATATGCGCATCAATAACAGTCAATTGATGGTCTCCAAACATTGGTGAGCCAGAGCTAGCTGAAGGAGAATTTGTTGCGCCCTGTTTGTGTTTCATCATGTCAAATTCGTGAGATTTTGCCAATGCTTGTGCTTTCAATTGAAGCTGTTCGGAAGTGGGTGTTTCATCCTCGTCCTCGATAATAGCATCTTCATAATGTGTGGTTCCACTTAATTTTCCCTTGTCTACCACATCCCAAACTTCTACAACAACATTGTCATCGCTTACTTTATAATTCCAATGAATATGAGCGGTGGATATGGCTGTTGACGGAATATAGGCTTCGCTAAATGGTTGACCCTGAAGACGTTTGAACAACATGGATTTACCACAATTTCTTTCTCCCTTTAAAATCACTTTCACTGTTCGAGTGAAACATTTGTAAAACATAACGATCAGCAAACAAATAAATTGTAAAGGAATGTACAACCGAATTCAACAAGAAGTATTTCATTCCGATTTTTCGATAAATAAATATCACACAACATATCAATATTCAAATCCATAGAAGTAAAATTTCGATCATCAGAATATAATAGTGATATGACATGAATTCATGTGTTGTTACATTAATACAATTCGTGTTTACCATTAGGTACCAGAATAAAATCAATGTTTGTTTGGTCGGATCAAAAAATCTACCAACTTTAAAATCATCATCATCATGTACATACTATTATAACGGGTTCCTTTTTGCATCTTTCTTCTCAGCTCCAAATCCACCTTTTGGATTTGCCGATTCTTGATTTCTTCGGCCGAGAGGCGAGGAACATCATTACCCATTTTTTTCTTTTTTAAATGATGTCATCAATGAATTGTTTTTTCCCATATGATGATGTTATATTAATCAAACAACAACCCAATAGAAATAATAATAAATGAATTTGAGAACTTTTACTTCCTTTGTCATCATCATCATTACCAGTTCAACTGGATTTTTGAATGAGAAAAAACAAAATTCAAAAAAATGTCTGACTCGGAAGGAGAAGACCAACCCACCTATCTTGACGAAGAATTGTTGGAAGTCGGTGGAGAAGAGGAAGAACCAACAACCTCCAACAACAATAACACGGAGAATGCAATGGTGGATGAAAATGTTGCCTCCTCGGGAGCTGAAAACAAAAAACAAAAGAAAAAGAAGAAGCACAAAGAAAATGGAGCTGAAAACAATGAAGAACAAGAAGAAAGCGCTAGCTCCACTCTCAAACAAGACCACTCCGGAATTACAGCAAACGTAGAAATTCATATGGGACCTGATACATCGGTATCTACTTATATTTTCCATAAGGAAAGCCATACCATGGGTAATGCTCTCCGATATATTCTCATGAAGAACAAGAAGGTGAGCTTTTGTGGTTACACTGTTCCTCATCCTCTAGAAGCTAAAATGAATTTGCGATTGCAAACTGTAGACGAAAAGTATCCTGCAAAGGAAACCTCGAAGAAGGGTTAATTAATTTGCAAAAAATTACAGAGACTGTTATGAACAAGTTTGATACGGCCCTTGCTTCTTTTAAAAATTAATTATTTGAATCATTGTGGAATATGTATTCATAGCTATGGTGATGCTGCTACCAAGTAATTTTGTGGACGTCATGTGCTTTTTTGTTTAAATTATTGCAACCCATGTTCCACCCTAATCAGCATGATCGAACATGCGTACCATACACTACGATTGTTTACAACTATTTTGCCCTAATGGAACGAATCCTCATCCTTTCCATCTATCACTCAAATCACCTAGACCTGTCTTCCGATCTCTTGCCCTATTTTGAATCCAAACCATCATCAAGTCCTTTCTCCAAAATCTTCAAAGACACAATAAAAAACAAAGGCCTTCTGCTGTCATGTGTCAACAACAACAACACAGCAACCATCAACAGAAAAAATATGTCTTCACTTTCAGATGATGTAACGCAGCTGTGTGTGAACATTCACATCAACGAGTTGGAAACTTTTCGGCTTGACGCCATCCGATCTGATGAAACCTTTAGTCAAATCATGGATCAATTCATTCTCGAACGATGTATGCCCAAACTCTCCAAACTTCACAAATTTGCACTTCTCCCATCCGATATTGAGAAATCAGTTCTCTCCAAACAAAAGGATCCCAAAAAGAAACGAAAAGAGCTCTTGAAAGAATTGATTCATGTCCACATGCAAGACAGCATTGGACAATCCACCTATCGAATGTTCATCAGTCGAGACAATGTCATTCATTTGCAATTGTCTCCAACCATTCCTCCAAGTGAGAGTAAGTGTTTTATTCTTTTCATCATCATGTCTGATTGGTTGAATTTTATATGGTCCTTCCATATCCCCTACATGATCATCATCAACCTCGAACAAATTCTCCATCATCATCAAATGGAATAACAACAACAAAAAAACCTTAAAAAATACCAACACCGCATCCGAATCATGACAAAATGTTGCTGCGTTGATCCATTTGGCTCATGTCCATTTTACTACTATTTATTTGATGATCATGTATATCCATTGTAATCATGAATGATACCCTATTGTTCAAACCATCTATTTTCAATAACCCTTGATGATGATGATCTTCGGAAACAGTGAACAAAATATTCGGAAAACCACTCGGATTTCTCTTTGCCAAGGAACACAAGAGCTCTCATGAAGTTCCCGAATTCTTTGATATTCTTTGCTCGTTTATTGCAACCTATGGAGCACGTATTCAAGGTGTCTTCCGAGTGAGTGGTTCAGTACGACAAACAGAGGCTTTAAAACAACAATTTGAGGAAGCTCCAGGAACGTCCTATAAGGCTCCAATGCCCAATACAGATCCCAATGCTATTGCAAGCTTATTGAAAATGTATTTGAGAGAATTGCCTCAACCTCTTATTGAATCGAGATTGTACAGAAAGTTGTGTAACTTGTTTGATGTGAACAAGAACGAGTCCAGTGAATTATCCGACATTCAATTACGAGAACGTGTGATTGAATTGAGAGGTTTTATTCGATCCATGTCTGAGAAAAATGTTACTGTATTGGAAAGATTAATGGCATTGTGTGCCTATATTGTGAAATTGAAAGATATTAACATGATGACTGACGAAAATGTTTCATTAGTGTTGGGTCCCAACTTGATGTGGCCAGAAAAAGACGAAGAAAGTGAAGATGAAGAATCTCCATCGTCAATTGCCATGAATTCTCTCAAAGATACACCCATTATTTGTAATATTGTGTCGACCTTAATTTTGAACTATTCTCAGATTTTTGAAAATGATTCCCCATATGATCCGGAATTGCTGGGCACTAAGAATTTACCAAAGGATCAACTGTGGGTCAAGAAAGCTCAACAATCATCCATGGTTGCCTCACGTGCCAGTAGCATTGCAAGTGTACTCAATAAGAGCTCACCAGCAACACCTACTAAAAAAGTTGGTCCAACATTTCCAGTACCTGGCCAGAAACCAACACAAGGAGGCACTCAAGGATACAGCAGCGGATCTGATGTTGAATCCAAGAAGGGTCAAACACGAAACTTTAGAGGTCACATGCCAAGAGGTATTGTTGAAAAACTCTCTGTTGGAAGCGACATGATTTATCCATTGAGATTGGTCAGATTAACAGGAGAATCTCTTGTGCTAATGACTCTTCGTGATGCCACAGCAAATAGTGAGGCTAGATTCCTCATTGATCGCGAAATTCCATTTGATCATATCAAGAAATTAGAGACCATGAGTCAAGTTAAATCAACAGTTGCCAAGACCGATGAGGATAATGACGAAGAAGAGACTCAAGCTCCATCCTCAAGCACTGTAACACCAAGTGGAAGCAGTAACAGTGACGCTGTGAATGGTGTCAAAGTCACCTATCAACAAAAAGGAGGATTTAACACCACTGTCATTATTACGAAGGACCTTAATGGAACAGAGCATGATCCTTCACTCTATCACTATGTTGATACAGAAATGTCTCTCAAAGAGTGGCATGCACACTTCTCGACCGTTCTTAAGCGATATGAGGTGTTTGTGAATTTGGCTAAATCCGATCCAGATAAGTTTGGAGCCGTACTCACCAAGAAGGAATTCAAAAACGCAAAGCAAGCCAAATTGCAACAACAAAAAAAGCTTGAGGAAGAGCGAAGGGTTGCACTGGATCATCCCGTCGATGAATTACTTACATCTGAAGGTAAAGTGCAAAATAATATAATTAGTATCAACAAACTATCATATCAGCAAATGATCAATACGATTACACAAATGAAGGAGAAGTTGAACAATGAAGAAAAAACGAGGAAAATGCTTGAATATAGACTACAAGATATTGAAGCACAAAATAAGGAATATATTCAAGAAGTTAGAAGTCTCAAAACGAAATCCATTCGAATGTCTGATACCTATAAGGGATTGTCACGAAAATCAACACGTTTTACTCCAACCACTGAACAGAATGAAGATGATGATTACGATGAGGATGATGAGTATGATGTAGATAGCGATGATAGCATGGAATTTCGTTCAAACTAAGAAGCCCTTGCTTAATGTGTAGTTGTTGTTTCTATAAAGCAAATGTTAGAGAAGAGCTTTACATTTTTCACACACCAAAAAATGAATCGAAGACCACCTGGTTTGTTCATTATACCAGTGTTGGCTGGTATACTCACTTCGTATTATGCTTGGAGGCCATACATTGAAGAGAAACAGGCAGAAGCAGCTAAAAAAGCATTTGATCCACTCAATGAAAATGGTAATACGAACACCACAACAACATCGGAGGCACCGAAACGAACAAAGAGAACCATTCCGAGCACTCGGACTGTGAATGCTCAAAATTCTGAATTACAATCATCATCTGTGGAGGTAACAAACAAAGAGGAATCATCGTAGTGTTACGAATGAAAAAATTCAACAACACACATTATTCTGAGGCTAGCTTTCATGATATAAACTGGCAGTGGACTATTTCCATGTTCAACATTCCATAGTTAACAAAATTGAATTATCTCAACACAATTCGAACATTTCATGATGATAAATAAATTTTATGTACAAAATTTCGATGGAACGTAACAATGGCAATTCACTCTGTAAAAATCTTGCAACAAGAAACTATGAATTATTAATATGGAGACACATCCTTATTTGTAGAAGAACAATTTGTTGTGTAAGCAGAAAGCACACGTATCGAGATCTTTTCAAAAATTCACAATATACGTGTTGTGTTAACAACATTATTGTCAACAAGTCATTCATGGATACTATTAATTTCAAATTAATACTCTGCCTCTTCTTCCTCGTCCACAGCCTCTTCCACCATGGTGAAAGGCCCCGATAAAAAATCTCTCATCACTTGAGCCTTCTTGTTCAACATTCCGAAAGGAACCTCCTTCTCTGCACAAACACACAACACGACATTTCTACTCACTCCCAAAATTGCCAATCGCCCATATTCACAATCCACGAGGAGTGATTTCAGTTTTTGTGCTCCAACCGAATCATCCTCTAAATTTTCATCGTCTTGTCCGATCATATTTCCGTTTTCATCGTATTCAACGGGAGTGAAGGCCGTTCGTCCTGCTTTCAAATAAGAATGCCACATATTTGCTGCAATGGCTGCTATTAATTTATCCATGTGTTTGATTTGAGAAGGTAATAAACGTTGTTGGTAGGTAATTTGTTGTTCGGAGAAGTTGGAAGTTTGTTGAGCTGATGATGAGGAAGGAGGTTGTTGTTGTTTTGATGTTGAAAGACTCGAGCTGATCAATGATCCATTCACATTACATAGAATGGTCGTCTTGATTCCATCCGTGTTGATTTGTTCCAGAACTTTGGGCAAGAGACGAGGCTGCAGCATTTTTTGTTTTTTTTTGTTTTCTGGTCCCATTTGAGATGAGTGTTTTGTGAGCTTTAAAACTTTTGAAAAACAATGAAATTTAATGACATTAGGAATATATACAAAGAGACGCCTAGAGGATGAGAAAATGAGCTTATTTTGTGGTTGTTTTTGGCTTTGCCTTTCCTCTGTTCTTCTCAGGAATGGTGGGTGGAGCTGATCTCTTGACACGTGAAACACGAGGTTCTTCTTTTGGTTGAGGTGGCTCCACGACTTTCACTCGACTGATGGCTTCTTTTCTTGGAGTTGGTGGAGGAGCCTTCTTTCTCAATAATGGTTGCACTTGATTTTCGTCCTTCTTCTCAAAGTATTCAGCTAGACCTATTGTCAACTTATCGTCTTTTCTAGATTCTCTATTTTTGCGCTTCCAAAAGACTGTCTCCCCCTCAGCAACTACAGATTCGCTCATACTAATGGAGGATGTGTGACGAGCTGATCGAGAACTAGGTTTTTCGTTACTGCTGGTGGGTAATTGAGGCTCTTTACTCATTACGGGTTCCTCAACTGCTGGTTTGTCATTTGAAACAGATACTTCCTGTCCTGTAGGTGTTGCTTCTGGTTTATGAGCTAATTCGGATGAGGCTGCGGCCGTTGAGCCCTCTACCGCTTGTAATGATGACACCGCATGAGGAGAATGTGAAACACCACCTTCAGGATGCTTACTTTTCTTCTCGCTACTGAGACTGTGTCTATGTTTGTGATGATCGGCCTTGGTTTGTGAGGGACTGTGATGAATCTTTGAATGATGACTACTGTTGTTGTGCGAAAAGGTAGGACTAGAAGGAGAAAAACGACTCAAATTCCGTTCACCAGCAACTCCATGACTCGTTTGAGGACGAATATTATCGTCCAATTTAATCACCTCACCCATTGTGCTCATTCGGGAGGAGTAGTTGGGTTTTGGACGCACCGATTCCAGAGAAGCATCGACATGGTTCTGATTTGAAAAGTGTTGATGTGCATCAGTGAGCTTGGGCGTTGGTAGAGAATATTTGGGATTGGGCTTTTCTCGTTGTGGAGGCTCCGGATACGCAAATACAATATTTGTAGTTCTCAATGGTCCAGGCATTTTGTGGTGGGATTTTAGTGAGTGAGAAGGAGATCTCTCTTGATTCCAACTAATGATACCAGGAGGATGATCAGAGCAATGAAATGGCTACGTTCGTGAGTTACGCGCTTGAAACACCTTAACCACACAATTAAGGCTTATTTTTTTTTAACTTGTTAACGGTTTCAAGCGCGTAAATCATCGAATGAGATCATCAAGTGGAATTGTTCAACGATTGAATATTGGTGGTGGTCTTGAATAATTTCAAGAAGTACTCATTTCATGCCTTGGAATGTTGGAGATCATGTGTGTGTTTGTGTGGAATGTATTATACTTATTTGAATAATCGTTGATACATGATTTGTCCTTCACTCGAAAACCATGGCTTGCGATTCAATAATTCATCTTGCTCTTGCATTTTCATCCAATCCTCTGCTTCATCGTACGGTTCTTGATTGGGATATAATTCCTCTGAGAACATTCGACTCATTTTCTGCTTCATTTCTTGATCGAATTTTTGTTCTTGAATTTGCTTCTTGTACCGTAATTGTCGTTCAATAATGGAAAGGTTATTTACAAATTCTTCATCTTTCTTTTGTTGCAAATTGTCAACAGTGTTGGAATCCAGAGAAGATTGATACGAAGCAAATAAAACTTTGGCCTTCTCGATATGCTCAACACCTCTTTCGTAATCGTCGAGGCAATTATAGGACTTTCCAAGTAAATAATGAGCATGATGATTGTTGGAATCTACAGTGAGTATGTTTTGGCATGTTTCAATACATGACCTGTGATCTTTCATGATCGAATTGGTTCTTGCAATATTGAGTAATAATTTAACTTTCTCATCTGTAATCAGCTTTTTTTGTATGTGGCACAGTTCTTGATTTTCAGGATCGTCCAATTTAACATTGGAGAGACAGATGAGAGCTGTTTTGTAAGTTTTCAACGCCTTTTTAAATTGACAATCTTTGTATTCTAAATTTCCTGCAGTTCGTTTCTTGATTGCTTCATTCAATCCTTCTTCAAAATTGGTCACGTTGACAATTTCCTTTCGTTCAAGGTGAGTCATTTCATAGTATTGCACAAAGACATAGTCATGACACTGACCAGGAGATACATGGTCACCATCTCCTGTTGGGAATAGAGTAATGTCTAAAACCTTGTCAACATTCTTGGCAATACTGAAAATGGCCTTCTCTTTCTGTTTCATGGTATAGAGACAATCTAACTGTACTGGATACACTTTGTTTGGTCGCAAACGAATCTCTTGCAACAAGTTGTTAGATGCTGTCAGACAGCTCCATTCCACATCTTGTTCTGTGTTTTTGTAAAATAATTTCGCACATCCAAAAACTGATCATTTGAAACAACAGAGCAAACAACAGTTATTATGCAAAATATCGACAATGGTTCAATAGAAATTATTTTGATTTCAACGTGACAAGTGTCCATGATAAATTTCCAATGAATGACCATACGTCAAAATTATTCACTACCAAACCCTAAACAAGTACTTACATCGAATAACAGAGCCTGGCGTTGCTGTCAAGCCTTCACCTTGTTGCAACACTCGCTTTTTCACGAGTGGAGAGAATGAAACACTCTCCTCAAAGTCCACAAAATTTAAATCATTGGGAAGAATTTCTGAAACGAGATCTCTCTTCGGAGGTTTCTCCTTCTTCTCACGATGCTCGATCGGGATGAATTCTGGAGTCAATTTTGATTTCTTCTCTTCTGATCCTGAAAGAGCCATAGTGCTATCGGAAGAAGAGCCTTTTTCTTCTACAGAATCATTACTATCCACGATCATCATGTCATCTGCAGAAGCCATGGCGTTCGTTGTTGTATCGGTATTTGAAGAAGAAGCCTCTTGATCCTCATCGGAACGTGAAGGTTGTGGTCGTTTGCGTAAAAACATTTTTTTAATGAGTGTTTTTATATGACTTTGAGAATTCCCAACTCTTAAACGACGAATTCATTCATTCCTTGCGGAACATCACGGTGGTCCAACTTTCAGGGTTTATCAAATGGTTGCACAAATTCTTTTGAAATCAAAATTTAATTGAGGAAGGAAATGATCATCATTAACATCACAAAAAAATGGAAAAACTTGAAGAAACACAACCATCAGATCCTGTGAGCGATATGATGATGATGATGGTAGATGCTAATCATGAGAACGAAAAAATTAATGATAATTTTCAATCAGTTCCGTCGCGAATATCCTCATCGGAATATTCATCGTTGAGTCATCAAGATGGATTATTAGTTTCAATATTTGAATATTTGGATTTGGCAACCATCGGATTAAATATTAGTTTAATTTGCAAACATTGGAATTCTGTGGTGAAGAACACACAAATGTTGTGGAGATCTATTTGCGTGAATGAGTTGGGATGGCCACTTCACGTCTCTACGGATGAATTGTTGTTTCAGGCACAAATTCAAGAAAAAATCGATCGTGGAGAAATGGATGCCTTATCTTCTCCGCTTCCATCCTCTACAAAAGAGAAGGCTGCAAAATCCAATGGAAAGCGAGCAATTTCAATTTGTGGAAAGAGTTTTGCATGGAAGGATTTTTGTTATCTTCTAAAGTTACCAGCAACTCTATACTTTTTTGCAAATTCCAATACATCAAAGAAAGAACTCAATGAATATTATGAAGAAATTACCAATATTGATGCTTCAGACAGACCCGTTGATACGGAACACCCTGATATGAAATATATTGTGTATCGGGATGTGCCTTTAATTGATTGCATTCACACAGAGTTGACAGTTTTACAAAAACAAAAAGTACTCACTCAAATTTCATGTGACAAGCTGTACGATTTATTTATTCCAATACTTGAAAAATTGAAACCTGAACCACTCTTACCCTACGCAAACAATTACGCTCCAAGATTTCGAGAATTAGTCCTTGGAAAAAACAAATTTTCATTTCTCTTTACCAAGAGCAATTTCGAAGACATGTCTACTCAAGTTCGAGAACATGCCAATACTCACAAATATTCTCTATTTGGAATTTATTTATTGAATGATGATCATCATGATATGGGCGTAGTGACCACACAATTACGACTTGCTTTCAAAAATAATATCGATTTTGAATATTCTGATTCTCTCATGCTCAAGGCGCATCTTAACGATGAGTGTTTGCTCTTTGAGACCCCTAATTTGGATCTGTGCATGGAAACGATCAAGACTCTCACAGCCGTAGATCTTCATATTATTCTAGCATTTTCAGAATTTGATGCTTTACAAACCATAAGAAGAAGATTTGCCGTGAATAGGTAAGTGGTAAATGGTTCGCGAATCATGACGTGTCAATGAAATTGAACATTCTTGAATATCCAACAGCGAAACTTTAGAGTTTTATCACGAATTCATGCCTGAAAAGATGACTCTTAACTTTGAAAAAGCTCTCAAGAAAAGCACTGGAGAAAAAGAAGAGAAATTTGTGGTGGCACTCTATCGTTCACATGTTTCACCTCAATCTCTCATTGTTTCTCTTCGATCCGTATTTCCACAATTCAGTGAAATGGATTGTATTGGAATTTATTTCACATTGAATACCTATGGCATGTGTTATGTGGCCTCTGGAACTTTTGAACAATGTAAAACAGTTGCTGAGCGATTGAATAATCTCTTCTTGAATGTGATGGTGAAAACAGAGCAAGAAGCAATGGAAGAAAGTGAATTGGCAGATGAGGATGAAAGAGCACACGAGAATGGTGATCATGATGCCCAATTTGAAGACAATGACCAATTGCAAGATGTTGATGATGAAGTGTTCTAGTTGTTCTAGTTATTTTTATTTGCAATCAGACTAATTAAAAAAATTTATCGTCGAATTGAACGATCTGTTGCCCGTCGATCATACTGTGTCAAATGTCGCGTCAAGAATTATTAAATAATCATTTATTTGAAATGCCACTTGATTCTACAAACAAACAAGACCGAATTCAGTTGCCACCTATTTCTGAATTGTTTAAAATAGCTGATCAAGCAGAAAATACGGCTAGTTATCTCTGTCCCCCAACGACCATTTCTTCACCAATGAACATCTATGATTTCACAATAAGAAAATCTAAACGAAGACTACATTCCGTAGCAGTGCGTACTCTTATGGAATGGTTTATCAGCCATTTGAGTTGTAAGTGTCAAATCACTGTTTACCAATGTCTTGCCACCAACGATACAACTTTTGTTGGCAATATTTTAAAAGATCCCTATCCTACAGATGACGAAAAAAGACAATTAAGTGAAGAGACTGGCTTGACTTTGACCCAAGTCAACAATTGGTTCGTAAGTAAAAGAACAAGATGCCGCACCCAATTGATGTCACACCGATCAGAAAGTACAGCCAAATCCAATAGAACCGACATGACAGAAGCATCTCTATCATTTCCTTGATGCATTATATTCATGTGCGTACACAGAGGATTTGTGTCAAAATATTTACAACATGTGTATTTCGTGTGTTAACAAATAATACAACCATCCTCAGACTTCCTTTTGGCCTCTTTTGATTTCTTTGCGTAGGCCTTTGGATCTTCTTGTCGCATTTGTTGTTCTCGTTGCCTTCGTTCAGTGTTTAAATCTCGCAGTTGACTTGCTTGATTGGCATACTTGTTATTTGATCCATATTTTGTGTTGGCGTTTGGGTTTGTTGAAGTTTTCTTTTCTCGAATGGTGGGCACATTTCCGAATGGGATCGATGGCTCTCGATCATATGGATTACTAGAAGTACTGGCTGTACTACTACTTTGTGACACCATTCCTGGTGAAGCAGTTGGATCATTCGATCCCATTGGTGGTTGTAATTGTTGTTGTTGCATTCGAGGACTTCGTTGTGGTTGTTGTTGCTGTTGTTCGGCCAATTGTTGCTGATAGGCCCTTTCTTCTTCTTGTTGAAGTTGTAAAGCCAATTGTAAATCGGAATCTTCATGTGATAATGTTGGTGGTTGTTGTTGGTGTGACATAAATTCTGGTTGTTGTTGTTGTTGATTTCTATGATATTCATAATTTTGTGAATGAGTTTCAAGCATTTGGAAAGGTGTGAAATCTCCCAAATAGTAATGTTGATTTTCTCCATTGATCGAAGATAAATTCTCCCATACAATGTTTGTTTCGTTGAGCAAGGTCTCGTCTGTACAGAGTGTGAGTAAAGCGTCTTGAATCTTACAAATCACGCTAAAGTGATTATTTCTGAAGAGCACTGCTAATTTACGTTCTCCTAAATTTTGATTAATCATTTTAAGGCCATATTCTGTTAATTGTGTGGATGAATTTTCGAGGAATTGTTTTATCAGCAAGCCCTCGTTGATGATTTGATGTTTCTGTTGAGGACTCATTTTGAGAGCCATTTCCTCGGGTGTTGAATATTCTGTGAGTGGTTTTTCAGTATTATTGGATTCAGTGATATCATTGTGAGAAGATATCTGAGAACCTTCTCGTTCGTTGAGTGTGGTAGAAGAGTCACTTTCCAATTTCTTTCTCAATTTTTCCTCAGCTGCCATTAATTCTTCCATGAGGACAATCTTTTCTACTGCTTGATTGTAGGACAATTCTTTGAGAGCTTTAAACGTCTCGATATCAAATTCTGGATCAAGCAGCCATCCATGCATTAAGATCATGTTGAAAAACTTAAATACTGATAACTCGGATTTCTCTGTTTTGAAACCACTCACACCTTCCGTAAATTGAACATTGACATCCAAACCATGTTTGAGAATTGGCAAGTGATCAAGAGCAGTTTGAAACAAAATTCCATATTGTGCGTCTTCCGTTTGTTGTTTCTTGTTAAACTTTTTGAGCATGTACTCAGCCAATACACTCACGAGATTATTATTCGTAATGAAACCTTTTTCAATATAATCTTCCATTCCAATATTCTCCCCTCTCAAAGACATTAAATTACAAATGGCAATCAATGGACAAGGCCCATTTAAATTTTGCAAAATGATCGGAGCTCTTCTCTCTCCAATCAAGACTCGTTTAACTTTATATCTCTCAATATTTCCTTCATCGGATGGCTCCATGTTGTTAGAGTTTGGTACTGTATGCAATTGAATGGTATCGGAATTAAATAAATCACTCACTGTGGTTCCTTGATGATGATCCGATGAATGAACTTGAGTTTCTTGTGCTATTTCTGATGACATGATGACGAAGGTGTTATTGCATTTAATTTTTTTTTTTGTTTTGCGATAAAAATATTTTCGTAATTGGAAGCGCTTCACGCTGATGATGGCGAAGGAAAAGGTTGAAAGGAACAACAACAAGAATAGGGTCCTAACAACACAGAAATGTTCGCACATGTGCAACTCCCGATCCAGTAATTGGATTAAATGGGTCATCATGGAATCGTAGTATTTCATTCATGTATGAAATCCCGAAACGGTTTTATTGAGGCTCTCTTGATGATCAACGACCTTTCTAAAATAACGACAAATTCCTTTTCATCATCATTGACTTTGATCAAACAATCTCTTTTAAAATCAAAACACCTCATTCGGCGCTTCAAAGATAACTTTTCCAAACTTGCTCTCTCTTTTATTCCTTGCTTCCGCAATGACATCTTTAAACGAATTCAAATTTGATGATAAAAACAATCACACGATTCAACTGATCACACATTCCGAAACAAAAAAAGCCTTAAAAATGTTTCAACGCATTCAATCCTCTTCTGTACAAGCCACCAGTTGCATTGGCTTGATGATAACCATACTTTTCATGATGCATCATACAACACTTGCCATTCAAACCGAGTTACATTCAGGAAAATCGGTATGCTTTACTGAAGATCTTCCAGCGAATACTCCAGTAACGATTACATACAGTCCTCCTCCGACAGTAGCTTTGAGTACATTGGTGGTACGGGATCCTTTTGGAAGTGTCTTGCTAGAGGAACGAGATTTTACTTCACATCAACCTCATAAAACTTACTTTACGACGAAAGGAGATGTTTCTGGACAGTATGAATTGTGTATCTTGCCCACTCAATTCACCAAAGATCATGTCTACAAGCAACCAGTATTTGCACAAATTACCATTGATGCAGACAGGTATCATCTTGAAAAGGATCAACCAACAACTAGAGATCAAGTTGAAAAGTTGGATGGATTATTGCAAGATGTGAGAAATAAGATTGATCGGATCAGTATGGAACAATATTATTTCAAAGAACGAGAGGAAAGATTTAGGCATACGACAGATTCCACTCACGAACGATGTTGGTGGTTGGGTGTGTGCAAATTCTCATTACTTGTTGGAGTGACTTTTTGGCAAATGACAAACCTTAGATCATTCTTTAAGAAGAAAAAGTTGATTTAAATTCGTACCTTATAGACACTTTGAAATATTCAACAACTCTTGAAAACATGTTGACATGACCATGGTGACGCGTTGCAACCAGTATGACAATTGAGAGATTTTCCACATTAATTTATTTTTGAACCCTCCTTGTAGAATTCCCTTCTCCAAATTAATAATATTCATTATTAGCTTCAACAACACTCACTGCAAGTAACTTTTTGAACCATTTACAATCATACAGAACAACCTACACAGTTATTTTTGAAGCAGAGTTCGTTCTCTCGTGTATGAAAACATGAGAATTCCGTTTTGTTTCATTCCACAAAAAAAAAAAAATAATTTCTGCAACCAACCATCATCATTTCATGCACGAACACAACAAGCACCATGAAGCATCAAATAATATTTTCAACAGGCATCTCTTCAACCTTCGATGATCGTTCCAATCATTCGAAAAGATCGACCGAACGATTACAACCTCTCGCTTCGGAAATTCCCACGAGAAATTCTCTCTCATCAACGAAAAGTAATTCATCATCATCGCTACAAATTCGGATGACTCAACATTCTCCCATCTCTAAATATTTCAATGGTAATAGGCATGTCGATAAGAAGAGGAACATTTCCAATGATGATGATTCCGAATGGACATCTCATGAGCTCTCAACAACATCTTCAACTACAGAAAGATTAAAATCATGCATTTATACACTTTCAGATTTACAAAGTGAAATACTCATTCAAATTCTCATGTTTTTAACACCCTATGAATCTGCAAGTTTGATGCTGACCAATTCATCAATGTGTGAACAGTTACTGCAAGATAATGGATTTTTTAAATTATTATACATACAATGGATTACAAGTGACATTTCACAGGCCATGACACATTTGGAGCAACGAGTGGCGTATAATCGCTCTAAATTTAAATTCGATTGTAGATTGACCTATTTTAATGCATTGGGAATTTCACAATGGAAACAATGGATTCAAAAAAAACAAATCGAGTTGAAGAAGCATCTCCATCGAACGAGTGCTACCATGGATTGGCACAAAATATTTCGTGGCTATTATTGTCGATCTCAATATGAAAAAATTCGACTCAAATTGGCCTCCATTTCAAAACTTTGTCGTAACAATCCCAATGCTCTTGTACTTGTATTTAAATTATTTAGGGATGTGAAAAGAAAATTGCAAAATTTACCTTCGAATACGGAACGCGAATATATCATTAAGAGAAATTATGGAAAACGAATTAAGAGGGATCACACTCTGGTTCATCAATGTTTTTACTTGATGGGAGATTTTTCTCAATTGAAATATCAAAAAGAGGAAATGGATCAATTGATTCCGTTTCTGAACTACTTTGTGTATTCGAGTCGAAATGTGTCAGAAAATCCACTCATTGTGAAAAATTCATGGAATTTAACAGCATTTCACTATGCCATTCGAGTTGGAAGTAATCATTTACTCCGAGAATTAAGCACTACCTTTTTTGGAGATTTAAAAGCTTGTACTTTATTAAGATTAACAGAAGAACCTCAAAAAGCTCCAATTGTATTCCATCTCGTCAAGTACAATATTTATCCAGCAATGCTCAAAGAATGGATTCAAATGAATTTGTGTAAACCAGAAGTATTTCTTTCAAAAGCAAGAGAGGACGCTGTTCGAACGAATTTTCTTCATTACATGATGCAATATGGAACGAAATCTCCCAGAACCATCATTGGATATCTGTCACTGATCAAAGAAGTATTTTCCTCACAGCAAATTGAGAAGCTTGTGAATGAACAAGAAGAAGGAGAGACACTCTTTGCATATACCATCTCGTTATTTACAAATTTGATCAATTCTCCATCCGATTTTGGAAAAATATTTGGAATTTTAAATTATTTGTGTGTGGAATGGAATTATACTCCTTCTCAGAATGAACTCGATCGATGGAATCAATTATTAGAAAATTATCGAATGACTCATACACATAGTAAGGCCTCTCAATTGGTGACAAAATTTAAAATTGATTTGGATTCGATTCAACTGAGAAGACTCATGCAACAAATGGAGTGAATTTGAGATGGAGGGTTGTTTTGAAAAGCTTTTGGATTCGTTCCTTATGGTACTTTGCGTGTTCGATTAAGAAGTATACTTGGTAGGCATATTGAGGACAATCTTGATGATTACAAAACTTTTATAATTTTTGAACCAGATCAAGAATTATGATCACAATTCCTCATTTACGATGATTACATGACCATTACGCACGTGAAACAATCACGAACTGCCAAAATTTGCGTTTTAAATCAATATAATCCCTCAGCTGTCAGTTGCCAAAAAATTATAATCCTCGCGAATCTAATATCTTTGAACAAATAAATACCACGAACGAAACTTGAACCAGAATTCATCAAAAAAACAATTTCTTTCACATACCATGAAATCCTTCCCTTTGGTTGTGTTTCTCATCAGTGCTCTTCTCTTCACAAGCACTCTTGTGTTGGGAGCTTTGAGCGAACGAGACATTACCGTCGATGAATTGATGCAAAGCATGCCTGGTATCAAAGAATCCAAAGCTCGTGAATATTTAGATCCATTGAATGAAGCCATGAGAACAGCTGGAATTAACACTCCAAATCGACAATCTGCTTTCTTGGCTCAATTAGGTCACGAGTCTGGAAATTTGAGATATTTCCGTGAATTGGACACTGGTAAAAGATATGAAGGAAGAAAAGGTAAGTGTTGTTTGTGGTTCATGAAGGCAAGAATTCGATTTGGTTTTATTTGAATGCTCCTTGTGATAAAAAGATTTGGGAAATACTCAACCAGGAGATGGTGTGAGATATAAGGGAAGAGGACCCATTCAAATTACTGGACGTGCCAATTACCGTGATGCTGGTAAAGCTTTGGGTGTTGACTTGTAAGTTGTTTTATTGTTATTTCCAAACATGCATGTTCATTGACATCTGGTGTTCATATGTGTGCTGATATAGGGAGAACAATCCAAAACTTGCTGAAGATCCACGTATTGGATTCAAAACTGCTGCTTGGTATTGGAATACTCGTAATTTGAACAAGTATGCTGATGCTGGAAACTTCCATGAAACCACTAGAAGAATCAATGGAAAACATCCAAACGGAGTTGCAGATAGAAACGCTCGATATGCCAGAAATCAAAGAATTTTCGGTAATAAGAATAATGGAGACAATGACAATGCTGCTTCGAGATCATTCGAACGTTCCAATTCTAGAAGACAGCAACAACAACAACCATCCAATAACAGAAGACAGAGAAGACAACAACAATCAGAACGTCCTTCAAGACCATCCAGACAAGAACGTCAATCGTCAAGACAAAATCGTCGTATGACAAGACAATCGAATAACAATTCTGGAAGAAGAACCAGTGGAAGAAGACAACAGAGACAATCCACCAGCTCTGGCAGAAGACAAAGACAATCCAATAGCTCTGGCAGAAGACAATCAAGACAAACTTCTTCAAATTATGGTCGTAGACAATCTAGACAATCCAGTAGCAGTGGTAGAAGACAATCCAGATCCTCTAGTTCTTCTTCAAGATCATCCTCAAGATCCTCTTCAAGATCATCTTCATACAGAATTAGAAGATAAATGGAGAAACACTTTTGGAATGTTTGAGGGTTGAGAAAAATTTTCATAAACGAATCCCGATGGACATTGTATCCATTCTCCTAAGGTTGCTGAGATATTTTGTCTGGAATAATTGAACCTTGTATCAAAATATAATCATCTTCACTTGTCACATGCCAAAAAATTATAATCGTGCCAGCGTTTTTGTTCATAAATACACTCCAGCACGCGAATTGAACACAACCATCATCAAAAAAAACACACATTGCACACAACAACAATGAAATCCCTCGTCCTCGCCTTGTTGTTCGCCACTCTTCTTTTCGCCAGCACACTCGTGTTGGCATCTGAACGCGATCTCACTGCTACCGAGTTGAGTCAAATCATGACTGGACTCCCAGAATCGAGAGCTCGTGAATATGTTGGACCTTTGAATGAAGCCATGAGAAGTGCTGGAATTAACACTCCTGCCAGACAAGCTGCTTTCTTGGCTCAATTAGGACATGAATCTGGAAATTTGAGATGGTTCAGAGAATTTGCTAGCGGAAGAGCCTATGAAGGAAGAAGAGGTAAGTGTTGTGAAGAGAGTTGAATTAAAGTTGTTTGTGAACATGTGTGTGCGCATGATGATGATGATGGTTGTGAACGTTTGACATGTGATGACACTGTGTTTTTTGAATTATAATGATGAAAAAGATTTGGGAAATACTCAAGCAGGTGATGGTGTGAGATATAAGGGAAGAGGTCCAATTCAAATTACTGGACGAGCTAACTATCGTGCTGCTGGTAGAGCTTTGGGTGTTGATTTGTAAGTTTTGTAATTTCCGAATTTGTGTCATGTCATGCATTGAAATTTCAAAACATCAAAAAATTAACATCATGATATTTAAAATTCAAAATATAGGGAGAACAATCCACAACTCGCTGAAGATCCACGTATTGGATTCAGAACTGCTGCTTGGTATTGGAATTCTCGTAATTTGAATCAATACGCTGACAGACAAACTCAAGATGCTTTCGATACCATTACTCGAAGAATTAACGGAGGTTACAATGGAAAGGCTGATCGTGATGCCAAGTACAGAGCTGCTCAACGTGTTTTGGGTAGAAATGGTCCAAATGACAATGCTGCTCAACCAGAACCAAGACCAGAACCAAGACCAGAACGTCCATCCACCAGACCAGAACGACCAACTCGTCCAACAAGACCAGAACGTCCATCCACAAGACCAACCAGACCAACAAGACCAACAAGACCAACAAGACCAACTCGTCCAACCAGACCAACTAGACCAACTCGTCCAACTCGTCCTACTAGACCTTCTCGTCCAACAAGACCATATAGACCTTCTCGTCCAACAAGACCATACAGACCAACTCGTCCAACTCGTCCAACCAGACCATACAGACCAACAAGACCATACAGACCAAGCCAATCTTATGGTAGAAGACCAACCTATAACAGAAGACCAACTCAATCATATGGAAGAAGACAACCATCCAGATCTTCATATTCAAGACCATCCCGATCTTCTTATTCAAGACCATCAAGATCAAGCTACTCTAGACCATCCAGATCTTATTCTTCATCAAGATCCTCATCCTACAGACCATCCTACAGACCATCCTACAGAGGTAGAAGATAAATGGGATGAAACACTGTGAGATGATCTTTCACGAACTGTTCCTAATAAAAAATTTTAAAAAGCGGTTGATGATCTCTCCTTAATAGATATAGGGTCCCTTAATATTTTTTCTAAATGCCTTCTCTGGTTGTTTGCAACACTAATTTTTATTCCTCATTGGCAAAATTATCCCTATCGTAGCCCTGATAGTTGAAAATCTTGAGTGAAGGGAAATGCTGCCGAAAGGATTCCTCGTCAACATTGCTGTTTCGAATGTAATTCATTGCCATCGACAGCTTGGTCAATTGTTGAAAGCAATCACATTGCAACAGATATTGTAGTGAACGAGTCGTCAAATTGCAAAATGATACATTCAATTCCGATAACTGTGTGAAATGTTCACCGTTTTCACACAGTGCTTTTATGCCCTCATCAGCAATATTACAACGACTCAAGTCGAGAATGGTTAAATTTC
Source organism: Naegleria lovaniensis (assembly GCF_003324165.1). Classification (NCBI taxonomy): domain Eukaryota; phylum Heterolobosea; class Eutetramitea; order Acrasida; family Naegleriidae; genus Naegleria; species Naegleria lovaniensis. The sequence continues at coordinate 552,585 of NW_025407846.1, forward strand.
TCAATGCAGCGCAACTGGCTAAAATCTCAATACTTTGATTTGGATAACCAATGTTACGATTGTCTCGCATTGAAAGCTCTGTTAAATGTTTAAAATTAGATCCTGTGGAAAACATGACCTCAATTCCATTACATCCAAGCTTGCTGTCATCCAAACGCAATACTTTTAACTTTTTCAAGTAGGATGAGCTTGAGCCCAAGGCATTAGCTCCTTGATCTTTGATTTTGGTTCCAGTTAAATCCAAGAATGTTAAATGTCGCATAGTTTTGGATTTACAAATGTGAATGATTCCGTTGTGTCCAATGTTATTTCTTGCGAGATTGAGCGATTTCAAATTTTGAAAGGTAATCTTGGAGAGAATGGTTGCTATTCCCTTTTCATCAATTTTGTTATCAGACAAATTCAAGTAAAAAAGGTTGCTCTCCAACACGGATACAGAACTGTCAATACTTTGTATCGAGTTGGTACTCAAATGTAGTTCCGTTAACTTTTTCATTGAAATGATGGATGTAAATTCCGAGTTACCGATTCTATTTCCTTCCAATTCTAGTACCTTTAAATGTTTCATGTGTGAGTTTTTGGAGATTTCCGTAATATCTTTGGTCTTGAGGTTGCAATATGATAAATTTAAACGTGTCAAGTTTTTCATTTTGTGGTAATTCTCGAACAATTCTGCAGATAAGAGGTTGGTTCTCTTCAGACTTAATTCGTGTAAATTTTGAAAATTAAAACTCTTGCCAAAATATTGCATTTGTTGTGAATTGCCAATTTTCATGTCGGCCAATGTTAGTCTTGACAAGCGAGTCAAATTGTGGCACAGAAGGGTCATGTTCGTCTCACTAAATTCATTACCACTTAAATCTAACGATACAATGTTCTTCAGTGTTTCGTTGTTTAAAATTTCTTGCATGTCACATTCTTTGATGGCATTGTAAGATATATTCAATTCTGTCAAATTGTTGCAATAACTACTTTCCAAAATTGAAATAACGTCCTTGTAAGTCAACTGATTATTTGCCAAATTAAGACGCTTGACATCTTTCAAAAAAATAGATCCCTCATCGGAAATGAGAAATTTTGAAAGGTACGAACGATCACAACAACAGTCCTCTACATTCAACTCTGTAATGCTGTTTTTGTTGTTACTCATGTAGAATAATTGCATTTTTAGCTCTACATTGGGCCAGTGCTCGCAATAATGTTCACATCTCTTATGTTTGCTTGATTCCGAAGAAAAGTTCAGAATGATAGGAGCTTTGTTTGCTGTTCGATGCCACTGTATCGAAACTCGTTTGCAAACTTTGAACATAAATTCTGCATCTAGAAATTGAAATATGTGATAAAGAACATCATCGGCAAATAATCCTTCATTTTCTGTAAATAATTCACCATTGTCAGGAATTACAATTCGATCATCAACAATGAATTGGCCAGGTGTTGATGATTCTAAATGTTCTCTCATTTTTTTTGTTTCTGTAACAGAGTAAAACTGTCACACAGTAAACCGTTCCGAATTCTTTCTTGCTCTGTGAAAAAAATGCAGCTTCTAGTGCGAACCATGTGTGGCATGCAATCATGCCATATCGAAATTGATCTAAAAGACACTGTTGAACTTCTCAAAACGAAAATACATGATGTCCTTCCTGAGTATCCTACAGACCAATCGTTTGTATGTTATAGGGGAATCATATTAAAGGATAACGGGAAAACATTGGGAGAGTATGGGATGGTTGAGAATTCCTTTGTGGGGGTTCATAAATATACCAAAGGAGGATAGTCTACCGAGTTTCGTTATTGTTGTCGTTTTCTTGCTCCTCATTCAACTGCTGATCTACAAATATATGTTTCCAATCAAGGCAGTCCTTATGACCACCACATTTCTTCAGAATATTCGTCGGTTAAAGTTGTCTCTTGCTTACAAAGTTGAATCGGAGTTGAAATTAAATGACCCAATGGTATGTGACAATCATGATACTCATGTTCAAGACGTGCCTGTTTCAGGACGTTAAAAGATGTTCTATCCATGCTTTGAAGAATAGTCTTGTTTTGGAGATGACCACTATTCCGAATGGCCTGAATATAAATGTGTTCATCGTGCTGCAATTGCAAGTCAATATAGTCGAATGCGTCTCCATCTTGTTGTAAAGCTGCAAGAATTACATCCCTATCTCCTCTTAATCTCGAAGAGGCATAATGTATTGCCTTCCCATATGTTTTAACTGCTTCTTTAACAATTTCAACATTGTCACATAATGCAGGAGAAGCAAAGCACAATGCAGCACCACGTTGACGAACAGCTGTTAAAACAATCTCGAAATTATTTTGCAATTCTGGTGAAGCCATTTGTAATGCCATACCGTTTTGTTTAACTGCATTCAAGACCACCTCAAAGTTGTTGCGAAATCTGTCAACACTTCGCAAGGAATATCCATCTTGCTTCACTGCCGTTAAACATAGAGACAAATTACTCCTTAGTGATGATGATGCAAATTCCAGCGAGGTCCCAAATGCAGATACTGCTTTTTCGACAATTTCAAAATTATCTTGAAGTGTGCGTGAAGCATAGTTCAAGGCTTCAGAATTGGTTTGTACGGCAGCCGATACAATTTCGTAATTGTTCTTCATATTTGTAGAAGCCCACCGCAACGCAAATCCGTTTTGTTTCACTGCCGCAAGTACAATGTCATAGTCGTTTTGTAAGTCTATGTAAGCATGAGCTAATGCAGTTCCTTCACTTTGAACTGCATGAAAAACAACTTGTTTCATCCTTCTGAACTTTTCTGGAACGAATTTCAATGCAGATCCATATTGTTGGACAGCCATTAAAATAATGTCCAAATCATGATTGAGAATGCTGGGCGACGCAAATGAAAGGGCATAACCATCTTGTTGAATGGCATTCAAAACTACTTCTCTGTCATCACGTAAGGTATGAGAAGCATGTATTAGAGTACAGCCACGTTGTTTAACAGCAGCCAAAACCACGCGCTTGTTATGTTTCAATGCAAGAGAGGCATATTCTAAAAACCATCCATTTCGTTGCACAATCTCTAACATGATTTCTTCATCATCACGAAATTCGTAAGGACAACAATTGTACTGTAACAGAAAATATACCAAATCTTGTTTAAATCCCATTAGAACTGATCTTGTTGCAAAATTAAACACATTTACAACTTTGAAGGCAATGGCCCGCATGATGGCTGCTTTGCAATGCTTCCATCGACTGTCCATTTCATGTTCTTCAACACAGTTGAGAACCCATGATGGAAAATGGTTGTTTGGAAAATATTTCACTTCATCCAACACTGAGATATTTTCCAAAAGATGAAGTACTACCTCTTGACAATCGAGAAACTCAATCGGAATGGTACGATGCAAGTCCTTGGCCATGAATGCCTCTTTCGCACGGAACCATTTTACAAAACCTTTCACTTGATTTTGAAATTTCATCTTGAGTTTTAATTGTAGAGATTTAAGCATGTCATTATTTTCCATCGGATTCGTTTTACAGAAATCATATAATATTATTTTCAAACATGATGATTCGGTTTCATCCTTTCTACAAATTTTGTTTGCTCCATCTCTGTAGATATTTGTTAATTTTACATGTTTCCCAGTGGTGGATGAAAATTCCGATGAATGAATAAAAGACCACTGATCGGAAGAGTCAGTTTCTTCTTCCTTTCTTCTCTTCATTTTTTTGATCTGCCAGTTGCGATGGAAACGGCAAACAAAGTTTATTTTGTTTTTCAACTCGACTGCCAGGCTACAATTGTAAAAGGGATGAATTTGTAATTCTACCCTATCATGATCAATCCTAGTCCAATCCATGCTGACATGAGAACGACCATGACTCGATCCATCGACCAGTGCATTCGAGGAGGAGATGCCAAAGAAGCTCTTGCTACATGGCTACTATTCATCACTTTTTGAGAGGGAACTGGTTTGACACTTGACCCTGAGGGCTGAGGATTTGGAGCTGGCATTGAGGGTTGAGGAGACGGAGGTGATGGTGGAGGTGGTGCAAAACTTCTTGGATACACAATAAAGGAACGAAAATTGACACTGTAATCGAACTTGTCAAAAATTTGTGAACGAGTGAATTCCCAAGTTTCTGCTCCATTCGGATACACAGTCAAGAAGGAACTTGCACATGTGGCAGCCACAGCATACAAATCTCCAGTCTCAAATTGTTTCACAGCACCTGCCGAGTATGAGGGCTGCAACTCTGTATTTTGTTGTTGCATCTCAGACCATGTTTGATACCATGTCAAATTCGAATGCATGACATAGGCCCAGTAAAATCCCATAAATCTTGCATCATAATTTGGTGCACCTATTTGCGTGGTCAATACTTTGTGATATTCATCGAGAATGGAACGAGTTGGAAATCCTAAATCTCTCATAGTTCCCAACACAGAACGTAAGAAGAACTCTTGCCAAAATGCCGATTGTCGAGTGTCAGTGTTTCGAAGCCAAACTCTTAAAGGTGACCAATTGAGAGGAGCATTCTTGGAAGCCCAAATTCGATTGGGATGGTTCATGAAAGTACCGTTAATGGAGCGTTGACCTTCCCAAAATGCAATGGCGTCTTCCACCATTTGTGTGAAATACAATTTTTCTGGAGATCCATCGTGTGAATACAATGCTGCAAAACATCGAGTACGGAAGGTCCATGCTTGTCCTCGAACTTGATCGGTGATACCTCCGTAACCAGTGGCACCTCTTCCATAGATACCATTGGCAAAAGTCATGACACCCATGGCTGCCCAAAATTGCAACGATTCCAAATAATACGAGTCACCTGTCAATAGGTAAGGAATTGAGAAGGGATCTGGGACGTGAGCTGCTTCAAATGCCCAATTAAAGGAATTTGATAACAAGGGCATATTTAAGGCGCCTGCATATTTCCCATTATTGTCTGGAAACCACAACGCTGGATGAGCATTGAGTGAAATGGGTTTTCCTAAAGCTGACAATGTTTGATTTCGATCCCATTTGAGTGAAGGATTTGCTTCTCTGAAATGAGCTCTCCATGCTCCTGCCCAATCTGCACTCGTGAGTGAAATTTCACGATAACGCCAATCCCCAAGAGTGAGCCACGCCTGTACAAATCCTGGCATGAGACCAATGACATCTCTCATTCCTGTAGTTGGCATGTAAGGTTGCCATATTCCTGGTTCGAAAATGCCTTTAGGTCTTGATAACCAATTCGAGTAATAATTTGAAATTTGTTTCTCTGTTTGAGTATGATTCGTTTGATAATTTGGAATGAAATTGGTAGCACTCAAGTAATTCACGTTATAATTGAAATTCACACGTGATTCGGGAGGATAGGCACCGAACCAAAATGTTTTAGTCCATCTCGATCCAAACAAGTGTTGAACGTCTTGTTGAGAATACACCACAGCAGGAGATGTGACTCCTTTCGAAACAGTTACATTATACATGACATCTTGTAAAGTATCAAGGTTGGTATTTTCTAATACAGCTCTAACTTTTAAGGTTTGAATCGTTCTATAATACGTGAACACAAACATGGGTCTGAACGATTTGGCTCCGTTCAATCCAAAATCTGCCTTTCGAGAGATGTGATCAACCACAACAAATTCACATCGAACGAGTCCTGAATCAATGGTCCACGCGTAGAGACCTTGTGAAATCATGTTTCGAGCGCTTACAGTATGACTGGTTCCATTTCCAATGAGAGTGATCGAAATATCAGCCTCTGGTAATTGTGTGAAAATATCTGAAATAGAGCATGGAGAAGCCACAGGAACTGAAGTGTTGAGAATTGGAACCATTTGTAAGGAAGCGTTTCCAACCTTCTCAATTTTTGGAAGGATGGCTGAAAGGACAGCAAAACGAACAGAGCCATCCTCATAACGAGTGGCAATCTCAGCTTGTGAAGTAATCAAAAGGCCATTCAGTTTGATTGCTGGCACGTAGTGGTTGGGAATTTCTCCCTTCAAGAATGGTCTCCCCATTTGGAGTGGATAATTGATGAGGCCATTACCAGATGCATCTGACACATTGACTGTGTTGGAGAAATCGTATGACTGAGCCAACACTGATGCATGACCAATGAGTTGAGAAACATGCATCAAGAAAATGATAACAATCACTGCCAATGCTGGTTGCCACGTAATTGTGCCCTTGGCTAATGGCATGTATGTGAAAGTGCCAACCGAAATCAAAACGTGAGAGCATGGACATAGCGTGGTTAGGCAAAGACATGAATTGGTTGCCATAAGTGAAAGAACGAGTAACAAGCTCTTACCTTTGGTCACATTGTTGTTATCCTTCATCTTCTTTAGAAGTTTGTAAGTTTTTTATCAATGTCTAGATGCAAAACTCTCTTGAACGCTCTTACTGAAAAGATCTTTTGAGTCATGAAGAAATAGGTCGGACAGTCACGTTGGTTGTCATTGAATTCTTTCCTAATGAAATCAAACCAACAAAAATCTGAGTATGGCAATTCCTCCACAACACAGTTTCCAGTGTGGATAAACTAAGATTGAAAATGGTTGTTGAAGGTTGCAGCTAAAACATATAATTGTAAAGATTAATCTTACCTTTATTTCAAATTATTGTTTTTGCATCCTCAAATGCTCAATAATTCGACACAATTTAACCCTAATTCCAACTTTGTGAATGCCCATATCCTGTAGAGCTTGATTATGAAGTCCTAGTAAAGCAATTCCATCCACATCATGTTCTGTAAAAATTTCTCCAATCTTGTTATGGAAAAATGCTGTATCGATTGATTCAATCCATTGTGAAACTGTTTGACATGGCCAACTTTCAAGTTGAGCTCTTGAAAGACTATTCAACTGATCCCTTAGAGACTCTTTTTCGATAGGTACGAAACGCGTCAGTGAAGTTGTGTTGAAATTTTCATTGGGTGATTGTAACTGCTCCGGGGACATGCCACCAACATTTCGATTGTAATTGCTTGCGGCCATTTGACCAAATGCTGGTATGCTATTTGAGTTGTTATTCATGCCAGTGTTCATATTGTTAATTTCCGAAAAATTCATCATGGACGGGTTTGAGCCATATCCTGAATACATTCCACTGTTACTTATTGAAGAGGCTGAAGACACAGCTCTTTCCCTAGAAAATGTGTGTGATGGATATACTTGAGGAGAATTGTTGTACATTATGTTATTGTTGGCATTGATCGTTTGTTGATGATTCTGCTGAACACTTGGATATGGTTCAGCTCTATATTTCATTTGATGATAACTAGGTGATCTTGTTACAGAAGATTGCCCTTGAGAGGAATAAGGCAGTGGAAAGAGGTCAGGATCGTTTGGTGCATTTCGTTGATTTGTTGATGCAGCAGTGTTGTTAAATGCTATGGAAGATGAAATAGCTTGTTGAGATGGAATTTGTTGTTGCTTACTCGCATTTGTTGAATGTTGGGCGTTATTGCTGATGGCAGGGTTGTTTGATTGAGGGTTGTTGATATAGGGTTGAGATGACGAGTTCATCATGGGAGAATTGCCATAATTGTTATTGCCTGTTGCCGGATAAGGTGAAAGATCCATCATGTTGTTACCAGACTGTGTTATATTTTGTGAGCTCTGAAATTGAGATTGAGAATTTTGTTGAGGTGATGATGGTTGTGAGGAAGAAAAATTTTGCTCAGTGCCTGGTTCCCCATCCTTCTTTTTTCGTCCTTTTTGTTTTGGTTCATAGAATTGACATTCCATCGAACGGCGAACACACTCCGAGCAGTGAGGTAATCGACGATCACACTTTGTGTCATGATTGAAATATGTGGATCGATGAATATAATCCTCGTGTCAACTCCAAAATATTTAACTAAAAACGTACCTTTTTGTGGCGCTTTCTACACGGAATGCAAGCAATGGGATGAAAATCTCCTCCGGCCATGTTTACATCTTGCTGTTGTTGAGGTGACATGGTTACTTGGGTTTTTCGTTGACCACTCACATTTGCTGTGTAATCATGAAATATGGCCTGTTGAGGAGCTGTCTGAAACGAGGAGGTCATTGAATTTTGCGCATGATGCGACATTGCTTGTTGTAAATGTGAAGGTGATGAAGAAGAAGTTTGACCAACAACAACATGTTGGGAATGTTGAGATGGTGACGAAGGTGTAGATGCTGTCGACACTGTGTGATGTTGCTGAGAAGAAGGTAATTTTGAGTCTGTAGCAGCTATCGTATTGCTGATGGAGGGGAGTGTTGGTGGCATGGATGAATGGTTCTTGGTTGGGAAAGGAGAATTTGATCTGAGTTGTTGCTGTATCGTATGTTGTTGATGTTGTTGAATCATGAAATTTGTAGTTTGTGAGGACAATGCTGTTGAAGCTGCCGAGGATGATGATTCGGTCAAAACATGTTTGGTGATTTGGTGTTGAGACATGTGTGGGGAATTATCCGTACTGTTACTGCTATTGTTCAATGTGGTATTATTCATTGTTTGGTTAGCAGCATGCAAAGATGGTTGGTGCTGTAATTGTGAAGACAAAGATGGTAATGGTGCTTGTTGTGATTGAGGCTGTGTGTGATATAGGTGCTGATGATGGTGAGGACTGTTCGGATACGACAAAGTATTTTGATAATACTGGGAATGTTGTAGTGGAGAGGAGGCAGGCGAAGGTGTGGAATAGCTTGAGGAGCTTCCGTTATTCAATGTGGCCGATGATGGAGGGACATGAATGGAGAGATGTTGTGGTGGAGTTGAGGTCGGCAATGGTGAGTAGTTGGAGGCGCCTCCAGTAGTGTTATTAGAATTGGACTGATTCATGTTGTTGTGCATCATGATGGATGTGGATGGTGAGGTTGTGGTACTGCTCTGTGCTGTAGGCACCAATGCGCTCTCTTCTTCCTTAACCTGTGTTCGGGATGAAGAAAAGCCTTGAATCACTGGAGCGTAGGTTGCAGCGGAGGAAGTGGAGGTAGGTTCTTCCTTCATCATTGAATCGTTTGCGGTAGTACGTTCGTACGGATGAATGACTATTTCACGTAGGAGTGTGTTCGGGTTCACAACAAGGCTAACAATTTTATGGTGAAATATGAGCTGTAGATCCGAATGCAGCGAAACGAGCTGAAATTTTTCTTCTTGGCTTCTCTGATTTGTGTGTAAGAGGAACTCTTTCGCGAACGAAAAGTAGATATTACTGTTGTTCTTGTACTACCGTTATGAGTAGAGTACAAGAGAATGAATGGTATTTGCGGATTCCTTTTGCAGCGTCCGCGCTTTTTCTATGGAACGAAAAGACTTTTTTCACCGTTGTTACAAAAGCCTTTGGGAGAACTTTTGCTTGGATTCGTCACTGACAGCTATTGAAAAGGGTGCTGTGTTTGCTCTTTCAATTTAGTCAAGGTTCTTGCTTGTTCACGTCTCGGGATGAAGACAGACTTTGCAAAAACAAGGAACGAGTTATGAGGTCAGACACGTTCTGCTTGAAGCAGCGTTGCTAATTCTTCGTCGCGAGTATCTGCAGCTACGCGCGTTTCTCTCTCTAACAAGGAATTAAACACTTGGAGATCACAAGCAGATTTGAAAAATCACACTCAAACAGACGAGAGATGAACAGAGAGAGGGTTTTTTTTCTCAAGAGAGTGCGACAGATCGCTCGGCCAATACGCCCCAGAAAATGCTGCTACGAACGCTTGCTCCGAAAATTGCCCTGCGGGGTAATCATTGATCCAATTCGATTGGAGAGCAAGTGAAAAATGTCGGATGCCAAAATTCATGTATGATTAATAAAGACACGCACAACATTTGCAGTCTTTCAGTGTCGTTCAATGCCACGGCTTTCCATAACGGATTCGTGAATATGGGTATCTGATCTTAACAAACTCTTCTGTGTTCGGGATGACCCGATGCGAAACTCCATTGGTTGTCCTCACGAATGAACCACAACAACTCACCTCAATACGATCGTACAAGGCGATTCGTTCCTTGAGAATTGTTGCACTAGTGTGTGAGCGGAGTTTTCTGACAAACTGTAATAACTCGAGGAATTCGAATTATTAACTCAAGGAACGAGAAAACTGCCATGTACATGTTAAACGTTCATTCAATCTCATTTCAAAGCAATGGAACATTTGAAAAACTTGTCGTCTCATTGGAAATTGTCCATTCTCGATCAATTCATCAAATCTCCCAATAGGTTTCTTTTCCACTCATAAACCGTAAAGTTTGGGTATTACACAAGCTTTGAATACATGGCTTTCAGATGTAAATTAAAGAATTTGAATTTGGTGTTGGTGATGGAATCAAGCTGTGAAATCATACTACTGGTAGTGGTGTAATGGGTGGTGTTATAATGGTTACTATTTCCGCTCACAGAATTGCCAAGAGACCAATGAGGTTGATTCAAAATAAGGTAAATCTCCTCCGTTCTACGTTTCGAATTTTTAACAAGGTTGAATAGCTTCTCCAAATGCTCTCGAATGGTTTGTGTATCATTGTAGAACTCTAAATAATTGTGTACAAAACTATGACCTGTTTTTGCCTTCATAAAAGTAGAATTGGCCTTCTCTTGAATCTTTTCTAACATCATGGAAACGATTGTATTGTTATTCACATCTATGGGTCCATTCACGAGAATGAGATAATTTTCACAGAGTCGCTTCACCCAATGCCATTCAATATCACCCTTTTTTGAAAGCATGAGATGAGTCAAGAAGTGATTAATGGGAACCATACTGGGCTTCATTTTGAGGCTGATGGATATGGTTGTAGTGTATCGAGTGATTGCGTCCAAGTCCTCGACATCTTTTCGAGTTGGTAACTCAACATACGAATTATTGCTTAGTAAAGTAAACCTAGAAGGATTTTCCTTAAATTGATAATCATAGACATGATTCGATGTGATACGCATCATGTTAGTCACACGAATGTTGGCTGACATTCCATTCATGTCATCAGAGATGGAACTTGTAGAGCTGAATAAATTCTTTTTTGTAATCCAAGTACAGAAAATTAATTCAAAATTAAGAGAAAATTCAACTCTCCTAGAAATGTTGTACAGTAATTGTTCTAAATCAGCTCTAACTCGATAGAGAAGTGTATCCGAAACATTCATCCTAAAAAACGGTACACTAATGTGCAATCGTGTAATTTTTTCACATGCACCCAATTTGCGCCAGGGAGATAGTGACTGCATGGACTCTTCATCCTCACCCATGAAAGGTTCAGCATTCACATCTAACAAGTAAATAATTTTCAAAAACCACGAATATCGATTCAAAACGTTATCTTTTCGCTCCGATTGCACAAACATTAATCGATCAAATTTGTATAATTTAAAATCACAATCCTCTAAATCAAAAATATCATTCATTTCCAATTCATTACCATCTCGTATCCTTTTCCAAATAGACTCTGCTTGCTTGTGTTTAATGGAAATATAGAAATCTTTACAAACTTGAATCAATGGCACTCGGTAAATGAATGGAATAAATTCTAATATTAAATCTTTAAAAATCTCTTTCGGAACAAATTCAAAAAATCGGCCTTGAAGATGATGGACCTCCTGTGAGGAACGTTGAAGAGAAGATGGTGGTGTAGCCATCGGAGTTGTACGTGAGTTGGACATTTTTTTTGTTCGACTCGTTTCTAGAAATGAAGTTCAAGCCTCACACAACAAAAAAATGGTTCTCTTTCAATTCTGGAAATATTTCGTTTTTCAACCTTCCGATGAAGACTCTGATCAAGTAGGATTGAATGAAAATGAATGTGATGATCATGAATTCCTTGAAGATGAAGATCTATTCTATTCAGTTGAAAACAATGGACAATTATTCTCCGATGATGTTTTGTTTTTGATTTTGAATTTTCTTGATCTGAAATTTATTATTTCAGTCTGTAAGCAAGTTTCAAAACAGTGGTACCGTAAATCGTTGGATATGAAATTGAAATTGAATTTTAGTGAAAGTAAAAAGATGCAACAGATGAGCTTTCTGGAAAAATTTATTACAATTCCGAGTTTGAAGAGTTTAACAGATTTAAACATTGGTTTTAATGAGATAGCTTCTGACGGATTGAAGAAGCTGGTAGCCAGCAAAATTATGCAAAATTTGACGAAATTAGATTTAAAGTCCAATAGAATTGATGGAGAGGGAGCAGTGGCCATTGGAACAAGTCCATTTATGCACAACTTGAGAGAGCTCAATATAGGAAGAAACCCTATTGGAAATGTAGGAGTTTCAACAATGGTCAAAAGCCAATATTTGAGTAATTTGAAAATACTTGACCTATCAGACACAAGGATTGGAGATTATGCTGTTCACAGTATTACTACAAGTCCATATATGAGCAATTTAACCAGCTTGAATTTGTATGGCAATATGGTTCGAGAAGAAGGTGTGAAATTCATTGCGAACAGTCCCATTATGAAACATTTAACTGTACTCATTTTGAACGGAAATCATATTTTAGGAGATGAAGCAGCCATATCTATAGCACAAAGTGAATACATGTCCAATCTAACGTTCTTGAACTTGTACAATGGAAATATTGGTTGTGAGGCTGTAAAAGTTATTGCTTCGAGTACTTATTTGAAAAATTTAACGAGTTTGAATATAAATTCGAATAATATCAAGACAAATGGACTTGAAGCACTTTCCTCCAGTGAGACCTTAAAATTTGAAACAATTGCATTTAGGTTGCAATATTGACGATAGAAATCTGGAACATGTTTCTCTATTACAATTGATTAGAGAGAAGTTTGAGAATTTGCAATTTTTCAGCGGTTAACCTTTCGACGAAGACGACAAAATGATTTTGGTAACAAGGCATGAACTCAAGTTGCGGGAGGGATCGAGAGGTAGCATCAGACTTTGCTTCCATTTGGCTAACTATATTTGTACATTAACACACGAATTGTGCATTACATAATGAATCATATACTAGGTACATAAGGTATGTGTACCTTGAGTTAAATAGATCGTTATATGAGTTCTATTATTTTCTTGTGATCACCTCATCAAGCAGATTACACTGAGTTTTCGCATCACAATGCTCTCAACAATAAAATCACATCTCGAATCAAATACGCAAGATACTAATGTGACTGCAAACTTTCTCATGCAGCATACACCAATAATTGTGTAAATTAAAGTCTCACATCATGACTCAATACGAGAACTCTTGCTCAGATCGACAATATAGTTAGCCAATATGGAGTAAGTTGCTGATTGCTTCGCTGTGCTACTCTCGTCCGTCAGTTGTAACGACGATCAAAAAAAAGTTCACAAAAAAATGTCTCCTAGTCTTGTACGCAATGACATTCCTAATGAAAATATCGTGTATTGGCATGGACAACATGCCAAGTTCTTTGAGAGTGGGATCAATCAAGAATTCATTCAAATTCTTTCGAGAAGAGGAATAGTTTATGCGATCACTTCTCCGGATCATAAACTCTATTGGAAGTGGGAACAAGGTCATTCGAACCAATGGTCCGATGATGTATTTTCAAATTATAAAGAAAATAGAAATGGAGAAGAAATTGGATTGGAAAGAGCCTATTTCGTTGCTGCATCTTATCATCACGTATTAATTTTGACAGATAAGATTGTTGATGGCATAGTCTCACCAGATGTAAGTGGATTCATCAAACGAGCCACATCTCGATGAGTGAAACAAAACTATTATTTGAATGTCAATAATTCCGATTTGATCATTATTGAACTGGCATTTAAAGATCGGTTCGTCAAATTTTGCATTCACGGAATTGCCAAACGGAGAAAGATTTAAAGTACCCAAAAGGCCCTCTGTAGTTGCCATTCATGTTGGTAGCTATGACAATCCTCCTTTCTTTGGAGAGGATGTTATTAATTTGCAAACATTAGTGGAGGGCACGTCTTCTGTGAAACAAGGACAAATTTATTGGTTGAGAGACGTCGAAAAAGCTCTTGCTTTTAATGAATATATAACATACATGGCATGTGCTGCTTACACCAGCGTGTTTGTTACAAGCAATGGACGATTACTTGTGGGAGGTAAGAATTATCGAGAGTGAATTCAACAACAATTTCTTATGGAAACATTGATGCTACTACGTTCTCGCATTAAGGATCAAATCAATTCGGAGAGGTTGGTCAATCTATTGCAACCACACCAGCTACTCTCAGAATAGAAGAACATCCATTCTCAAGAAGAAACCCAAACGTAAAGATTTGTAAAGTAGCCTGTGGGGATCATTCGATAATTGCCCTGAGCACTGAAGGAAAGATTTATGTGTGTGGCTACAATGGAAGTAACGAATTAATGCTTGATTCTAACCGTGATATTGTTGAGGAATTGTGTGAAAGCAAGAGGGTTAATGAAATTACCGATCACGATCCTGCCATTGATGTTGCGACACAATATTACCATTTTTTATTTCTCACAAGTATGTATTTCTTGTAAAAGCATTGTTGATAATTTCAAGACATAGAAAGTGGAAGAATTTACATGAATGGCTCTGATCATAATACTACAAGAACATTTACTCTGCCCTTTTCACATGATGGAACTGTATTCCACAAGGTGGCATGTGTTGGAGCTACGAATTACCAATTCCATGCATGCTTAATCAATTCGCAAAGCGATGTGTGTCTTGTAGATATTTCTATTCAGGACCAAACGAAGGTGATTTTCATGAAAAAAGCAGTTCACATCGATTCAAATAAGATTTTATGGATCAATGGAGGAGAAGAGAATCGATCGCCATTGTGTGTGTACTTGAAAACTCAGCATGTTTCTGGTAGTTCGTTGCAAACAAAGCTTGCAAATCATCTTACAAATGTGTATGGAGAGGATGGAGTTGATGATATTTTGTTTCGTTGGATGTAGCTTGGAATGCAAAAAGATGCCACCCAACAATTGTAAAGTTGTGTACCACAATGGACCCAATGCTCTATCCAACAACTGTGCACAGTGAGATAACTTGAAGAAAGGAATGAAAAGCACCGACTTGGGCAAATGCTGTGTAAAGCGTTTTTCACCATCTTACATCAGCAAACGCAGTCTTTAATGTCATGTGTCATTTGTTTTTTTTGGCAGTTCCATTCCTCAATTCAATTTTTTGTTACTGATCTTTTACAGCAAGAAGCCCCCAATTTCATATTATGACCATCACAAACGATCAGCAGTTGATTCTCAAACTCGTTGTGCAAAGAGCTTCTCAATTCACCTTTTAAAAAACTGCCAATCCATCATTCATTGCCTTCACCTCCCCATTTCAAAATATCACAAAATTGTGTCGTTTGTTTAGCTGGAATACCTTCCTCACTGGTGAGTATTCATATCGATCGGACGAGATTCTTACCTCTCCTTTTACTAATGATGACACTAATATCTCTTTTAACCACTGAATTGTGGCAACAACAAAATAATTATCATCAACCAACGACATTGTGGGCCCTCAATTTGGCCTGCCCACAGTACCAGTAATTATTAATCTTTTGAAAAAGGCAATTACAAAATATTGAGTGTGAAAATTCAAAAATAACAACAGAACATCCACTCGTTCACTTCTTCGTCATCACCATCAACACAATCCACACACAATAATAATCAAAGATGACGGATCAACACAATCCACTGGAGCTGTCCACTTCTTCGGCTCCAGCTCAAGTGGCCATTGACAACACCACTCACCATCCACACATTTTGGAAGAACAAGACACTTCTCCACTCGCTGACCTTCTTTCTCAACTGAATATTTACAACTGGGCTGAATTTTCTAAAACATTTACCAACTCTTCTAGGCACAACAGCACCTTGACCAGTGCAAGCAGCAATACAAATTCTGTCATCCATGTGAATGGTCATCCTCCTCATCAACCACCGAATGGTGCTGCTGACACCAACGCCCAGCTCACTCGAACGAAAGCATCTGACCAACAACAGGAAGCGCCACAAATAGCAACCAATACCACATTGGGAAGTCAAAATCTTTATCCTTCGTCGTCGTCTTCATCATCACCTCATCAACAAACGATGACCATTAACAATCCACAACAAACTCTTTCTCCTCATCAGCAGCAACACCATCATCCACAAAACCTCAATCATCATGGAACAGCTCCTTCCTCTCACTCTTCGTCCTCTCACATCCATCCGATGATGATAGGCTCGGATTCATCATCACCACTCATGATGAATTTATCAGCACTCTCCCAACATTATACTCTGTTGGTGGTCATCCGACGTTATATACGGCATGGTGGGTGCGGTTTCTGCAACCGTAGAGGACTCGAGCTCGCAGATTGGTATAAGGCCTTGTTGCAACTCTGTATCATTCCAGTAATTTTACATGCCGAGAGTGAGGATGAAGGTAATGAATTCTTTCATGCCTACAAGAATCCAATCGTTGCTCACATTCCCCGAGTTTCAGATCCTCGATATAAGCGAGTTTCAAAATTGTTGGAGATGGCCAGTCCTCAAGGAGCTACTCCCTTGAAATTTGAAGAACTCTCGTTCAAGACCAAACTGAAAACCATTCGGCCCTACATGACTGCCTTAAAACAAGGCTATACCTTTGTACAGAAACCCAACGAGGTCGAATTCTCGGAAGGGACCAACCTTCTGGTACCCAAGATGGTTTTAATTCGGGACAATGAAATCAAATACGTTTTTGATCATGAATTGTATGATCATACTCCCGATGTGCTCAGTACCGTGATTTTGAAATTGCCTTGGCTTGCCATGACGAGTGCCGATCTGTGGAACTCCAGTAGCGATGCTTGCTCGAATTCAACGTCTTTTTTTCGCGCCAGTATTTCGTCGGCGGTTTCGAATTTGGAGGTTCTGAATGAAATGCCAAATCATTTGAAAACAGGAACAACCACAACAACAGTTTCAAATTTTCAAGGACAACAACGAAAAGTGAGTAGTGGCAGTACTTCACAGCATTCAACTCCTCAACAACACGGAGGACACGACACTCGAAAGATTTCAAGTGCTTCGAATCCACTCAGCTTGCCAAATGTCCATCAAGATGAAACCATGGTTATGACCACACTTTCTTCGTCGTATCAACAACAACAACATTCGAGAAAGCTCTCCTCTTCATCCATGTCTTCCTCTCATCAATCACAATTTTTAAAACAACATTTAAGAAATGACTCATTGTTGGATCCCACAACCATTCCATCTCCAAATTTGGATGCTTTTGATTTAACACGAAGAAAAATTTCCAATGGACAACTTCCTCTTGCCTCAAGTTTTAATAATACTTCTTCAAATCTTGTAAGCAATCCTCAGGATCATGTTACAAACAATGGTTTTCCAACACAACTTCCTACTTCACCAACTTCGTCCTCAAGAAAACAATCTTCAGCAAGTGCAGGAAAAATCTCACCAAGACAACGACACGATTTACAATATTATCTGGATCAAATGTCTCAAAAAGTTTCATCAAATTCTCAGCATGACGATAAAAGTTTTTCAACACATTCAAAATCTTCTTACACGCCTCCTCATGGTGGTGGTGGTGGAGGAAATCATTCACGACAACATTCTCAACTTTCAGATTTAGTGTTGGGAACAGAACTTGGCGATCCAGCAGCAGTTTCCATCACTGTTCAAGATATGAATGCGTTTGGAGTGGTTCAAGAAAGTGTGAAAACAAAATTATTGACTCCAGAAATTATGACAACGACGACAACGGATGGTGAATTATTGATTGAGGGAATGGAATCAAATCAATTGCAGCTAGCCATGCATGTTGCTCAAACACATCAACATTCACATGACACGAGTCATTCACCTTCTCAACGACAGCAACATGTTCAACCACAGAATGATCATCCTGTCAAACATCATGCCAGTCCATTCACACTCATTCGAAGTGTTCCAATTTATCGAAAAGTTGAAGGCGTTCTTGATTTTGAACACATTTCAAAAGAACAATTAGCAGAGGAACAACATCAAGCTGCTCTCGAAGCTAAACAACGAATGAAAAAACGAGCATTTATTGCTTGCATGCGTGTTGAGGAAACGATTGAAGATACAGAAAGTGAAGTCGCTACAATCAAAGTTGGATTACATGCCATTCTCAATGACGATCATAAGAGACAATATTTCAAGATTTTTGCCTTAAAAGAATTTAATGCAGAGAATATCATGTTTTGGGAAGAAGTTGTTTCGTTTAAAAAATTATTCATTGAATTGAAGGAATTTAATGATGAAGTGACACATTCTGATGAAAATAGACACAGAGTTTCAAAATTGGCCCTTCTCATTGCTAACAAGTATCTTCTCGATGATTACAGTATTTACAATATCAACACGTCCAATACTTTGAAACAACAAGTGGCATCGTTCATTTCCAATCCTCATTATTTCTATAAGGATGATTGTAAATTTTTATTTGATGACATTGTTTTGGAAATTATGACCACGGTATTACCAGACATGTATCATCGATTCTTGGTTTCGAATGAATATAAGGAAATGCTCAAATCTGTCAAGCATCTCTCGAGAGGAAGAAGGAAATAATTTGTGTGAATATTTATATGTGTGTGTGTGTGGTCGGCTCATGGTAGGCACGACAACTTTGTGTATGATTTTGTAACAACAAAAAAACTTATAAATGTACATGACAAGAAATTGAACTCGTTTTGTAAAAAAAATATTAAACAGCTCAGAAAATGATGATGATGATCATCCTCGTGGATTCGTTCTTAAAAACAAATCAACAAAAATACAGCAAAATTCAACATGATGATGATGAATCGAGAAATGAAGTGAACTCGCCGATGATTGGGTTGGAGAAATTATTAAGAAATAAATTCGCAATGCAACAACTCGGAAAGAAAAAATGGTTAGAAAATCGGGAATTGATCTATAAAGAATTCTTTCCCATTGAATTCATGAATGATTCAGATTTTGTGTTGGATCAAATGAAAAAACAAAAGAGTGCCTCTGTATTTTTACATTCTTCTGCAATATTACATCAGGACAAGCAATTCATGATGAAAGCCATTCAGTTAGAACCTTGGGTATTGAAATTTGCATCTTCCGAAATGAGAAGTGATAAACAATTAGTGCTGGAGGCAGTGAAGCGAAATCGTCTTGCATTGTATTGCGATATTTCTGAATCATTGCAGAAGGATAATGATATATTTCTTCATTCAATATGTCCGAATTATGCTCATAAATTGTGTGATATCAATTGGAAGTGTGACACACAATTATTATACAATAGTATGAAATACGATCGAGAATTCGCTCTGGATGCTGTTTGTCATGACATCAAAGCATTGAATTACTTGTGCGACGAATTCAAGATGGATCGAGAAATTGTGATGACTGCCGTTCGTCATCATGGTTATGCCTTAAAATTTGCAGAGAAATTTCAAAATGATCGATCCATTGTTTTGGAAGCTGTCCAGTGTGATGGTAGCGCCTTAGAATTTGTTGGTGAAGAATTAAGGCAGGATCGACAAATTGTATTAACGGCCGTCACAGATTATGGCAATGCATTGAAATGGGCTCCTTTAGAGTTGAGGGATGACCATGAAATTGTATTAGAGGCAGTCAAAAACAATTCTGACGCTTTACAACATGCTTCTGATCGACTACGAGGAGACAAGGAATTTATATTGAGAGTGGTAAGTCAGAGTGGCAGAGCCGTACGATACGCTTCTAAGCATCTCCTTCACGACATGCAAGTCATTCGAACGGCAGCTCTGCAAAATTTGGAGGTCATTTATTTTGTTCCACAAAGTGATGTGGTTGAAATATTGGAGAACGATCTCGAGTTTATGAAAGATGCAATACAAAGAAATGTGTCTGCACTCGAGCATGTGCCACAGAAATTGGCAGAGGACAAGACTATGATTTTACAAGCCATCTCTAGAAATGGTTTGGCTCTTAAATTTGCCTCTGAAGAATTACGCAGAAACAAAACATTTGTTTTGGAAGCAGTCAAGCTTAATGGATGTTGTATATTATTTGCTTCGTCACAATTGCGTTCGGATGTAGAAATCATTCGAGCAGCAGCAGTATATGGAGGATATGCCACGTGTTTTGATAAGGAATTGTACAAAGCGAGAATGGAACATTATTATGATGGAGCATGTATATAGGAAATGAATGATCCATTATACTTAATCCTGTGTGATTGGTTTTAAACGTAAGCAACCACGCAGATTTGAAGAGAGAATCAACCAAACTCGTATTTATTGTCCCACCCACCGAAACATGAATTCACTACATTCAGAACCATGATCCTCATTCAAGGAAACGTTTTAAATGATGGTCATGGGTTTTGTGTTTTCCAGTTCTTCGTACTTATCCAGCTTTCTTGTATACAGTTGTCCAGAACGAACAAAACAATACACTCTCACAAACGTTTCCGTGTTGATTTTACCAGTATCTTCAATATCCCATAACTTTCGTATTACTTTGGCTTGCTTTTTTCGGATACCAAACGATTTCAATGCACGTTTAAATTCTTTCTTGTTCAATAAACCATCTTTATCTTGATCAAACTTGTTGAATACTTCACTCGCTTGATCTTTGATTGGATTAATATTATTGAAAACATCTCTTGAGGCAATAATTCCATCTGGAACCCACACGGTTGGACTTTCGTACATTTTTTTTTTCAAAACTCCTTTTTCCAAAGCTATTCTTAATACTGCTTGGAACAACAATTAAAGATAATTACCATAAATGATGGTTTTATTGAGCGATGAGCATTTTTCTTTACAAAATTAAAATGTGTGTCACTCTTTATAATAAATAAAGATTTCTTTTAACTTTTAAGAAACACAGAAGCAACAAGTAACAGGTCAACTTAACAATCGATGTTTCATAATATTGTAATCTTTTAAATTTAAAAAAAAATGGAAACACAGCAATTGGTAACGGTAGAATTGATGGACTTTTTCAAGAAGAGAGTCAATGATCATTCCTCATCGGAAATGGATTCCTCAAGGGATTACTTTTCAAAATTGAAAAACAAAATGATGGAATCCAAATACTGGAAAAGGAAGGGATTTTCAATGAATTTTGAGTATGCTGGTTGTTTTGAAGCTCCGAATATGAAACCTTGGGATGTAAAATTTAGTCCACGTTCTAATTGTGTGATTGTGAATGATATTGGCACGGGCAGAATTTTAGTATTTGATGCCACAACCAAACACTTCAAAACAACACTATTGTTACCCCCAGATGTGTTTCGACCACAAAAGTTGTTTCTTGAAGAGGATTATGATGATCAAGGTCATGATGCACTATTATTGGATTACGAAGATGATCTTAAAAATTATTTTTTTTCAATATGCAAATTTGATTTCAAACAATTATTAGAGAATTCATTACGAGGATTGCAAAGCAATGTGATATGGACAACGCATTGTGACTGTCCAAGTAGTATGGCAGTTTGGAAAAAGAGTAGAAAATTGGAAGATCGAATTCTTGTTGTGGTCAGTTACGATGACCATACGATTAAAACTTTTCGAGCTCAAACAGGAGAATTCATTCAAGCACTTGAATCTGATCTTCCAGGGTTCACAATAAGACATCCATTTGGAATTGATATTAGTAGTAGGGATGGACGGATGTTTATTTGTCAAACCCACCCTGCTCGTATAATTACCATGCGAT
Organism: Naegleria lovaniensis; assembly: GCF_003324165.1. Lineage (NCBI taxonomy): Eukaryota > Heterolobosea > Eutetramitea > Acrasida > Naegleriidae > Naegleria > Naegleria lovaniensis. Next base: position 574,179 of record NW_025407846.1, read on the forward strand.
ATGAGGACGATAAGTGGCATATTTATCGACTTCAAGAATCTGATGAACTGAAAATACCTCGAGCTCTTGTTTTTGACCAAGTTTCACAACATGTATTTGTTTCGGATAGATACTCCAAAGGCATTCAAGTATTTAACAAAGAGGGTGATTTTGTGAACACTTTTCGATTAGATGAAAATGGATTATTGAACGAAAACCAGGATGGACTCGAAGGAATTTGTTTGAATGATGTAACAGGGGAGCTTTATCTGTGTGATTGGTCCAATCGTAGAATTATCGTATTTAAATAGCGTTCAATATCAAAATCAGCAATTCGCTGGTTGTCAATCGATTGCTTTTGCGACATTCGAGGTTCCAAAACTTAAGACTCAACATTGGAAGGTTCCTTGTAGACTTCCTTAAATATAAACACAACTTTTCAATCTTCCTTTTTTAAAAAAACTCTCTAAGAATTGTAGACCTATGAGATGATCAAAAGAAATATTCTTCATTAGCAATGTTTGGATAATTCCCTACAAACTTCCCTCACTTCCTTATTGGACCATTTAAGGCGTTCAAAAACATCAGTCAAGTCAATCAAACAATGTTGTTGCAGTGAATCAAATAAATTAGTCTCCACCACGACATCTGATTTCTTTTCCAAGCTTTCCGTCCATTCTTTCACTTGTTCTGTAATGTTAGACGATAAATTCAACTGCGCAGGTGAATTTGGCAAGCAATACGTCTTGAGTATATATTGTCCATATCTATTTCTGTTGCGTTTTCCAGTTTTTTTAAATTGTTCAATGTCACGATACGCAAGAACACTCTCTGGACAATAACTTCGTTTTGCAAATTCCAACAACAATTCGAAATATTTCTTCTTATTCAAGAATTGTTCAAGAACACTATGATTATTCTCAGAGCCGGTGTTGTTGTTGACATTTAGTTTTCGAACCACATAAATTTCCTCATACAACGCATAACAACAAGGTAATGTCACACCAATAAACACATCCACCATAATGTACAATACTGGAAAGAAGGCATACGTGAAGAAATAATCTGCCAATGATTTGTAAATTGGAACTGCTCCACCAATGACATAGAGAGTGAGTCCAATCACTTGACATCCAATAATAATGATTGCTTCGACCTTAATACGATACGTATCTCGCTGTGCCAAGAAGCACAAAATTAAAGTAGCAATTTCTGTCAAAATATATAGAGCCGAAATGACGCCAACCACATAGACCATACTTGCACTTGAAGTGCATCCTTGTGTGAAATCAAAAAAACTCACTTCTATTGTGAAAACTCTGTTTCCATTTGTAGCCTTAACAACTCCCTCATCCACACCTCCAAATATTAGCCACAAACAAAAGTGAACAAATAATAATACTCCATAGGTGATGCATATAAATTTGTTACTTGCTAAAAAGCTCATTATCCTAATTTTCTTGGCCGTTACATCCGAAATTTCAGAGAATGAAATCACACTTTCACTTTCGAATTCTAGATCTGTATTGTGTGTTGAGGAAGAGATTGGTTGATCCAATTTGAAAGATACTACGGTATTTCTGTATTGTTATTGGTATTGGATGGTGGCAATGCTGCTAAATCTGTTGATGGAACATCAACACACCCACCCTTAGATGAAACAGTATGACTTTCCATTCCATTCTTTTGCGGAAATTCCGTCTTGACATTTGGCATGTCTGTTAATTGATTGTTATCATGACTATTCACAAAAGTCGTAGCCACCACATGATGATGATCCAAAGCTGTAGCCTGAACATTGCTACTACTTGCTCTATAAATCATGTGCCTCTCCAAATTCAATCGATACATGATAAACACTCTCCAACATCTAAAAATTGGTGCCAAAAACACAATCGGAATTAACATGAAAAAGGATAACATGTGAAGCGAACACGGATGAATCTTTCGTGTAACAAAATAACGTAAGCAAATCACTAGAACCAGAATAAAACTCGCAATAACATGCAGCAGTGAGCTTCCTAGATTTCTCTTTTCAATATGCGGATGTTTTCGTTTCCATATCAAAACACTGAATGAAAAGGCTGTAATGATGAACAAGAGGAATATAAAAATCGCAGCAAACAAGGTATTGAAGAGAGTATCGGGACAAATACCTCTCAGGGAGCTCGTTGAAGAGTATGTATTGTCTCGGTAATCATCCAAAGTCAAATTTCCGAGAGTATAGAGAAGCGGATGACAAATTGTTGTTGAGTTTGTACCACTCGTGCTGGTATTATTCATGATGATGATGATAATAATGAATTGGAAACAACTGAAAATAACACCACATGGAAACACAGAGGAGGTGTAGCTCTATGAGAGTTTGAAATGTTGTAATTTTTTAAGTTGAAAGTTCATCTCATCAGCACATGGTCTGAAACGATTATGATTAAAAAGCATCCTTTTGAAGCTATTTTTTTCAACCTCACACACTTGGTCCAAAGTTTACAAACCTTAATGCTGAAGTTTTACCCATGATGTTGTCTTCTCAAAAATCACTTATCATTTACAGATTAAAAGATGTCAAATTTTTCAACCATTCACTCGTAGTTATATATTTGACACCGTCATTGCCAATTCTGTTGTCATACAGATCCAAAGAAGTCAAATTCTTCAAGTATTCACTGTTAGCAATATAGTTGGCACCTTCATTACCAATTTCATTGATGCTCAGATCCAAACAAGTCAAATTTTTCAACCATGCGCTAGTAGCAATATGTTTGACATCTTCATTGCCAATTCCATTGCTGCTCAGATTCAGAGAAGTTAAATTATTCAAAAATTCACTTGTGGCAATATATTTGACACCGTCATTGCCAATTTCATTCCATCCCAGATCTAAAGAAGTCAAATTCGTCAAGAATTCACTTGCAGCAATATATTTGACACCTTCGTTGCCAATTTCATTGTCAGACAGATTCAAACAAGTCAAATTCTTCATCGACTCACTCGTAGCAATATATTTAACACATTCATCATCAATTTCATTGAAGACCAAATTCAAAGCTGTCAAATTCTTCAAAGATTCACATTTAGCTAAAAGTATGATTGATTCAGGAAGCTGTTCGAAATGATTTCGTTTGAATGATAATTTTAAAGGAATTTGAAATGACACTTGTCTCCACTGTTTTGAAATTTTCATACAAACTTGAATGATAAACAATGATTCAAGAAATTGAAGAATTTCAAAAATAATATCATCAATAAATAATGATCCATGAATCTCATTTAAATGTGTCGGAAAGTAAAGATCATCTTTTTCCGCACTATCATTGATCATTTTTGATGATGATGAATTTGTTGTCTCAACAACACCAGTTTCAACGGATGGTGAGAGTTTTCTCTTTTTAGCGGAACAAGTAAGAGTCATTAGCGGGCGAGAAAGAAGCCATGAACACAATTTTTTTTTAAAACTCGAAGAAAAGATTAGAGCTTTTGAATATTGTTTCCGGAATGAAATGTAAATATCGAGTCCACAAAGATGTTCGTTCTTGTGAATTGGAGCACACATCATTTGCTCTCTAACAGCCCGTACGTGCTTGGATATAAATACTCGTAAAAGAGCTCGTTATAATACATTGAAAAAGCAGAACTTTCAAAGCCTTAACGTTGTAAACCGACTGGTTTTAAAAGCCTCCATTACAAAAAAAAAACCTTACCACTCGATGCAACAACCTATCACCGAAGATCCATTAGACAAGGAAGGCGTTTTGCATCACTTGTTGCAACAGTGTTCCCGAGAAGCTCTTTGTGCTTGCTCACAAGAGTCCCTCAAATTCTTAGCAACGCTTTTCAGACAACAGTACCCGCAACGTATTCTTGTGGATCCTTCTGAGAATGTAGAGGCTTTTCTGGATACCTTGTTTGAGCATGGTTTTTGCGTTCAAGCTGCAACTGGTAATGATGATGGGAAATTTAAAGAAGAATTGGAAAGAGTTGTAGGGGTGTATAAGGAAACGTTTGAAACAAAGGAAATGATTCAAGCGGTTGAGTCCAGTTACTTGCTGTTCCCTCAGGGGCATGACCGCTTAGAAGAAGATACCTTTCAGGTCATTGCAGATCTCTATCATCATGCTTTGGATCAAGGTGGTGCTATTCGTCCCACCATTCGTCTATGCAAAAAACGAGAAGGCTTTTCTGCTCAGCTCTGTCGCAGATTAAAAATGTATGATGAATTTCTTCGTCGTTTGCACGTGATGGAAAACAGACTGGCATCCACAGAAGCTGCGCTCACCTCAAGAATAGAAGCTGCTGAGTCGGCTCTTGAAACCACTCAAGCCGCACTTGAAACCACACAATCAACCCTCGGAACCACTCAAGCAGCTCTTGAAACCACTCAAGCCGCACTTGAAACCACACAATCAACTCTCGGAACCACTCAAGCAGCTCTTGCAACCACTCAACAAAGAGTAAAGCAACTGGAGAGAATCGTGGGCAGGGTAAAATCGCTTGTTGATGAAGCTGGTGTCAATAATGCAATCAATAACACAATTAGTCATGATGAGCTAGCAGTAATTTGTTTTTAATTTTTTGATGAATTTTCATTTACGCATTCTCGTGCTCCTTCCCAGCGAGTGATTTTACATGGTGTTTGTTTTTTGAAAAGAACAAAGGGAGAAAATAACATGGTAATTGCTTCTTGAAAGCTGTCTCCATGATTGATCATTTCTTCCCTTAGTTCAATGTTCTTTTCAAAAAAGCACTTGTTGGAGGATTGTCACATGCTCGACTGCAATTTTCAAATCGAATATTTACTGAAGGACTTTAAAAGACAAAGTGAACCCGTCAACATTATAACAAACAAACAAAAAATGCTTGAAAACAACACGGCACGTGATCGCTCGCACCCCGTCGAGGTTCATTTGGGACGAGTTGATGATCAATGTTCATCATTGATTCTGTCACTTTCCAATATTTCTTCTCAGCTCCCAAAACACCAATCCAAGTCTCTCATCATTTGTTTAGACAATTCCGGATCCATGGCAGGTTCTGGTATTTCCCAAGCCAAACAAGCCATTCAAACTCTTTTAGAACAAGTTCATGGCTATAACGAACAAGTTATTCTCATTACTTTCAACAGCACTGCCACAGTTTTAGATTTATCTGGAAAATCACTGATACAACAAGTCGAATGCGTTCAGAAAATTGAGGCCACAGGTGGAACTAGTTTTTCAAGTGCTTTTCAAGCCATGACTCAATTGCACACTCTCGGTCAAGAAGTGGCTATTGTGTTTTTTACGGATGGACAAGATTGTGAAAGTGTTGAAAAAAGAGAACAAGATGTCAAGAATTTGACATGTCGTCTAAGGACGGAAACAAATGCGTTTGAATTTCACACGATTGGATTTACAAGAGAGCATGATGTGCAATTATTGACAAATATTACACAGTTGGGATCTTCTCAAGGAAGTTTCCAGTATGCAGAGTCCTCGTCCATTATTGCATCGTGTGTTGAGAATTTGATTGGTTTGGTAAGAAGTCGATCTCTGTCAGGTGTCCTTAAGGTGGTTCATTCGGAAGAACATGAAAAAATTATTCTCAGTGAGAAGGTATCTTTGGAAGAAACAGAGAATGATGGAATCAAAATTACATGTTTCTTGAAGAACGATTTGGTCTTTCATGAGCCATCGTTGAAATTCTTTTTAGAAATTTCTGGTCTCGAAGAACGAATTGAAATTCAAATTCCTTCCACTCATTCCGTGCTTTCCCAAAGTGAGCTCATTTCCTTACAGATTAAGTATATTGAAAAAAAACTCTTGGACTATGCTGTAGAAATTTCTTCAAAGACCTTCGACAAGAGTCAGTTGTCAGTCATTCATCAAGAAGGTCAACAACTGGAAGAGCGCTTGCTTGAGATAACCCAAGAAATTCAACGTATTAAGGATAGAATTCTTAGAAAGAGCTTGTTCACCCTGCGTGAATCCATTCACAATTCCCTTACCAATTTTAATCAAGTGTTGGCGGATGCCATGGTTGGACATCTGTCAAATGACAAAATTGCCACTTTAAATTCTCTCGCTTATCGTTCCATTACCAAGAGAAGCTTACAAAAGAAATTGGATCAACGAGCTCAAGCCAACGTTGCACTTTTTGAAAAATCCGAACAATTTGTCAAGGAATATGTCAACTCTCTCAATTTCACTCAACTTCGACAAGAATTCGAATCGGAAGCCGATCAATTGGGTAGTTGTTTCATTACTTGTTCTAATTGGATTGATTTATTAGAACAACAAGATTGTCTTTGTTTGACCTTAAACGTTGCTCGAACTCAAGCATGTGTAATGGATCCCTCTCGAGTTCAAATTTTATCGATTGGAACTTCCTTAATGTCTGCTGAGGCGTTTTTGGATTCAGTTTTATTTTCACTTGGAAATACAGAAAATCATGCTCAAGTACATGGAGGATTTAAGGATGTTGAATTGAAAAAGCAAAATCAAGAGGGACAAATGACAGCAAGTATTGTGACAGGAACTGCTCGTGAAGCAATTACCGGAGTGTTGCCCTTGTATATTAATGAAACACATTGGAAGGTGGCTAAAGAAAAGATGAAGTCGATTATGGGATTTGTGGCAACTTTGGACGTTATGGGATATTCATTCCAACAAATCAAAACAATTCCATTTTTAGTATTGTCCAAATTATTGGCAGCTCCTGAAGAGGAGAGACAATCTGAATTTTACAAGTTTCAATTTAAGCTTGTCTTGGATACTTGCTTGAAAATTTATGACGAGTGTTCTGAAAATTCGAATGAAGAAGGAATCAAGATGAATGACGAAGTGGTGTCACTTGTCAAAAATTACAATTCCAATCCACTGACAAGAACGGTCGATGTTATTCCAAGTAATGTGGTCCTTCTTTCTCAACTCTATTGTGCGATCAAAAAGGGGCATTTCGACATGAACTCTATTGATCATGATTTGTTCTTCAAGAATGTTGCAGAAGAAACTTTGAGAAGAAGTGGAATTCCAAATATTGATTCCATTTCTGAGAGTCAATTATTACAATTACTCAATGTCAATATTGACACGGTCGTTCATAATTATATTCATACATATAAGAAGGAGCATGCACCAAAGAAGGACAATCGTGTTATGCCATTTCCATATTAAGATTACTTGGAATTGAGAATTCTGAAACGAATGAAATTTCACAAGAATCCACCTCTGACAGTTTAAACACAGAGGAACGTCATCCCAACTCGAGAAATCATTCCGATCTCGACCTCATGTATGAAAATGGTGAATTCAATATTTTAACATCAAGTCAAAACCCATCCTTCTCACCTCTCGCAGAAGAATGGCTTCAACAATTGAAAGATACAATGACAAAGAGAAATGGTTATATTTTATGTTTAAAGAAACCATTGTATGACATTGCAGACATGAATGAAATGTATTCACCATTGAGAGATTTAAATTCATTGCAATTGAGTGACGAAGGAAAATTATGTTTATTGATTCAAACCATTCAACATGGAAAGAATTCAGAGAGAAGAGAAGCCATTGAAAAACTAGATTATGTGTCACCTTTCTCTCAACATGAATGTAAGGAAAAGATCAAGTCTTGGATTCTGTCAACTGTCAAATCTATGAGAGAATCATTAATTTCACAATACTATTTGGAATTACAACAAGGAAGTGCCAGCAAATTAGGTGTACTCTTTCACCAAACCGAAGACATGTACGAAGCTGCTGGCATTGTATTAGGTCAATATCGAGGAAGAATGGAATTTGCCAAATTCATTCAAGCTTTAGAAAAACCAAATTGCCCACTCGTTAAGGAAAAGTTGAAATTGTTACTCATGAATGGAGAATTTCAGGGAATTACCTTATTCCGTGATGCCGATGTCTCGATCAATGCTCAATGGAAACCAGGAAAGAGAACTAAGGCAAAAATTTGGAGAGCGAATTTTGACGTGTTGGGTGTCGAGGAAGGTGTGGAATTGTTTGGAGAAGAGGAAAGAAGTCATTTTGAAAAGTTGGTAGTGACGTTGAAAGTGGAACGAGAACGAGGTATTAATGTTATCATTTAAGATCCATTTAATAAATTGAAGGCCTTGACAAATCTCGAACATTGAATCAATATATTGGAGCTAAATAAATAAATCTCGAACATTGAATCAATATATAGTAGCAGCAACTTATGGTAATAAAAGGAGGAAGAGAAGGTGCTTCTCAGCAACAACAACCCAACGCTACCTTCTCTCTTCACCTCGAAGCGCTCTGACACCAAAAACAAGTCTGCTTCTGCCTTTCAGACGAAAGAAGAACTCAAAAAAATGTCTGCTGAAGCTCACGGTCATCACGGTCCATATAATCCTCGTTTGTTCTCCTGGAGAATGATTGCTATTGCCGCTGGATTTACTTTCTTGCCATTGTTGTTTAGAAAGCCAGCAGCTCAACCAGCAAAGGCTGTGGTTGTTGAACAATCTGCAAGTATGTAGCAAAATGTGTTGCAAGAACGTTCTTGGGTGCGATGAAAAGAACATTTCATATTTTGATGATTGAATCTGGATGATGATGATACCATCAAATGATGATTACAATATATGCAACATGTTTGAATCCATCATATGATAATCATCAAAATTCCGTTTTGAAATAATTTCTGGTAACATAATAACATTGGATGCGGATGAATTCATTTCTTGTTGCGAATAATATTTAATGATTATTTAATGATTCTTTCAACTTTACACAGAACAACAAGGTCATCATTAAATTATTGTTGTTATTCCGTTTCGATCCAAAAGCAAGGGATTTTCAAATAAATTATACACCAACCAACTCTTCATCTTCAATGTGTTCTGTCCTCCATCAAAACCTCGCCATAACCCAACAACAAAAAATGTCAACAACAACAACACGCACCTCATCATCCTCCCTCGAGCAATGGGTAAGTGATGAATTATATGAAGTCATCAAGTACAGTAGTGGTGCGGTTAGTGCCTATGTGATTAATTTGGCCAAAAAGTATCGATCCAATCCGAGTAGGCTTGTGGGTGAATTGGAAAGGGAATTACTCGGAGAGGATTCTACTGACAAGTTGGGCAGTACTCATGAAATTCTGGATCGGTTTGCAAGACAATTAATTTTGAAATTACCAGAAGCTCATGCACAAGGAGAAACAACCATCTCCTCAAGTAAGAGCAACAAGTCTTCCTCAAAATATTCATCATCATCAACGTTGCTTGATGAAGAAAATGTTTCGAATCTTTTGGTTCTTTCCGATGAGGAAGATTATAGCACTAAAAAGAGTAGTAGCAAGAAACGAAAAAAGGCAAAGAATGTTCATTTGCGAACGAAAAACACTTCGGAATCGACAGAACAACAAGATGATGGAAATGCAAATCTTAATTTCTTGGAAAATCCACCAAAGAAATCAAAATATGACAATGTGGAAGATCAAGAAGCTCATCAGCCAGAGAGTGTGGAAACGATGAATGCTTCTTCTGAACAACCAGAAGAAGAAGCGCCACAGAATGAAGAAAACCCTCCAGCAGCTGGTGAGAAAACCTCTCAAAAGAGACGACTCACACGAGAGGAGCTTGTCGAGCAAAGAACCAAATCACTTGGAGATCGAAAGCGAGTATTAGAAGATTTGAGAAAGAAATCTCGTCATCACTATCTCACTGAAAGAGAGCGTAAATTATTAAGAGAGCTTGAAAATCAATTAATAGAGGAAGAAATTGAGAAAAAAGACTATGAATTGGATGAAGCTGAAAGACTCGATCGAGAGACGAAAAGACGTGTCTTACAATATTCCAAATCAAAACATAATACTCGAAAGATGGATTATTATCAATTGCCTGAAAATTATTATGATGCAGAAACAGGTGTGTCACGTAATAAGGAACGATTAGAGCTCATCAAGAAGCGCGAAGACTACTCGTATCATGATCCTCAGGGACATCGTATTTCAGAACAACGAAAGCTTGAAAATGATCTCATTGAACAGTCTACCATGAAGTTTGGTGCTGCAGATCGAGTGAAACAAGCAGAGCAAGAACAAAAAGTAGACCTTCTCGTTGAAGATGAAATTGAATTCATACAGGAAATTCTCGAAGGAAAGCGAGAAATGCCTGAAGAGCTCAAAAAAGAACTAGGTCTCACTGATCACAATATTCAATTGAATAAGGCAGTGAATAAGGTGACATCCATGCAAGAATTTCGAAAAACTCTTCCCATCTATTCCATGAGAGACAAGCTCATTCAAGCAGTCAATGAAAATCAAGTCATTATCATTGTTGGTGAGACAGGCTCAGGAAAAACAACACAGCTTACTCAATACCTACACGAGGCGGGATACACACAAAATGGTAAAAAGATTGGATGTACACAACCACGTCGAGTTGCTGCCATGTCTGTAGCAGCTCGTGTCGCCGACGAAATGAACACAAAACTTGGTGACAAGGTTGGTTACACGATTCGTTTCGAAGATTGTACCTCTGAAAATACTCTCATCAAGTACATGACCGATGGTATGCTGTTGAGAGAGTTTTTGAAAGAGCCCGATTTGGGCAGTTATAGTGTCTTGATGATTGACGAAGCTCACGAACGATCGTTGCATACGGATATTTTGTTTGGACTCGTGAAGGACATTGCTCGTTACAGAAGTGACATTCGTTTGATCATTTCTAGTGCTACAGTTGAGGCAGAAAAATTCTCTAGGTATTTTGATGGTGCACCAATATTCAATGTTCCTGGAAGAAAGTTTCCTGTGGACGTGTACTACACCAAGGCACCAGAAAATAATTATTTGGACGCAGCTGTGGTCACAGTTTTACAAATTCACGTCACTCAACCTGACGGTGATATTCTGGTATTTTTAACAGGTCAAGATGAAATTGAAAAGTGTGAAGAATCTCTCAAAGAACGTATGAAAATGATTTCCTCTAAGGCTAAAGAATTAATTGTGGTGCCGATTTATTCAACTCTACCCTCTGATCAACAAGCCAAGATTTTCGAGCCAACACCTCCCGGCGCCAGAAAATGTGTTTTAGCCACCAACATTGCAGAGACGTCATTGACCATTGATGGAATTGTCTATGTCATTGACTCGGGCTATTGCAAACAAAATAGTTACAACCCTCGAACTGGAATGTCATCTTTGGTTGTGACACCAATTTCAAAAGCAGCAGCCATTCAGAGAGCTGGTAGAGCTGGAAGAGTCGCTCCTGGTAAATGTTTTCGGCTTTACACTTCCTACTCATTTCATAACGAATTGGAGGAAAGTCCTGTGCCCGAAATTCAACGAACCAATTTGGGAAATGTTGTTCTTTCTCTGAAAAGTTTGGGAATTAACGATTTGGTCAATTTTGATTTTATGGATCCTCCTCCGCACGAAACACTCATTGCTGCTCTCGAACAGCTTTATGCATTGGGAGCATTGAACGACGATGGAGATTTGACCTCGATGGGTCGAAGAATGGCAGAATTTCCACTCGATCCACAACTCTCTCGAATGTTGATTGCTTCTGAAAAATATGGATGCTCTGAGGAAATTGTGACCATTTGTGCCATGCTCTCTGTGAATAATGCAATTTTTTATAGACCTAAAGATCGTGAGTTGCAGGCCGATAATGCTAAAAAATCATTTGATCATCCACACGGTGACCACTTGACCCTACTCAATGTCTACAATGAATGGGCTGAAACAGGATACAGCGTGACATGGTGTCAACAACATTTCATTCAGGAACGATCCATGTTGAGAGCTAAGAAAATTCGAGAACAACTGGTCCAATTAATGGAACGAGTAGAAATGGAAATGTTGTCCAATCCTCAAGATTCGGAAGCCATTCGAAAAGCAATTACCTGTGGCTTCTTTTATAATGTGGCAACACTTGAAGGTCACACGGGAAGTTATCGAACCATGCAGAAAAAACAAACCGTTTACGTTCATCCCTCATCATGCCTCTTTGTTGGAAATGATAAGGACAAACTTGTCACAATTGTTGGAGATCCCAAACTTGCTCCCAAAGATCAAAAGGAATTACCCAAATGGGTCGTCTTTTTTGAACTAGTTCTCACAACACAAGAATACATGAGACAAGTCGTTGCCATTGAACCCGAATGGCTCCTTGAAATTGCTCCTCATCTCTACGATGGTAAAATTACCTTAAAACAGAAAAAGATGCCAAAAGGCACAGGAAAGAAGCCTCTCAATAAGCGATAATTCTTGTTGTGGTGTTTGTTCTTCACAGCTGGGAGATCAGAATTTGTCGAGTCATTGTAGTGTGAAATAGATCTTTTGTAAAAATTGATTCCAATTCCACATTTGAGATTTTTTTTGGAAATTACAAAAATCAACAACAAATTTTATAAAAAAATGAATACCATGCTCCATCATCAAGATCTCTCACTCGATGTCTCGCAACTTCCGGAAGAGCTGCATCATCGAAAAACAAAATTCTTTGGAAAAAGTACTCGTATCAAGGCATTCATTTCTCATCATTGGAATACAATTATGGGTGTTGCCATGATGGGCGCATGTTTCTTAATGGCTCTCGGATTACTACTTGTCTTGATGGGATTTTTAGTACATTCCGAAGGAGATTATTCGATACAAGCATCATGTAAATTAGTGGAGGCTATTCATTGTAAGAAGACAATAACGACCTCTCATGATCCGAGCTTGGATCATATTGATTTTCAAAATCCATTTTTAGAATATGTTACATCGGGGAATTCCAAATTATTTTGTAATTTTATTGTGATTGCAAATACCGAGAATCGAACACGTGAGAGTATTGATCGAATTTTGTTTCAGGAGGAGACGGAAGGAGGACAGTCCAAAGACATTTCTGATGTATTCAATTCTGAGGATAACAAGCAATCGTCAAGTTCCGCTGGTCTTCCTGTGTACATTTCGACAAGACAACGACGCTATTCTTCATTGTTTGTGAGGAGGCAAGCAACGTTTGGATCCATTAATTCAACCATGACATGTTTTTTAGCCTCAAACGATCCAGAACACGTCTCTTTTCATAAAGCCGTTTCGAATGGCAAGGTTGCATTGCGAGTGTGTGGAATAATTCTCATGATTATTGGATTAATTGGTTTGGTATTCTTTATTTTGGCTGTGACGTCCATTCGAAAACAGTGTTTGGATTTCTTGGGAAGAATATTTCGAAAATATGGTTTTCGACAATCCAAACGATCCGAAGAAGTTCTTTCGTTACGAAACAGTAGGGCTAATGCCACAAGTATTCACACTGGAGACGATGAAGAACGAGAATATTTTGATTATGTCGATAAAAATGATAGAAGTGATCGAAAATTGGTACGAGGAGGAGAATTGGGTGAAGAGGAGGATGAAGATATCATGGTTGTGCAGTAGTGTGTGCTTTCTGAGAAAATGACATGGTCATCTTTTCATGGATATAACCATGTGATTTATTATTGAACGAGTGGTGTCACAAAAATTTCACAAGAGAGAGACACTTCTTTTTTGGCCAGTCTCTGGTCTTCTGATACGAATTCGCAAAACTACAATTAATGTTCCAATGGCTCTACAAGAGGCTCAAACTTTGAGACGGGCCGCCACTATTGATACACTGTCATCTTTCACTATTTTGATGAGGGACACAATAAAGGTTCATTAAGGAAATTTAGCTGATGAAACACATGTCGCAACTCATTTTCAATAGTGTCAAACGAAGTGTTTGCTTGTTTCTGGAAATGCTGAGCAGTACTATCATTCTCTAACACAGTTTCAATTCTATATTGAACCAATTTACAAACATGCGTAACAATGTCAAATTCATGCAGAGTGTAAAGGTAGGGCACTGATTGTAAATGAGTTTTTCAATTGCTTAACAAGAGGTGAACAGGGTCACTTTGAATTAAAAACAATCACTTACAAGTAAAACAATTGAAATCATGTTCAATGATGTGTGGCTGAGAGAGAACAAATAAATGAATATATCTTCGAATGCACTTATCAATGGATTTTACCAACGAGTGCTCCATTTTAAATTGTCCTCGATATGCTTTCCAAATTTTTTGTTTCAATCGATCGGATAACTTTTGAAAATCATCGAATGGGAAAATGTCTTGAAACTTTGAAGAGCGACACAAGAGGTGTGAAATTTCTTGTTTTGAAGGATAGTTCGCCAACTCGGAACAAATCGCTTGGGTGCATTGTGTCAATTGGTCTCGATCGAAATGATGTTTCATCATGGCATGAACGAGTTGATCCACTCTTTTCTGATACAAAATTCTGACACAATAATGTGAATTCATACAATATGGTCTTGTAAAATACAAATTTTCGGTCCTGAATGACATTTGTGAAACATCTTGCAACGAATTTGGAGTTTTGTCTAGTTGAAAATCATGATAAAAAGCATTTCCCTCCAAACGGTGGAATGGAACTTGTACCTTCATTGCTTCTTGAGTTAAAATGCAAAAAGTTTCAAACGTTTTAGTCATGACATTCAAATCTCTTGGATAGATTACTTGTTTCGATTCTTCGACGATTATTTGAGAATAATAAACACAACTTTGGTATTTGATCAAGCATCGTAATTGAGTGGGTTTTCCGTTATTATTTTGTTGCAACGCCTCTTCATTGAGTGTGACATGTGGATGTATCTGAAAAAATCGACAATAATATCCACGATTTTGTCCAAGTGAAAAATCTATATATGGAAAGTAAATAGTTTCGTCAGTATTGGAAAATTGTTCATTTGGCAATGAATGGGTATAACCTTTTTTCAATAGTGAATAAGCAGTGAGTGGCATGTTACTTTTAAAGATCATGTCCACAAGTAACGATTCATATAATTTTTCATACTTGTTTTTAAGTGTTTGAATTAATTGGAATCGAGATTCCTTCTTGTCTGTGTTCGAAAAAACTTTTTGCATGATATTGTGAATGGTATATTGGTCTGAAATGGTATTAGAATGCAATCGATTGGTCTTTATATCATGACCAATCGATTGCATTCTAATACCATTTCGATCATAGAAAAATCGAAACATGTCAAAATTTTTCGCACGTTTCTTGTTTCTCATCACACGATTTTCAATTTTAAAATTCGTTTCATAAAACGAATGATCGACACAAATTCCAAATATTAAACTCAATACTTCATTTCGACAATTGATTCGAACCATGCCGGGTGTGAAATCAGTTCGATCCTGTTGACCAAATGGAAGTAAATTCTCTCCATTGTCAGATAATGTCAACAGTTGTGGTTTCGATTCCAAATCAAGTAATTCATTCAATTGAACTTGTCGTTGACGAGTCCACCAATTTTTTGTCAATAATTGATTTTTCATTTCATACAAAGTTGGAAATAAATATTTAAATTGTAAATCCCAAATCCATTCCAAAGCTAGAATTTCATTTCGAATGTCATGATTGAAATGATGAGAACAAAAGATTTGAATAATTTCTCTCGGAGTAAAGAAATCTGGAATGATATAATGAAGAAAAAAATGTTTCATTCCATCGGTTGAGAGAAGAAGGGAAAAGGGAGCCATTTGGTTGGTGAGATTGGTGGGCATTGAAGAAGAAGTGAGAGGAAGGCTTTGTTGTTGCAACATTTTTTTTTCGAGCGAGAGGACCATTTAAATTCAATTTGGTATATAGTTGTTGCATGTATTTAGTTTTGCTTTTAAAAAAGAGCGGGACTTTTGTGCGCCAAAAAAACGCTTTTGATAAAAAAAATTTAAAATGATAGACTTCAATGAAGAAGGTAAGCCTAATTATTAGTTCTGGTCTTGTGTATGTGTTGTTCTCCGATGAAAGAGGGTGAAACCACTCCAGAAAATGATTATTCTTCGAGTGATGAATATCACGAGGGTGATGATGTTGGTTTTAAGGGCACCAAATCTAAGAATTATCGTTCTGGTGAGAAGAGATCTAAATCCCGAGAACAGAAAGAAAAGCATAAAAAAATTAAACTCGAGAAATTAATACATGAAGATACTTTTTTGGAAGAATTGATTCAAAACTTGAAAACTACAACAGAGGAGAGTATTGTACGAGAAAAATTAAATCAAGAAATAGACATACTTGGTAACGCGGAAGGTTCATCAACGCAAATCGACCTCAAGTTTAAAAGAACACTTTTTGCTTTGAATGTTGATTACTCGTGCACTACGTCATTTGCCCTTTTTGAGGCAAATAGAGAGAATGGTATAGAGCTTCTAAAGCAATATGCACATGATCCAAGTACGGAAAATCTTGAAAGGGTGTTAAGCTTTTATTCCTTGAACAAGGACACACATGCATACATCACACGAGCGCTAATTCCACCATCAACAAGGGTCTATAAAGGAGCGACTGAATTACAATATACGACCTCACACTTTAGCCCGCTATTTGACCTGGCGTCAATTTCCAAGAACCATCTTTCAATCAATTCCAACAAACAGACCCCTGAACTGCTCAATAAGAAGATTCTATCGAAAAAGCTACAGTCATCATTATCTGCATTTCAACTTGATGGAATAATGGTGCAAAAATATAATGACAAATACTTACTTAAGATGGTTAGAGAAGACAAAAGAGACAGATACGACAATCATTTAGACCACCCTGATTTTTTCAAAGTTGTATTCGTGATGAGGTTAGCTCTGTCAAGAAATGTCAGAGAATTGGTGAAAGAAAAACTTGATCCATCGATTCATAATCATCTCTACGTAATTGGAATGACTACTGATTGTGCTAAGGCAAATCTATACTCGATGCAATGTCGTATTGACAACGACAAGAGTTTATCGTATTCCTTATTCTATTTAGGAAGCTTTCAACATAGTGACATCGAAGACAGAGCACAGTTAGTTGATTTTTTGCTACATTCTTTTTTGGTTCCAGATGCAAAAAAGGTTGAAGAGTATTTGAAACATACAAAACCCTCAATCAAAGAACCATCGACTTCAAAAAAGAAAGTGCAATCAAAACTTAACGTTATAACCGACGTGGAATTTTGCTTCACTGAAAAATGTAATGAGAATACATGTTCAACTACGGAATCCCTTTGGAGAGGAATTTTAACAAATACAAGTACCAACAAAAAGTGGGAGGTATTTTGTAAGAAATATAAAGAGGGCAGCAACGATAGTTTAATGAGAAGTATGAAATTCCTCACATTGTATGTGGGAGATTTACCATCAGGGGAAATATTAACCTTAGCAGGAGAGAAAATCAAGAAACTAGGGAGAGAAGAGATGGTTCAACTATTTGTGGATTTGGTCATTCAGATGGTGGGACTTTTTGAGAATAAGGTCATTCATAATGACATAAAGCCATCGAACGTGGTTAAATATCAAGATCATTATTTTTTGATAGATTATGGGTTGGCTATACTATATCGCTTCTATGATGCAGATCATGGTATTTGTTATTCGGACGCTGATGAAATTATCAAGTCAAAATCAGGAACTCCTACTTACGATTCTCCAGAAAAGAATGAGAATGGTATTGTTTCACCAAAGAGTGACATATTCGCTCTTGGACGTACTTTATTGGAGCTGTTCGGTGATGAAGCGGAGCATGACATGAAAGAACTAATTTCTAAAATGTTAAAAACAGAATTAAGGGAAAGAATGGATGCTCACTATTATTTTGGATGGTTGAACGAAAAATATCCTGATGCAACTGAAAATGCTGTCGCCTTTTTTTCAGACAGAAATCGCTACAGAGAAGAGTTCGAAACAACGCCCAACAACTCAATATTTAACAAACGCAGAGCGATGAAGAATGATACCATATGATTCTCTCATTACTCACCGTGTCACAATTAAGTATATTCAATGTACGAACATATGAATGCATTCAATGACAAGATCTTCATGTCATCATCCAAAATGGAATTGAGGTAAATTGTAGTTACCTTAGTCATAATAAATATTTTAATGCTCTTCCTCGATCTTTTTCAAAACTTGAATCATTTCAATGGCCAATGGTTTTGTACTCGTGGCAAGACATCGATGATTTTGCAAAAGAATTTCCTCAGGTTTTTCCAAATCACACGGATCACACACAACTCCTCCAGCCTCTTCGACAATAATTTTTCCTGCAGCCATATCCCAAATTTGAATTCCATTTTCAAAATAGGCGTCGAGGGATCCATTTGCAACATAGCACAAATTAATGACAGCACTTCCGCTACCTCTAATTCCGTGACATCCCATTCTCAAGAAAGCTCCATACTTCTTTTCTACCAATGTCAACACATCTTCTGTTCTACCGTAAGGAAAATTACTCGACAACAATGAACCTGAAATTGAATCACATTGACTAATGATACATTTTTCAAATTGTTGTTGAGTGAATGGAGTTTTTTGATAAGAGCCTTCTCCTTTGATAGCATAAAAAGTTTCATCAAGAATTGGATTATGAACCACACCTAACACGACACTCCCACAATAAGCCAATGCAATACTCGTACAGACATTTGGGTTTCTATGAACAAAATTTGTAGTTCCATCAATCGGATCAATAATCCAACAATATCCATTCTTGGATAAGGTTGTATCCTTATTATTAAATTCCTCTCCAACAATTTGATGATCGGGATATGCTTTTAATAAATGTTGGCTCACAATCTCCTCTACCCGTTTATCGGTTTGAGTGACCATATCAATGATGGTGGATTTGGTGAGAAAGGTTTTTTGTTGAGATGCAAAGTGTTCCCGAATTTCCAAAGCAGCCAATCGGCATGCCTCCAAAGCAACCTGTAAAGCAAGTTGAAGATTAATTTGACGAACTGGATGATGCTCCGTAGACAAGGATGACATGATGAAATTATTGTGAATTTTTTTTTGATTTTTGAATTTTATGGAGTCGGAGAGGATTTGGTCAAAAACTCGTTGAAAAGAATAAAAATGGTAAAAAAAACGGGCAGAGTTCTTGGTTCCTTGGCTTTCAAATCATGTTTCCAAAGCAAAAGCATTTCTCTAATATTTAAATTAAATGTCATAAATTCATAATGTAATAATTTATTCAACAATTTGATTATTTAAAAATGTTGAAATAACTTTTAAAAAAAAATGAAAAAACTCCTTCTTCGTCATCCTCGTGTTGGCTCTTCTTCACTTTTATTTTCAAACATTCATCATCATCATGAAGCGCTGGTAGTAACACAAAGAAGAACTTTGTTCTCATCATCCTTGATGGAAAATACGAAAAATAGAGGATTCGTTTCAACAACATGTTATTCGGGTTCCATCACGAACAACACAAGCCTCTTCTCCTTGTTGAGTTTAACTATGAATGAAACAAGGCATCGTGGTATGAAAAGAAGAGGTTACCACACATCCCGAAGTCTTTGTGAGCCTCAATCTGAACCACAAGCCACTCAAGGTGTGGACCTCTTGCTTTCAGAATCAGGTGAAGATAATGTGCTGCCTAGTGGCTCATCGGGAGAAGGATCAGAATCATTTGAACAAATGGCTGAAATTACTCTTGCTACATATATGCAACGAAACAGACATTATCGCAAGTTCACTGAAGAAGAAGTACAACAAATGAAACGCAATTTACCAAATTTAATGAGTCCTCCTTCCATAATTTCAGAATTTCCATTTGAACTGGCAAGAAAATCTAGTACACAACCAGCTTCTCCATCAAACAAATCTACAGTTTCTCCAATCAACACGGAAGAGTATTTTGCAGTGCTTGACAAGATTTACGCAAGAGTGGAACAAAGAGGAGTTTCAGTTTCAAAGATTTGCGTGTGTGTGAGTGGAGGAGGAGACTCTATGGGAACAGCAATTCTGGTTTCCAAATGGCGTGACCACATGAAACAAAAGAGAGGTATTGATTTAGAGTTGGTTGCCATTACTGTGGATCATCAAATTAGACCTGAATCTGAACATGAAATGCTCTACGTTCATGAAATACTCAGCACCCAGCTTAAATACAACCATGTTACATGTGCCAAGGTGATTTGGTCCATGGACCAAAAGAAGCAACAACGATACGCCAGAATGAAGCGTCAATTAATTGTCAGTTCAGAATGCGTCTCTCAAAAAATTGATCTTGTCATTACTGGACATCACAAGCAAGATAACATTGAAACAATAATTCACAGAATAGCTTTTGCAAGTGGTATTTCCGGACTTAATGGTATTCCACTCATTCATGCTTACCGTGTTGCTGAGGCCAACATTGTGATAACAAGACCTGGATTGGTATTTGATGCACAAGAGTTGAAAGCTGTGTGCATGCAACACAACATTAAATGGGTTGAAGATCCAAAGAATAGCGCAGAATCAGAATTCAGAGCTATCATTAGATCAAGATTGGGAGCCTTGTACAGCTCTGGAATCGCTCCAAGCAATTTCTATAACTTGTTGCTCACTGTTGGAACAATACGTCATATTATGGCTCGTGAAACGCTCAACTTTTTCAATCGCTATGTCAGATTTGATGACGAGTTTGGATTTGCAGGAATTTATTTCTACAGTTTAGAGAAGACTGCAGAATTTATAGCATTGAACGCTCTTAATTCTCTTATTCAATATGTCACCAATAAGGACTTGCCTATTTCTCTAAACTCGTTGAAGAATGTCGTTCGGTCATTGCCCAGCACAAAACGATCCCTTGGTGGTACCTTGCTTGTTCCTGACAAGAAGGTCCTGTATGTGATTCGAGATACAGGCTTTTTGAGAAGAAAAAAGAAGCATGTACCCATTCATTTCCATGATAATGGAGTCATTTGGGACAATAGATTCTTTATTCAATTATTCCAATATAACAAGATGAACACGTCTGAGAAAAATATAACCTACTCAAAGAAACTGACATTAGAAAAACAACCTGAATATGACAATGTATTTATTCCAAACTTTGATGGAAAAGTTGACACTGATCCACGTGCAGAGTTGAGGATTAGACCGTTCACTGAAGCCGATCATAAATATTTCTTGGAACATTATCCACTCATGATGAGAGCTGCCAAACAATTCCCTGATTACCTGACTCGAAGCTTCCCAGTGATTGAAGATGATAAGGGAATTCTTGCAATCCCATTTTTAGGATGGAAGAGGTGTGTGAATATCTATTGGCTGATCAAATTCCTTCCATCGCATAGCAAATTCTTGATGGGAGAGGTTGATAGTTTGTACGATTTTGTCAAGTTGTTTTCTTCCAAAAAGTAAAGCACGTTCTTTTCAATTGTCGTGTTTTTTACTGAAATTAATGCACAATTTGTTGGAATTTTGCAATCATTTGTCACAAAACAATTACAACAATTTAAAATTCAAGTAACACAATACTCCAGTCAATGCAAATCCAATCAATAAGGAAAGCTTGGAAATTGCTCCACCTGATATAACGAGAGAAAAGAGCATGATCAATGCAAGGCATCCTGTCAAGACCATCATTACCATCGTAAAATCTTTTCGAACCTTGTCATTCCACCGATTCGAAAGAAAATTTAACACCATGATTGGAAATATCAAAACTCCAATAAATCTAATAAATTCATGTGAAACACGTTGACACTGAGTGGCGTATTGAATAGAAGCTTCATCCGATCCATAACTAAATACAAACGATCCAAAATTTAACGTTAAAAACAAACTCAAAATTCCAGGAAAGACCACACACAACACGCTCAACACTGCCAACAAGAGTACACTCACAAATCGAACATGTTCATGAGAAAGTCCTTTTTGTATAATGCTTGTATGATTTTCTTTCACGTGTTGAATCAAAGAATGAATTTGTGTTTTTGTGTCATTGAATAAAGAATTTAATTCCGATAATGAAAATGTGGAAAGAAAGAGAGAAATGAAATCATGATTGGATGATGATCGACTCTCGGTGGTGTTGTGATGACTCGAAGATGACGACATTTTTTTTTGGAATAAATTTTAACGATTTGATTTACAATTTCCAAACAGGGTTCAATGTCAAATTGTCAAACAAACATCAAGCAAATGTCACTGTTTTAATTTTCAAAATTTTGGAAACCTCTTCTACACAGAACCAAACGGAATCGAACCATTTTCCAATCGTTTTGCAATATTCAAATAACTTCCATCATCCAAAGCCACAACTTTTTCCAAATATCCACCCATATGCATATCATTATCATTCGACATGGCCAATAAGGAAGGAGAAGGTAAGAAATTGGAATTCGAAGTCGATGACGAATGATTTTGACTTCCATTCGAAGTCGAATCGGAAGAATCTTCAAAACTGTCATCTGCCATCGAAGAAGATGCTGAACTCGACAAGTGATTCGATCTCGCAACTAGTATCTTCTTTGAAACATTTGCAATTTCCGAAGTCGATGGAAGTCTCAATGCATCATCCAATGCAGTCGTTTCAATCGACAAGGATGGTAATGGAAGACAAGTTGAATCTTTCCTTAATTCACATAAAATTGAACAATTTTCAATGGGTTTGGCAAATGAATCGAGCATGGGAACAGATCGATAACCTTCTCTCAAATGTTTCACATACAAGTAATTTTCACATAAAAATACATCCGAGGACTTTTGTTTGTCATAAATGGAAATTCTAATATAAGCCAATTCTGGACATAAAATGGTGAAATAAAAAACCTTATTGAATGTTGGATTAAATCCATTTCCAAAGACAATATCAGATCGATCCTCAAATAAATCTTGATAAATTCCCAACACTTGAACTCGAATATATGGATTTGAAACTTCTCCTCGAGTCGATGCTGAAGATTTTGGTAAATTTTGAGCACAAATGGTAAACAATGAGTAATAAATAGGTTTGTGTGTACGTGCCGATGGGTACGGTAATCCATCCAATCGTAAAAAATCTGGTTTTAAAATAAATCCACATTTTCCATTTTCCTCAAATTTCACTTCGTTAAATCTCATATGTTCGTCATAGGTTTGATAATTGAGAGCAACGAGTTGACAGCCAGTGACCCATCCTATATTGGGACAATAATTACTTGAATCTACTCGAGTTCCTTTTGGATAAATTCTCAACGATTGATTCTTGTTGTAATTAACAATGGCTTGAAGATCTTTTCGAACTAATTTTTTCAACTTGTCCTCTGAAAATGAATGTTGGTGCCAACACACAGCACTCAATTCACCCTTAAATGAAATTCCACACCATGCAATAATATCGGAGAGACCTTTGGCTACTTTTCGTTTGGTTGTGTTTTTTTTAGTGTCACTCGTGTTGCTGTTGCTGTTGCTGCTGACACTAGTTGTGGAACTTGCAGAAGGAGTAATTGATTTCTTTGGTGGTTGTGGAGATTTTACTGGAGATGGACTACCTCCTACGGCACTACTGGCATCGTCTTCTTCTTCCTCGTCCGAGTCGTTGATAAATTCTTCAGTTCCATTTTCAGTCATTTCTGAATGCTTTTTTCCTTTCAAAATGATTCTTCTCTTCAATTCATTGGGACTTGGTAATTGTTTAATTTCTTGTCCATTCTCAAAAAAAGATTTCAATAGAGTATCTCCGAAAATGTCACACATAATTTTGGCCATCATTTCTTGCTGTGGCTCACTACAGTGAACTTCGAGTGAGAGAATTAACGGATATTCAGAAGCTTCGAATGCATATTGATTAATCATGATAATCACGTCACGAAATAATATTTTGCTTGTTAATGTTCGTCCGTGATAAATAATAGGTTCATTTGGACCATCCCAACAATCCAATTCTACACATCGACAACCTGTGAGGAGAACATTCTTGTATTGTTCAACTGAACTTTCTCCTTTCCATTGTAGACCTGTTAAATACGTATTGTGTGAAGATGAAATGTAGTAATGAGTTAGTGGTTGATTCATGTCTTGAGTGTTTGGTTTTTTAAATTCCAAATCTAGAATGGGATTATCTTCTCCAGAAAGTAAAAATCGAGCAAAGTCGTGAGATCGCAATCCAATTTTGTCATTATAATAAATTGGATTATATTTCTTGATAATATTTTCAGCGTATTCTTGAGTAATGATTTCGTGTTTGCTTTGACTTTGGAGGAAATTGTGAAAATCTTCTAAAAAGAGTAATTGCTGATTTTTTGCAAACTTTCGAAAAAGTAGAGTTTCAATTTCTTCCTTATAAATGAGAGAGTAGTAAAATTCTTCAAATTCATTGAATTCAATGTAACCAGTTCCATCCACATCGGCTTGTTTGTATTTTCTAGTGAAAAAATAAAATTAAAAATTACACAATAGTTATTATTCCATCATTACAACGAATGTGAAAAAGATTGAAACAAAATATATCACGATATTGAAAACGGTGTCACAAAAAATAAACACCTACTGTTTGAGTAATTTCAAAGGAAAATCGATATTAATCCTATTCAACAACTTGGCTAATTCTTTCAAATCCAAATGTCCATCATGATTCACTTGCGTGCCAATCCAACATTTCAAAATTTGCAAACTTGTCGGATCTCTTGCATTCTTGACATCTGCTTGACAGATCAAAAAGTTGAGAATGGAAAGTAAAATGTAAAATTCTCGTTGAGTACCAACCACGACATCCATTCGTTCTTCGATTGCAATGGAAGATTTTTGTGCGAGTTGTGTTTTGCCTGATGAGTAGATCATTGTGAGAGAGTATTCGTTTTCTTTAGAGTCCATGGTTTGGCCAATTTTGGGATGTTCAATTCGGTGAATGTCACGAATGAAAACTGTTCAAAGGTAAATGTCAGTTGTCAAACAAAAATCAAGTTCCACAAATTTGTGTGAAACAAACACGGTCATGATCATGAAATTGTTTCAAAATTTCACAACAATGATTCATTCATCAATACTACTACATACTCAATGCTTTCAATTTTTTCTTTTTCGAATCTTTAATCTCAATATATGCTTCATTTTCATCCAAAATCCAACAATACTCCTTATACTTGTCTTGTTTTTTAAACGGAAATGAAAAACGAGAATGTTCCGGTGTCAAACTATTCGTTGTGGTCATCATCATCGTCGTTGTTGTTGTCGTTGACGTTGTCGTCGATTGTGAAAACGTCGATGTCGATCCCGATAACGCCGAATTTGAAAATAAATGTTTCGTTGGTGATGATCCCAAAGAGGATGACGATGAAACATTTTCTACCTTTCCTAACCGAATACATTTTAATTTCTTTCCAACTTTTAACTCTTGCATGGTTTTATGAATGAGATTGGTATCGGTCAATACATTTTGTAATGAAAATAATTGAAAAACGTCTTGAGAAGCAATATCGAGTTGGCCATGGAGATGAATTTTGTGAGAGAGGCCGAGAGAGGAATGTCGTGATGATTGTGAGGAATTGAGTGGACTCAGGGTTGCGAATGTGTAAACTTCGTTTGGACATTTTTTGCTCATGACGATAACAGTTGACATGTGGAGGAAAAGATAGTTGCTTTTTGTTTGAAAAAGGCAAAGATAGGGGACATCGGATCGACCAAACAAAATTTGTGAAATTCACAGTATGGATGGTCTCACACACAAATAGACTCATTATTCAGCAGTGGTGGGATGTCACCAGAGTCTTCAATAGTTCATTCAAGGAATGTTCATTTAATATTAATCTGTTACTGACTCAATTTCAGAGCTTGGACCAATCGATTGAGAGCTCCTTCTGATGGTAAATTACTGAATGATGACTTGTAGAATGCATGCAATTGATAGTCCACATTTTTCATCTTGATCACAATGGATTTTTGATAATAAATGGTTAAAGTATCGTTATTGGGTTGAGATGGAGAACTCGAGTTGTTGTTGCTGTTGCTTTCAACATTGGGTGTCTTTGATTTCAGTCGTACTGCAAATATAATTCCATATGCCTCTTCGAAATTGTCTTGTGACACCATGGAAGAGCTTGTAATAGCTTTTCGACGTTCCTTAATAAAGGGAGGCTCAAAAGATATTTCATTCTCAGGTACTGCTTCACATTGTTCTCCGGTCGTATATGCATTGAGTGCATCTTCATTCAGCGTACCGAGATCAAAGAGGTTGGTCGAAAAAGGTTCCTTAATGATGTCAACGCTGTCAAAATCTGGTATTTCTTTCAGTTTCTCAAGAATGAAATGAATTCTGTCTAATACAGTCATATTTGCAAGGAATGGTTGTAATTGAATATTGTCCGTGCATGAAAGTTTGGAATTACATTGAAATGGAGACACCAGTGTGACTATGTGATCTTTGGAGAACGTTCTCCAGCCTAGAGGAACTGCTCCACACCAAATCTTTGGCCGATCTAACTCTTTGGCATAAAGGGTTGGTTGCAGAGTAACTCTTTCCAACAATTTTTCTAAAATAGCTTTGTTATGGCCTCCACAATTAGTCACATATTGAAACACATAGGTAATTCCAATATTTGACTGGATACAAATAACGTCTTGAAGAAACACTTTCTTGTAGAGAGAATAGTAGCATGAAAATCGGAAACCTTCCCATTTTGAGAGCATTCTAAATTTGTGTAGTGGGATCACCACTTCAAAATTGGGTCGTTTTTCACAATTTTTCAACATATCTTCCATGACATTAATTGAATTTTGCTCATAGACGTAATAAATATTGATGCTATCGGTGAATATTTCTTCGTTCAAAAATTGAGTTGGGGAAATGAGAATTAACTTGTCAGGCTTTGGAAGTATGTGCCACTTCTTTGGTACAAACAGAGAAATCATCTTTAACACTTCACATTGATTCAAAATCCGTTCATGAATTTTCAGTTGCATTTCAGGTGTGATTTGTTTCTTTCGGAAGAGTGGATCGTCATCATCGTCCTCATCATCGCTCGTTTCCTGATTTTTGGCATCTTCTTGATGTTGGATGTGAGAAATGGCATCGCTCCAACTCGAAAAGCCATGAGCCGAGTCGTCATCGCCATTTCTTTTGTAGTACTTGTCGGTCCAATCAACTCTAATGTCCAAATGTAAGATTGGGCATGTATCAGGTACGATATCTCCTGGTGACAAGAGATCGGTTTTGCCACTTGCTAACACTTCACCAGGTTTTCTCATTTTCAATGAAACTTTTTCATCCTTGCTCAAGTACGATAATTCTGACAATTTTAACTCGGCTTGCGCAATGACAGTATCTTTTCTGTAACGATTTTGATTCATGACTTTAAACGTGACAACTGAACCGCTATCAATGGGCTGATTCAAAACTTCTCCACTCTGTGACGAATTGATTGCATTGGAAAATAAACTTGATGGAACATATTTAGATAAATAGGGAAGAGAGCTCTTGGAATTTAACAAGGGAAACTCCATACACGTATTCCAAATTGGGAAAATGTCGTTTTGAACTACTTTTGTTTTTTGTTCAAACACAAAAACATTACCGTCATCGGATGTTGGTGAGTTGGTGCTACTTGCACCACTGGTATTGTCACTTCCATTCACAGAAGGGCTTGTCAATATACTGTTGCTTGGGAGATTTGAAGCCACTTTTCCATACTGAACTACAATGTAAGGATTATAAATTGAAAATTTGGATGCCTTTTCAATGTAACTATTGTAGCTTCCGGGACTTGATGAACTGTTCGATACGGATGTAAATGCACTGAAAACATTCAGACCATAAGGCGTCGTGGTAGAGGTCGTGTTGTTATTGCTAGGAGTGGAAGATCCATTATTATTATTGACGGATGGTGTTGACGTTGTGGAATTTGATGAGCTACTCGAGTTGACAGGATATGTATTCAAATAATCAACTCTTGAAATTCTCAAATAAATTATTGGACCATTATAATGGTGGAGAGACACTGCAGAAGGAATGGTTGCAACATTATTTTGAGCGAAAATGTCACTTGTATTGACCGTAGTGCCTGTGCTTCCAAAAGAATGATGAGAAGTTGGATTGGTGGTCGATGATGGTGTCATTGAGTTGGGTGATGTCGAAAACGATGGAGACTTTCTTCGTGAGGTCACATTATCACTCATCGTTGATCCATTCGATTGTTTGACAACCGTAACTGAAGATGATCCTGTTGTATTAAATGTATTTGTGAAGGGATTTTGGTTGGATGTTGTATGTCCAACAGATTTTCTTTTTTGCTCATGAGAGGTGTTTGTTGTTGAAGATGGCGACGACGATGATGGTACTTGAGAAGTAGTACTGCTACTCGGTATATTTTGATTGTTGGGAGTGGGTGGCAGTGGACGAGGAGGACGATGATTGTTATGATGATTGTTGTGATTGGAAAGTGTCATGTTGTCCGAGCGAGACTGCTGTCAATAATAAATTAAAAGAGATTTAACTTGTTGAAATGTATATATAAACAAATGTACGGCTGATGATGATGATGATTGCAACAACCACCAAATGAACGATCGTGTTGCGATTTTATGGTGTCGTACTAAAAGCTGTCGCTCTCTCTGACCAGAAAAGAAATTTCAATGCCAATAAGACACAAATGCAGGGGAGAAAATCGTTGGTTGCTTTTTTTTTGTGATAGTTGTTTACTTTTCCTTTCAAAGGCTTTCATAGAGAAGAACAAGTACTGGTTGTCGTCCCAAAATAATAATGCTTTTGGAAAGAAGATACCTCTCTCTCTCTTTCCTAACGATCATCATTCCAGTTTTGAGCTTGTTCTGTTCCAATACAATCCTCCTGCGATGAGGAATGGATGGAAATCCACTCTGCATGTCACTTGGTTCCAATCATCACTGAAGGTCGGTCATCCAAAATAAAAATATGAGCAACCAAACGAGAAGAAAGATCGGGAGCGAGAGTGCATCGCTGGTATCACTCACAAAGGAATACTTTCGGAAGGTATTTTCGGGAGAGTGGTTGAAACCTGATCATTCCAAATTGGCGCTCTTAACTCCACAGGAACGTTTGCAACAGAGAGAATTTTTGAGAAAGAGAATTAAATTCATGATTTGGGGTTTGATGGGAATGGTGGCTTTCGGAGTGCCCTTGTTTAAGAGATGTAAGTGGAAGGTGTTGTTATTGGAAAATAGTGCTGATGTGGTTGTTCACAACATGATGCAATTGAAATTTTGCACAAATTATTGGTCGTCATTTGAAACGATTCATTTCAATATTCGGAATAATATTATTTAATAATTATTATGTGAACAATGACATCACCGGGCATACGTATGAAATGGGAATTTATTATGCATTTTATTATGAATCTCGGCATGACACTTCTCCTAGATTTCGGATCCAATGAAGATGTATGTACAATTATTTTCAAATTTTCGCATGTCAAGAAATTAATATTGATTACATCGAAATGCTATTTGATGATTGCATGCATTTAATGGTCGCACCTTACATATATTAGAGACTCAAATATAAAACAGCAACAGTTCTCTCGAATGACACTCGTGAGGTTGAACAGCTGAAAGCAGAAATTGAAGGTTTAAAACAGCAATTGAATGATAAGAAGGATGTTGTTGACGAGTAATCTGAATATTCTCAATATGCACAATTTTGTAGCTGTTCCCTTCTCTGGAATTGTTTTGGTGTTTTGAACAAGATTACCATTCACATTGAATTGAGGATTGACGTCTTTCAATTTATTTATTGCCACCATTCATTTCCATACCTGTTGACTTCAATCGTATTCTTACTTGGTGTAATTGATGAAATTTTCGAATTTAACAAGTTGTATTCACGTCGACAAGCACACACATTTATTGATTTTATCCCAAAGAACAATGTTTAACACTTTCAAAATAGGTCTCGAGCGCATGATACAAAACTCTGCAGTTCAGTTGCAACAACACTAAAAAATGAGCGCGACCAACGACGAAATGAATGATCACAATTCCTCCGCCGTTGCTAATTGTTCAGCACTTGGAGATGTTCTCTCTGCATCTTCATACATCATCACCACCACGACAACAACATCACCAACGTCATCTTCACTTCTCCATGGAACAACAAGTGTGTTTCCGAATGATGATACTTTGGGTATTATTGGTAAAGATGATGATCGTGAACCGCAACAAATTAGGAAGAACAGGTCTAGAGCGAACAATAACAGCCTCATACACAACTCGGAGTTTACTACTACTACAGCACAACATCATACAAGAACCAACTCGAGAGCCATCAACCAACTTAGCCTCTCCATGGATCTCGATCCCAACCTCTTTTTGAATTATTCTCCTCGTTCTTCACCGAGTAGAACTTCTTCTCCATCAACTACTACTAATTCTTCAGGTAACATGAGTATTCAAAACATTTTGGATGATGTGCTAACATTGGATTCGGCCGAGTCATCAACGCCTCCAACCATTGGTGTACCCTTCAATGATCATCATTCACAACAACTTTCAAGCACAAAACGTTTCTCTTCAACCACGACTCCTCTGCTTTCACAACCATCCCCAACTCGCACATCAAGTTTATTTGTCACCACTCCAAATGAAAATGCATTCATATCAACGACATCATCCACGCTACCTGTTGCTCATCAGCACACCCCTTCCAGCAGTTCATCCTCATCCTCTTCCTTTCACACCACAGAATTTGGCCTTTCGCCGTCTGACACTCCTTCTATTACTTGCATTCCAAATCATCACTTAAAATCTACCCCAGCTCTCCCGCGACACAATGAATCACTACTGACGTCAAACACAAACAAAACTCATCAAAATTATATGTCATGGTTTTTTGACAAACTAGCCATGTATACTGTAACATTATTTTCGCTGTTACTTTCCCCAAAAATCGTAACTTTACTCGGGGAAGATTCATCACAAGACTGCAACACCCCTTTATCGCCAGATGTGCACTCACAAAAACGAAGACAAAGTCTGCAAGATGACGAGTCGCTTATTATCAAATTCAAGTCAAGGCATGAAGAACTCGCAAAGAATAATCCAAAATTAATGATTGGTATTGCAATTCTGTTGATATTTATGACCTACTTTTTTATTAATCCAACAACGCACAGTTATTTCATATTTTGGCTTGGATTCATAGTGGAAATGAGCATGAACATTACTGTGGACCACATATTATGTACAACCAATTCTCGATCCATATTCAAACTTGAACTAATTAACATGTGTCGAATGTTTTTCGCATTTGTTGCTCGATTGCTTGTTCAACTTTATTATGGTCCCTTTTTCCCATTTTGGATTTTACAAACATTCCCAATCATAATTGTTGTAAATATTTTTTACTATAGAAGAGAATTTTCAATTATCAACACGATCATCAACATGGTGGGCACGTGTTTTGCAATGCATGTTGCTGCATTATGGGAGTTTGAAAGGACCAAAGATGAATTCGTACTTTATGCTACCAAAACTAAGATACTAGAGACTATTGGGTTGCAGTTTATAATATTTGTAATATCTTATCAGGTAAGTATCAAAGTGGGACGAGGCCGAGTGGCTTATTTAGTGCCCTTTTGACATAAAATTATAGTTTTCATACATGATGGAAAGACAAGGAGACGAGAACACAAAAAAACAATTCGAAATTCTCAAACAACAAATCATGAACACCTCAAAAACAAAATTTATTGGAAACTTGTCTCATGAAGCCAGAAACCCACTTCAAGGCATTCTTTTATCTGTGCAGTTATTGCAGAACGAAATCAATTCTACTGATAATCAACAACAAGTATTCAGCCAAGCTTTGAAAGAAACTCTTGATGATATTTACTACAATGCTACATTACTACTTCATATTTTCTCAACATCTTTGCAAATGAGCAATTTAGAACTAGGATCGATAAAGCTCAATGAGAACAAATTCAGCCTACTTGAATGTATTGAGAATATGATTTCAGTGTTTGGTAGAGCTGCAGATGAAAAAGGAATTTCCATAGGATCTTGCTATAATTTTAATTCCTTGTCAAAGTACAACTTCCTTGGAGATCAAACACGAGTGTCTCAAATTTTGGTGAATATTGTTTCTAACGCACTCAAATTTACTGAAAAAGGTTTTGTTTTTCTTTCATGTGACACGTGCACAAAGAGTGAGCTGAAGCAACTCAAAATGAGAGAGGATCCTCAGTACACGTATATCAAGATTGTTTGCGAGGATACAGGCATTGGAATGTCACACGCAACTCAGCAGAACCTTTTCAAGAAGCCCTTTTATCGAATCGATTCAGATACAGTGAGTTCAGCAATTCAGGGCAGCGTTGCAAATTTTAACCCCATCTTTGAACAGTATTTTGTCAAATCATTGTCAAACAATTCTGATCTTGTTATTGATGACAAATCATCCAGTGAACATGACGGCTCAACCAGTAGAGGATTTGGAATCAGCATTACAAAAAGCTTGGTAGATTTGATGGGTGGCAAAATACTTGTTTCTTCCGAGTTGGGTCGTGGTACCAAAGTGACAGTAATTTTACCTCTAAAGAATTTACCATTGTCAGAACAAGTAGATTTGATCACTTCTGATTTCGAATACAAATCAGAAAATAGAAGTATCAGTGCGTGCTCCAAAGAGTTACACGAGGCGGTGCATTATTGCATTCCTGATTTTTACCTGATAGATTCCAATCCATTGACACCACTCGTGTTGAAACCTTATTTATCATTCATATTTCCAAGTTCAAAATTTGTAATTACTGACAAGGTCAGTGAAATCAAGATCTCCCAAGAACAAAAACTTTCGATCGTTATCTATAATCAAGCCGTGTGTGATTCACGAGCGTTTGAATCAATTGCCAAAGACTGCGTTTTAATTCCAATGAACAATAGAGGACAGTACACGGAGCATCGATACTTGTCACGACCAATCCGATTTAAGGACTTGCTAGAAGTTCTCTTATTCTATGTGAAAAGCCGACCTATCGAGTTACCTTTGATGAGCAGTGACGAGAAAAGCTCTAGTTCAAACCAAATCGATGATAACACTTCTACAACACAAAAAGCTGCTCTTGTCGTTGAAGATAATGATATTAATAGAAAAGTATTAGCCAAGATGTTACGAGGTATTGGATTTGAGATTGTTGATTGCTGTGAAAATGGATTGGATGGAGTTGAAAAGTTCAAACAAAAACAAAATCAATATGGAATTATTTTAATGGATTTACTCATGCCAGTAATGGATGGAAAAGAAGCATGTAGTATGATTTCCCAACTTCAAAAAGATTCTTCTACGAAAACCCCTGTAGTTGCAGTGACAGCCAATATTTGGGAAACTAAGGAACGACTGTTGGCTCAAGGCTTTAGTGACGTGCTTTACAAGCCAATTACGCTCAAAAATTTAAAGACACGTCTTTCAGAAATTGTCAATTAACAGCATGAATGCTTTCATAAACGATAATTATATTGCTACGTCATCATCAACAATAAAATCACACAAGTTTATATTTTTTTTTCTTTCGTTTCCTGAAACATTTGTTCCATAAATGCGTTACATTCATTCATTAGTGTGGCGCAGTCGATAAAACTGAGAGCATCAGTTTTAGAACTACTTGGGTTAGCACTGTGTGAATCCATTAAACTGATATTCAAGCAAGATTCCATATGATCTGTACAAAAGACAGCAGAAACAGGAATAAACAAGTCTTGCCATGGCTGGATGCATTGATCTGAATTTTGTTTGTGAAAAAGACATTCGATTACAGTTTCATATTCTTCTTCATAAAATGTTTGCATGAGTGTGGATAATCTAGAAATGTTTTTGTGATATGCAAATGTATAACAAAAATTCCCAATTATTCAATATTATGAAAATTCCAACCAATTCACCATTGTGCTTACCTATTTTTGTTCTTCCTTTTCGAGATTCTCTTGTCAAACTTCAAAGTGTGAAATCCAATACCTTCGAGCGAATTGTCATCTTCAGTATTGTCATCTTTAGAGATTGAGGGTGGAGATAATTCCTTAATTTTTTTCATAATGGCAAACTCTTTGGCAAACACTGAATACATGGAATCTTTCTTATGCCATTCTTTAAATGCTTCTGAAAATCTTTTAAATTTTCGAATCGTTTCCCAATCCGTTCGAAAACAACCTAAAATCTTGGCATGAATTTGTTTAAACAATAACGGCGAAGGTTTCTGACTATTCGATGCTGGAATAGCTGCCACGAGAGCATTATGTATTTCCTCAGGTGATGGCAAACAAAAAGCACTTTTCGAACTTGATTCCATCATGCTTGTCATGTCCCGTGTCTCTTCAGCTGGTGTTCTTACAGAGCTCGATAATGCCATCTTGGAGATGATGCTTTGAGTTTCCTCTACATCTCGCTTACTTTTCAAATTTTCACTCTTCTCTTCAAAATCATCTTGATCATTAAATTCATGAACATTAAATAATTCCGAAAGCTCACAAGCTTTTCTCATGGCTAATAAAACATCATCCGGAACTTTGGATTGAGATATTAATGTTGAATTTAAATACTTGTTGTTGCATTGATAGACTGATGAGAGATAGGAAATGAGAAGCTTTTTTGACGAGTAATCTCTTTCCATCAGCGTCATGTTTCAAACCTTATTTTGTGTGTAAGAAATGTGTTTACGGGATGAGAGTATTGTTAGTAATTATTATTAAAAAATTGTAACAGTTAGATGAAATTTTCAAATTCCGATAATCGGAATTGATGATATGAAATCAATTGAAAATAATTCAAACAATAGAGCCAATACAATATTTAGTTTCTAATAATTGTAGGAGTGTTTAGGTTTAAATAATTATCAAACAACACGATCGTTTGCGTGTGTGGTACAAATTTTTCCAAATTTTTTTTAAATTGATTGAATCGCGCGGAGTTATCGGAACTTTAACTCTTTTGATTGGAGTATTACATAATGACGTTAGGCCACTCAATAAAAAACATGGCTATTTTGACATCACCAGCTCAAACAACCCTGTGGTTTTAAAAATGTTTTTTCTTGCTAATTACCGTCACCTGTCATTAAAGGTTGATCATCAATCATCACAACACACACACAAAAAAAAATGTCATCATGCTTGCCAGATTCCATTCTCACACAAACTCTCACACTCCAATCCGTTGCAGATTGGATCAATGAGACCAACAAATCCGAAGAAGTTTCTCTTGGCCAAGATTCCTCTCTCATTTCCTTTTTAAAAAGTTTGAAAGATGGCATTGCATTGTGTAAACTCGTTGGAAAATTGAAAGGTCGTTTCATCATGTTTAATAAGAATCCGAGAGGTATTGAATTTATGGAACAAGAGAATTTTGAAACGTTTGTCAAGGTTTGTATTTTTATTGTTGTTGTGAGAATGAGAAATGTTTGACATTTGGTTGAAAATTATAATGATGTCGTTAAATCTCATGTGAAATTATATTGCAACGTGACTACGACGACATACACATGATCATGTCATTGACATTTTAGGAAGCAGTAAGTAGATTGACTCGAAAATGATTGAAAATTGTTGTTGAAAAACACAAATGATTGATCAACAACATTTTCTAAAACCCAATGAAATGACCCAATTCGGATGTATTTCAACAACAACAACATTAGACTCAACTCATCACTCAAGCATCATTGAGTCCTTCATTTATTTCACAATTGAATGGAAAGGAGACTCACAAATTGTGTGTACAACCTGATTCGAATGGTGCTGCCACGTCACCAATGACATGTTCGTTGATTCGAGTATTGATTCAATTATCGGAAAGTGTTTCTGGAAAGGCCTTGTACAAAGGACCATTATTGACTGTTGGTTCCGATTCCGTGACATTTGTTCGTGGATCTACTTTGACCTCTGTCACAACAACACGAACGACAAGTCCAGAAGATTCCAAGCAAGTGACGACATCTCCCAAATCCAATGACATTGGTCATTCCAAATCCACTACTACTACTCATCTATCTGGAAAAGTATTCAAAGAAAATATCGAACCAGAAGTCTCCAAAAAATACGAATTATTAACCAAAGAAGATATTGACTCTGTGTTGAAATCGTACAGAAATGATCAGATGGAATCCATCAAACAACAATTGGAGAAATTCAGAAAATCTGAAGAAGATAAAATCAATAGAGAACTCAAACAAATGAGACAAAACATGATCAATCAATTACAACGTGAACAACGAGATTTTGAAATGGACATGAAACGACAAGCTCAAGAATTACAATCATCCACAAACAATTCTACCAAACCGCCACCAGTCTCAAAAACAGTGGTCACACGAGAAAAGAGAATTAGTATTGAATTACCAAAGAATGAACCAATGGAACCTAAAAAAGTATTGGAAGAAGGATCTTCTGCAGCCATTCAAAAGAAATTAGAAGATACAACTGAAAAACTAATCGCCACTGAAGTGAAATATGAAAAATTATTGGACGATCTTAAAGAACAATTATCCAAGAAAAAGAAGGAAGTAGAACGACTCGAAGAAGAAAACATGCTTCTCGCTAAACGATTGAAAAAACTCAAAAACATCAAACTCAACGATGGATTGGAAGAATTGGACAAGGAAGATGTCACTTCTAAAAGTATTCGTTCTCTCCATACCTTACTTGCCAATTCTGGAGATGACGACGATGACGTTCCTAATTTTTCACATCCTTCCAACCATCATTCTACCAATCTCAATTCCAACAATGGCATTGATTCCTCTCATCCAGTATTGAAAACACGAGAAACCTTACCCTCTGTGAGATTTTTATCTCCACCTTTGAAAAAAACAAATTCCAATGATGATCATGACGCATTAATTGATGAACATGCCATTCAAGTAGAAGAACCTTCTCTTCTTTCCATGTCCGATGATGATGATGAAGACGATGAGCACCACGACGTCGGGAATCATGGAGAGAATGCATTTGGTGGCGTTGACGAACACGAACAACAACACGAGGAACCCATTGTCTTTCAAACTGCAATCCTTAAAAAAGTTCCCTCAAATGTCCATCGATTGGCACAACCAGTTCATAGTTCGTTTGACACGGATGAGGAATTATTTGAATCGAGTTATAGTGATTTAAAGAAGAGTGGAGATGCAAAGAAGAAGAATAAGAATCAACAGCAAGCAAAGAAGAGTATTTTTAATTCTGACATTCAGTAAATTTGATATTTTGATGTTTTCAATGAATGTTTTCAAAGATTAAGGATATCCTTAGGGTTGATATTTCTTTGTGAGCGAGAGAAGTTCGATTACGATTCTTTGTTAATTGCCTCATCCATCGGTTCATTTTCGTACATGTCCAAAACGTCAAACGTCAAAGTCACTCTGTTCGTTTTTATCATCCGAAAAAAACAAACAACAACCGTTCTTCTTCTCAGAACCCGATGCTTTTCTACAGCAAATTGCAGGGTTCCAGTGGACGAGGCACTCTCGCCAACACCACCTTCTTGTACACATGTCTGTTGGCGTTGGTGTTTTTCAATGTCATTTTTGTATTGAACTCATGGCATTCGACATCAAACACCATCACGTGGTCAGTTCACGGTGCCCGAGTTCAAGGAAGATTTTTCTCTCGAATCGCTTCACGAGCCAAACAAAGTTTCAATCGAGTGAGATCGACTGTGAGAAGTGTCAAACAAAAAGCTTCAGCTTCTGTCAAGAGAGTAATTTCTAGAAATCCAATTGTCAACAAGGTGAAACAAGTTGCTGGAAAGAAATTGGATCGAATGATGAGTGGAGTTAAAAAGTTGAAAAATTCTGTGAAACGAGGCATCTCTAAGGTCAAACAAGATGTGAAAAAATTCAAAACTCTTGTCAAGACTCGAGGATTGAAGAAGGGATTGAGTGCTGTGAAAAACAAATTGAGATCCAAAGTCAGAGATGTGAAAGGAAAATTGAAATCGAAAGCAAAGAAAATCAAAGACAAGGTGAAATCCAAAGTTAGAAAAATCAAAGAAAAGGTGAAATCCAAAGTCAGAAAAATCAAAGACAAGGTCAAGACCAAAGTTCGAAAAGTAAAAGAAAAAGTGAAGAGTGTCAAGCAAAAAATCAAGCAAGCAAAGGCCAAGATTAAATCCAAAGTTAAGAAGGTGAAAGAATCTTTGAAAAACAAGTTGCAAAAACTCAAGTCCAAAGTTGGCAAAATTTCACCCAAGAAGGTCATTCAAACAGTCAAGAAGACCCTCAATAAGGTGAAGGAATCTGTCAAGAAGACGATCAAAACTTTTAAAACCAAAGACAGTAACATTCAAACTAAGAAAGTTGGTTCTCTAAAATCCATGAAATCCAAAGACAAGGTCGTTGGTTCCATTACTGCAGGTGTCATCAAAATGTCATCTCTCGTGAGTGAAGCTGCTTATGAAAATTCTGCTGACAAGAAACTCACAGATAAGGGATATCAATTGGTGTTGCAAAATGATCACAAATCGAAAATGATTGCTAATAAGGTATTTTATAATCCAAAAGACAAGACCTTGGTGGTCACGTATCGTGGAACTGTACCCAA
The DNA here is from genome assembly GCF_003324165.1 of Naegleria lovaniensis. Classification (NCBI taxonomy): domain Eukaryota; phylum Heterolobosea; class Eutetramitea; order Acrasida; family Naegleriidae; genus Naegleria; species Naegleria lovaniensis. The sequence continues at coordinate 612,434 of NW_025407846.1, forward strand.
TTCAGTGAAGGATTGGACCAATAACTTTGATATTCCTTTGACCAAGGCCTCATTTGGTGGTAAATCGATTGGATCTGTCAATCGTGGATATTTGAAGCAATATAATGAAGATCGAAATGCCATTCAAAAGACGATTCAAGAATATCAAAAACGAGGACTTGTGGATAAGGTAGTTTTTACTGGACACAGTAAGGGAGGTGCATTGAGTCAACTTGCCGCTGCTGATTACAAACTCAATAATCCAAATGGTGCCAAAGTGGAAGTTGTGACCTTTGGTTCTCCTCGTGTCGGTGATGACACCTTTGCCAAGACAATGAATGAACAAATTCCAAACCATGCTCGTGTTGTGAATAAGTTTGGCAAGGATGGATCAGATGTCTTCACCTCATTGCCACCAAAGTGGTCTGGATATTCACATGCAGGAAATGAAATTCAAATGGGATGTGATAAAAGCAATGGCGTTTCGTGTCATAGACTCAAGATCTATCAAGAAAATTCGGCAACTCCTGAATAAATTTATTGTGAATTGTCGTGCGCCAAAATCATGGAATTCATGTTGAGAGAAATGATCATGTTAAATTGACACTAATCCAAACAATATTTGAAGAAAGATCTTTATTCGCAAACACAATTATTCCTCGTCGATTAACTGAATATCTCCATGTCTGGTATTGGTGCCTTGGAGTAGTTTTTGCTTTCTTCTTTTAATCATGCAACAATAAGCCACCCATCCACATGCTAAAAGACATGAAACACAACCAAGGATCAATATCACCAAAACAGCGACTGCAACATTTCTCAGTAGACGAGCTCCATCTCCTGGATAACTGTAGACCATAATAATATCTAAAGATGTCAAATTACACGTTGGTTTCAACTCAAAACTTGGATCTACACACGAGAATAGGTTCAAATTGATGGCCATTTTAAATTCTCCATCTGTTTTCATGTCATCGTCAATTTTCAAACAAACCATGCCTTTTGTATCTTGCAAGGTTGTTTGACAAAAGTGATAATCTTCCTTATTTGTTTGCAAACAATCGTGAATGAACATTATATCGTTTCGATGAACAGAACTGGCAATAGTGATTGAATTTCCATATGAATTGAGCTTGACAAATGTTACGTTTTTTGGTTGACAAGTTTCACTGTTTTCTTGAACGTCAAAGAGTTGAAAATCACCCATTATGAACGAATAGGAAGGAAAGCTTGAATTTTTGAAAATCTGCGTGTCCATTTTGAATTGGTTCGCATTGGTAAGATTTACCATTTGATGTGAAATGATCCTTTGTCCGATGGATGATGAACCAAACCACAAGGAACGATCCATGAGAGTTGCTGCTGCCGCAACTGAACTATAGAGAGCAAGGATCAATACAAAGGCTGAGATTATGGGCAAACAAGCCATTTTCTTTGGAATGAAATTTGACTTCAAGCCTCACCGTACGGAGTTGTGTGTTCGAATTGGGTGGATAAATCAATGCCTCATAGATTCGTTCTCAACAAGGTTTGAATCACAGATTCAACTCTATGAGGTCAATCTCGTTGACAGTTGAAAAAAATGCAATTTTCTCATTTTCACCAAAAAATTAATTTAAAGCCAAAACAACACTCCCGTTCACTTTCATCGGGTGAAAATAACAATCAATAACATTAATCAGCAGGAATGTAAATTGATTCTCATTTGGGTTACTGACAATACTTTTCTAATGCAAGAACAACCATGCTTATCAACACATCATACATTTTTGATGAAAACATTCACTGATGCTTACTGTGTTTAGAGCCGCTTTCAAGAGCAGGATTTATTGTCCGAGGAAATTCAACTCTTCCGTAAAAAAAAATGAAAAAATTAAACCAAACAATCCCGTTCAGCCCTTAATGAAAAACTCTATTTGATGTTAATTTTGAACAACTAGAGAATACCAGTTTACAATTGTCCAAGTGCAGCAGTACAAAATCTCACAACTACCTTATTTAGAACTATGCAACCAACAAACGTAACATTTCGTTTAAAGTTGAACCTTGTGGCACTTGTGTTCGTTCTAACAGCATTCTTCACTGGGAACCATAAGAACAATCGTTAAACCCTCAAGTTCCACAAACAAAAAGGCTCACACAAGATGAAAATACCATTAGTGGTGGCACCCACCGAATTGATTATTCAACCTCCTTGCGACAAATCAGACAACACCATCGAAGGGTTGTTGGATGAAAGTGGTGATTACGGATGCTCCACAACTTATGTGAACAAACCTTGTATTGAGTTAAAATTTGATCGAGTTTACCACTTTTCTCATCTCGAGTGTTTCGAAAACAAGAGATATAACGACGGTCAACAACGTGTGAGAGGAACTGATGTGTACTGGAGGGCCAATGAAACTGATCCTTGGACTTATATTTATTTTTTCAAAGAAGGTTATGGCCTGCTAAAGGTTGATTTGAACGTTTCAGCAAGATATTGGAAATTTGATTGTTTTGGAATGAAGGAGATTGCATTTGGCAAATTGAGAATGTATGCTTTTGACGCACCAGCTGTGAATATTCACACCAAAACAGGAATGATTATTCAAGAAGAGACAATTGCATCCTCAGCTTTTGGTGTTGTTCCACCTCATGTTGTCACACTTCCGCCATCTCAAGTTGTTGCCAGTTCGACAACATCAACCTTTGTTGAACCATCCCAACCACAACATCCTCAACCGGTTACAGTCTCTCAAGGACTTTGGGAACCAAAATATACTGGGCCAGAAGTTAACCTTGTCCCAGTCCAATCCATTGATTCCCAAGGTGATGCAAGGCGAGAAAATACATTGGAAGGATTGTTGGATGATACTGGTGATCACGGTTTTGTTACTTCTCCCAATCATAACTCGATAATTTTGAATTATGACCAAGTATATTTGTTCACCTACTTGGAATACATGACATTGAACACTTCAAGCAACAACGATTATTACTTGCGAGATGTGAATATTGAATATAGACTGAGAGATTCAGATGCATGGACGTGGGTGAAAACTATTGGAAAAAAAAATATTAATTTATGTCCATTGACGAACAAGGTTGTGTTCGACAAACCTATTAAGGCAACTCAATGGAGATTAGTGACTAAACAGCAATGTATTGAAATTGGCATGCTGAGAATATTTGGCTACACACCGTATGTTCCCATCCAAACAAAGACCGGAATTGTTCCCAGTCTGCAACAAGTTGCTGAACAAGCTATGCTTAAATTCCCTGGTTGCGATCAAATTAATCTCATCAAACCAGTGGCACTTTATACCCTTGATCATAAAAAAGTGGATGACAGCACTATTGACGAGATTTTACGTGACGGAGGTGGTGATGGATTTGTCACTGATCACTCTCCACTTCCACAGTGTGAAATTTGTTTTGACGGTATTTACAAATTTGCACTATTCACATGGAGAGAATTTCCCAAGATTAAGAAACATGGTACATCCAACGGGCGTAAAGATTCTCCCACTCTCGAAGGAGTCAAAATTGAATACAAATTGAAAAATAATGATCCTTGGCAAACGTCTAACATCAAAGTTACCAAGCTGGAAACTAATGTTGAAAATGTGTTCATGGTCTCCTTGGAAGGAATTGAAGCTAGATGTTTCAGATTTACAAAAACAACACCTTCTGGATTGAAGACCTCAAGAATCGGTTTTGGAATGCTTCGATGTTATGCCTATGCACCATTGTTGAAGTTTAACATTAAGGATATAGAGCATTCTGAGAAAATTATTCACATTGTTAGACAAGACCATTCTGGAATTCCAAAGATTGTTCCCACTAGTGATGAAGAACCATACTACGATGAAACATCTTGTAGTGACGTGAATGTCATTGCTCCAGTTAGAATCACCAGTTCCGCACTTGGCTCACAAACGGATAATACAATTGAAGGGCTTATTGATGATACTGGATCCAAAGGATATTCCACCACCCATCAAGTTCATTCCTATATAATTCTGGAGTTTGAAGCGGTTTTCTTATTCAAATATTTGGAATTTTTGGAACATCCACAATTGTCGAACACAGACACCATTCGGAGTGATTTAACATTATACTACAAAGTGAAAGAAAGCGATTCTTGGTCAAGATGTACGAAATTTGATGATCTCCTCTGTGGCCACCCAAAACTGAATGTAATGAAGTTTAGCAAACCAGGAATCCAAGCCAGATATTGGAAAATTGAAAGAATTTGTGGAAACATTGCGTTCGGAATGCTTCAATTCTTTGGTGTTGCACCTTTTATTCCATACTCTACCACAAAGGGCTTGTTGCTTTCAAGGGATGAACAAGAAGCTTTACATCTGACACCTTACAAGGGTAGTGAAATCAATGTCATTGTTCCATGCAGTATTTCTTCTTCCAATGAAAACCATAATGACAAGTTAGCTTCAGTTGACGACACCAAATTGGCCGAAAACACCTTGGAAGGATTACTTGATGACTCCGCCGAGTATGGTGTTTGTTGTTCAGGATCAACTCTTATTGTGAACTTTGAAAAGATTCACTTTTTCAAATATCTCGAATATTATACTCATTGTCTGTACGATGGTGAGAGTCAAGAAAATCATTTCAACAATGTGAAAGTATTTTACAAGATTAGACCAAACGAACCATGGATTCCATTCCACAAAGAGATTGAGACTTCAAAACGGTATCCTTATTTGAATCATTTTGAAATTGATAATTCTCCAGCCGGGTTCAAAGCAAGATTTTGGAAGTTTGAGGCCTCTTCATATTTTTTATTGTTAGGTACATTGAGAATGTATGGTTATGCCTCCTATGAACCCATTCCAACCAGAACTGGAACTGTGCTTACCCGAGATAGCGAAGAAAAGAACAAACTTAATGCTCGTTTGCAATTGCTTGAAAAGCAAAAAAGTACAAAACATTGCAAAACATGTCTTGACGATTTGGACGAAGAAATTGCCTCAGTCATGGAATGTACCACTTGTGTCATTGGGTTATGTGAACGAGATGCCAAAGTTCACAAGAGGAAGAACCCCACACATGAAGTCATTGAAAGAGTAGTTGTTATGCCTTTGGACGAACCTTCAACATCTCTGCCAGTTGTATCTTCATCCTCTGAATTAAGCCTTGAAAAACCAACAAGCACGAAAGACTTTCCAGGTTTGATTAACTATTATTCCAAGAAAATTTCAAAACAATTTCCACCAATCACCACAGGAACTGGACCGCTTAAGCAGCTTAATAATGATCCAAGCTTGATGGTCAGTTACTCTGATGAAGGAGATTCATGTGTGAAAATTAATGGGCCTTCCATGCACAATTTTAAGGAACGATGTGCGTCGTTTGCAGTGGAGAGAGGTGCAAATACCGTTAATTTCGAAGTGTTGCATGTTACGTTTACAAACTGTTCTTCAATACCAATTTCTATTACAGCATTGCAAATGGAGTATTCGGATCATGACAATGATTGGAAACCAATGAACCACACTCAAGCTGCCTATTGGGAAGCTGCCACTGTGGCATTTAATTATGGTAGAGAGCTTGTATTTGAAAAGAGCGATTACCATGGCAAGTATGTTTTTTGCAACAATTTCATGCTTGGAGCTGGTGCCACCTCTTGTGAGTACAAAATTGTAACATCTTTTCCATTGATTGAAGATGGTTGTCAATCTGAGAGAGCAAAGAAAATGATTCCGTTCTCTATGCCTTACCCGTTAACTGTTCGACTAACCATTACTGATTCCATGATGCGAAAAAAAAGTCTCAAACTTGTTTATACCGCTCCCACTTTTCTACATCAAACCCATGAACAATTTAAAACGCTGATGGGACTCAGGGATGAAGACTTCTTTGTAGAATGCAGTGACAATGCTAACCTGGAACAAGCATTTGTTGGTATCAAGTTGAATGATGATGGCATATCCCTATTCAAAACTGGGGCACAAACTGCTGTACAAAAATTTACACTCTTGGAGCTGAAATTTAGATATGAAAAAGAACGACAAAACTCCGTCTTGTTATTCAAGTCACCAGGAACATTTTGTAATGCTGAATTCTACTTGTTGTGCGACCCTGAATTTTACCATAAGGGGTATGCAATTATGGTGAAAGCTGCTTCGAAAACCAACACTGTTGAGAGAGTATTTCCAATCTATGAAATCATAAAGAGCATGAATGCCCAGAGATTGAAGAAGTAAATTGCGAAGCTTTTTATTGAGTAAACGCAATCGTTATTCTTGTTATGAATTGATTAATAATCAAAGGAAAGATTTAATTAAAGGTATTAATAACATTTTCTATGAATCATGGCAGGTCCTTCGTCGTCATATTCTTGCTTACTCAGATAATACTGCTGAAACGATGACAAGTCTCCCAAAATTGATCCTCCAATCCAAACTGAATATTTCCTCTCAGGAGGTGACACTACTTTCACAAGGATGCTAGCAGGTGCCAATGAAGTGATTTCTTTCACCAGTCGATCTGAAAATCCCTCTGAAAATGTACTTCCTCCTGACAACAAGATATTTCCATAGAAATCTTTTCTTACTCCCAAATCACATTTTTGAATGGCATTGAAAACCATTTCATGTATTCCAACATCTTCTCTACCGATTAAGGAAGGATTAAAAAGTGCTTCCATACATCTAAATCTTTCATTACTAATGGAAATGACATTTCCATCAGGTAATTCATATGCTTTTTCTAATTTCGATGACATTCTATCTGTTTGCAACTCTGCATCTAAATCAAGAGCACAATATGATAATTTTTCCTTAATTTGTTTCACAACATGCAACTCTGCGCTTGTTGAAAAATAATATCCTCGTTCCTGTAACAGAGTTGCTAAATATTCATCTAAATCACTTCCTCCCATATTCACACGTTTTGCAGCAATTTTTGTGTGATAACCATTCGATAGAGTTTCTACACTTGTGACACCATCTCCACAATCTAGAACAATTCCGGTATTTCTACCCGCTGCGAACATGGATAATAATGTAGATTGAGCAATATAAAATCCAGGAACGGCAAATGTTTCGAACATGATTTGTGTTAATTTTTCATGTTGAGCTTTTGGAGCGTGGACACGAGTAGACATAATGACAGGATGGTCCTCTGGTTCAACTCGTAATTCATTGTAAAAGCAGTGATGGAGTATTTTTTCGATTCGATCATAATCTTGGATAATTCCATGTCGTATGGGAGAGAAGAGTGTGTTATAGGTGGCACAAACTGCTTCATCACCAATCATTTCTCTATTGGTACCATTCAATGTTGCTGCTTGAAAGAAATGGTGATTTCGGCGGAAGTGAATTCAATATTGTCACTTCCTCAATAGTTCACAAAAATGTATTACATACGAATGCTTTGCAATCGACCTTGATTGGCCTTTCCAACCACAGTCGGAAATACGCTACTGGGGCTGTCTTCACCCGTAAATCCAACTTTGGTGAGACCTGATCCGAGATCGAACATCAAAGCTTTGAAGTCAGTCATTTTTTTTTAAATGAACTTGATGTCAAGAGACAAGAACAAGGAACACTCTACAAAATTGTTACCTTGGCATCTCATAGTTGAGAATCAATGTGAACAGAATCAACAAGTACGTTTAAAAGTCACTACTGCCCATCATTCACAGCTGCTCAGGCCACAGCTGTTATGCATTTTTTTAAATTTTTTCTTTTTATCAAAAAAATATCTTCTCCTGCCTCGGATTTCTCCTTCGGAATCATCATGAATTTGTTGTATCCATTTCAATAGAGTTGAATAGTAATTAAATAATGGCTGATGTACGATGTGTACATCTTCATCTTTGACATGTCCATCTTGTATCAGTACTTTTTAAATTGACAAATCAACGAAACTTCAAGCATGACGTGATGACGGATGTGCTGAAATGATAGCACGTGTACTGGAAGGCCATGATCCAGCTCGTAATTCGCTAACAAATGCCACAACAACATCTTGCTCTTTCCGATCATCAGATCAAGAAGCACAACCCACTTGATGAAAGAGAAGGCACTGATCATTGTACGAGCCATTGTTCAACGTCGAACATAGCCACAGCAGACTGTAATTTTGGACCTCCTCAGGATAGGATCGTTCAACAAGATATGCTACTCACCAACTTTTTTGATTCCAAAATGTTGGATGTAAATAACGAGAACACCGACGTGGTTACTAAACACCAGACCTCTGCAACCAAACAAACCTCTCCTCTAATCGCTCAACCTATAGAAGACTCACTTCATGCAGTGGATGAAGTCATTATGGAGGAAGATCGAGTCATAAAACCAAGTGACAGAATTTTAGTTGAGAATTCAAAAGAAGTTGAAGTTATGGAATGCTCCAATTCATTGACCACAATTTCTCAAGTGGTGAAACAAAAATTCAATTCCATACGAGAGCGATTTTCAATCAATCCAAAATTATTGTTCCCAACACCAATGGTTGGAGATTTCAGTGATGACGAAGATGACAACAGCCAATTTATGAAGACATCTTCCCAACACCCACCAAACGAGAAAAATAACAACATGATGGAAATAAGTGTCGCGAGTCAGAAATCACTCGAGGAAGCTAAGGAAAATCCCGAAATTCAAAGAGAGAAACAATTCGAAACTATTTACCTTAATAATCGAGAAAAGAATAGACAAACCCGAAAACATAAATGGCCAACAAATTACGTAAGAACCACCAAGTACACCTTAATCACCTTCCTTCCTCAGAATTTATTTGAACAATTTAGGAAAGCCATCAATATTTACAATCTCATTGCTGTCATTGCTGTATTAATTCCTGATATTAGTCCAATTTTTCCACCAGCAGCTGTGTTGCCTCTGACGTTTATTGTACTTCTTCAGATGGCGAAAGATGCCTACGAGGATTTTCAACGGCATCGCCAAGACTTGAAAGCGAACAATGAAACTTGTCGAGTCGTGAGAGATGGTATCCTACAAGAAATTAAAGTGAAACAAGTGGAGATTGGAGATTTTGTTTGTGTGAGTAGAGATGAGAGCTTTCCTGCAGATTTATTGTGTGTTTACTCGTCGAGAGGGGATAATTTATGTTACATTGAGACGGCACATTTGGATGGAGAGTCAAACTTAAAAATCAGAAGACCAGTAACCAAGATTTTGTTTGGTGGTTCAAAAACAGAAATCAATAATGATAGTGCTGCCTTTGCTGAATTGAATCACAACTCTGCTTCTTCAGAACAGCAAAAATTTATTAACTCTCGACTCTCTGAAATCAAAGGCAAGTTGAAAATCGAAATTGCCAACAAGAATCTTGATGTTTTTGAAGGAACAGCTTCAGTACAACATGAATTTTCGAGTACAAGTACTGTTCCGTCAGAAATATCTAAAGAGAGTCATTCGAACGAAACATCAGCTATTGTTAAGGAAACTCTGGCAATGGAGAATCTTCTTCTAAGAGGTTGTACTCTTAAAAACACCAACTTCATCTATGGTATTGCCATCTATGTGGGAAAGGATACTAAAATTTTGAACAATACTAAGGAAAATAGAGTGAAACGAAATGCATTGGAAATTACTATTAACAAAATTCTTGCCATTTTGGTTGTTTTTCAACAAGTAATTTGTGCCATTGTTGCTGGTATTCATGGATCATTTCAAGAATCCTATATACTCCGTGCATTCTATTTGAAGCCATTGATTGTGAATTCAACGAGTGATGGAAAAGCCTCATTTGTTTCTGTCATGTCCAATTGGGCTACAATATTTATTTTGTTAAACTTGATTGTAAATGAAGCATTGGTTATTGGATTTGAACTAATCAAGTCATTTCAATCTTGGTCCATTGAAAATGACAAGAAAATAAGATTTGGGACATTCAAAGCTGAAGTCAGAACAGCAAGTATGAATCAAGCCCTATCCAAGATTGATGTCATTTTCTCCGACAAGACAGGAACACTAACACAAAATGAAATGAAATACTCAGATTCATATGTAGATGGAGTGTACTATTCAGAGCGCAGTAATCCTGGAATGATGAGGAGCTACTTGATGAAATCTCAATCATTGTCAAACGCTACTTCGGCTCATAACTCCATGTTTGAGAATGAAGATTCACTTCAGCACCATAACACACAAGATTCACATTCTTTTTTCTTACGAGAATTTTTACTGTGCCTCTCATTGAATAATAGCGTCATGGTAGAATTAGATCAGTCGTCTCAGCAGATCATTACTGACAAAACATCTACAAGCCCAAAATATGTATATCATGGATCTTCATCTGATGAAATTGCTCTCTTAGAAGCTGCTACTAGTAATGGATTTATTCTCACACAAAGAACTGGCAATGGTCTTGTTATTGAGGAAATGGGAGTTTCTAAATTTTATGAAATTATAGCAACGTTTGCCTTCACCTCTGAGAGAAAGAGAATGAGCGTATTGGTAAAGCACCCAGATGGAAAATATGTGTGCTATGTGAAAGGAGCTGATAGTGTCATGATGAAACGATCGAAAATGAGTGATCAATCGGACACATCCAACAATCATCACGGCTTGCAAATTGCTTTACAAAAATTTTCCGTTCATGGCTTAAGAACACTGGTATGCGCAAGGAGAGAACTATCTCAAAATGAAGTAGAGCAATGGTTGGAAGGATACACTAAAGCATCTCTCTCCACCAAGCATAGAGATCGACTCCTCATGCATTGTGCGACAGAAATTGAGAAGGATTTACAGATTCTGGGATGTACAGCCATTGAGGATAAACTTCAAGAACACGTAGCAGAGTCAATTGATTATTTAAAGAAAGCAGGATTGAATATTTGGGTTCTCACAGGTGATAAAACGGAAACCGCCATTAATATTGCCTACTCGACTCATGTTCTTCACAGGAACAAAAGCATTGAAATCAGAATTAGAGATGCCACAAGCTATTCCCATGTTAAAGCCAAGTTAAAGGAGGCTTTAGGTTTCCTTGAAAAGAACAAGAACAAGAATTTTGAGTATGCCCTAATAATTGATTCAAAGTCACTTGACTTGGTCTTACAAAAGTATGAAAAACCATTCCTTAGATTAGTTGGTATAGTCCGTAGTGCAGTGTGCTGTAGATTGAAGCCCTTACAAAAATCAACAATTGTGAAACTTATTGAGAAGCATCTGTCAATGACGGCTCTTGCTATTGGTGACGGTGTAAATGATGTGGCCATGATTCAGGCAGCTTCTATTGGTGTTGGTATTAAGGGAAAAGAAGGTTCTCAAGCTTCTCGTGCTGCTGATTACGCTTTACCTAGATTTAAAAACTTGGTTCGATTATTGGCCGTTCACGGCAGGAATTGTTGTGTTCGGAATGCTGACTTTTTACATTTTAGCTTGTACAAGAATTTTATGATTATTATGCCTCAATTTTACTTCATTTTCTATTCTGCGTATTCTGGAACATTAATATTTGATTCATGGGAACAGTTTATATATATGGCTCTATTTTGTTTTTTTCAACCAATTACCTCTGGTTCCTGTGAATATGACTTACCGGAAGAAGTAATATTGCAACATCCAGAAATTTATGACACTTTGAAAAAGAAACACAATAATTTATTTAGTATGTCCAGCATTTTTAGATGGGGCTTTGAGTCCATCTATCACTGCACGATCATCTATTATGGAATTTTATGGAGCTATGCTGCGGATGGAGATGTTATGGAAAATAATGACATGGTGCACTCTTCAGATTTTTATCATTTAGGAAAATTAATTATGACCTGCTTAATGAGTGTGATAACTCTGAGATACATGATTGAAGTCAAAACATGGAACTTGCAAATATTCTTCTCCATTTTTGGAAGCTATCTATTTTATTTTCTATTTAGTGCGTGTTATAGTCCTGTTGCAGATATTTTTGGAGAAACTGGTTCTTATTTTATTTTTTATGAAACCTTTGTTAGTGTAAAAGCTACACTTGTGTCCGTACTGGTGATTGTAGTTGCCATTCTACCAAATTTATTGTATAAGGCTCTAAGATTGAATTTTTTCCCGCACGATTACCAACAATTGCTTGTAGAATATAATTCTAAAAACAAGAATCATCATGAATAGTCGATCAAGTCGGGGTTGAATGCCGCAGTTGAGTTCATCATGATGGTAAGTTGGTTCTTTTTTTGTTGCGTGCTTTATAAATTTTTTTATGGCAATTGACCACTATAACACGTGTCATTACGCACATATCCTGTTTGTTGGATTTACAATTAAGGCCTTGTTTTCCCTTAGGATTGTGTGACTGAACCAAAATCAATGTTAGCCTCATAGGTTGCTGTTCATAATAGAACGACTGAACCAAGTTTGCAACAAACGGCTCATCTAGCTGTGAACCTTTTTTAGAGATTATTGAACAATAAATTTATGTACGTATTTCTTGACGCGATTGGTGATGAATTTTGCTGAAGAAATTCAGCTCTAGTTCTTTTACCCTTCTGCAAAAGAGCGTTCTCAACGAGACACGAAACTCTATCAATTTTACTCAAACAAAAAATGCGCCGTTTTCATATTTTCAATCAAAGCGATCAACAAAAAATTGTTTCTTGCGTTCAAATTATGGAAGAATGAAAAGGACAACAACCATCAATCGCATCTTGCAAGGATTAAATTCCCACAGAAACACATTGAGCATCACCAGTAACCATATTTATGTTCTGCATTCTACTTCGTCCTTGAAACCGTTGATGAAACATGCTGCTGTTGTTCCGAACAATAACAACAAATTGTTGAATCATCCAGCAACCACATCATTTGGCCAAATACGTTCCTACACCACTACAAATTGGTTGAAGGAAAAAGAAGCATCCACTAACGAGAGTGGGGAAAGTACTTCAGCACTTTTGTCCTCCGAACCAATCACTCTCAATTTGATGGATTACAAGAAATGGAATGCTCAACAAGTAGCATCATTGCTAACTTCTCCTAAATCTTTGAGTGGTGCTGGTTTGTCGGTTGATGATGTGAAGCCTTTGTATGAGGCTGGTTTTGATGGCTCATCTCTCCACAACATTGTTGAGAATATCAAGATGGATGGTGTAAAGTATGCCATCAAAGCCATGTATGGCAGCAAAGACTTTACTCAAGTCTCCGAAAATACTTGTCAAACTGTTGTATTTTGGGTGCTCGATCAATTAATGACCAGACAATATTCACTATGGCAATTGGAGCCAGTGAGTAAACAAATCATACAAAAATTGGGCGAACCAATTGCAAAAGGAGGTGCTGATTTGAGTCTTGATCAAGTTTCTTCATTAGATGGCAAAACTCTCTATAACATTGCAAACGATGTAGTCTCTTCCAAGGAAACCTCTTTCATTAGAAATCTTGACTTGAGTTCAGGCACAACAGTTGTCCAATGGGTCAAACAATTTCTACTACAAAACCATAAGATTCAAATTGAGCTTAAAAATTTTCCCAGCTCTATTTCCTTCGAAGCACCTATATTCAACAATCTTGCTTATCAAAACAACAAAAACACTGTTGAAATGATGGCTGATGTGTTGATAGGAAACATTTATAAACACATGATGGGCCAAGCATTACGAGACCAAGAACTGTTGATCAATTCTGCATACTTTGGATCTGGAAAAACGAGATTGGGTGTTGAATTCCTCGCACTTTGGAAAAAGCAAATGTCAAAACATCCGGAGATGAGAAAAAAATTTGAAGTCGATTATTCTAAAGCAGCAGTAGAGCAATTAGAAAAATCCAAAGTGATATACGTTAACTGTAGAACGTATCGTATCATTAACAACAACTTGCAAGAGACATTTACGAAACTGAGAGATGATATAGAAAGATATATTGGAGGTAGTATTACAAGTACTCCTTGTTATATCATAATTGATGAAATAGGCTCTTGGCTATACTATTATGAGCCACTACGAAGGCCCAACATTCATCGTTACTTTTGCGCCATGTATGACATTTTGAACGAATTTATTTTCCCCTTTCAAAAAATATCTACCGTTAGTTTGTATGTGTGTGGAAAGGGAGCTTTTTTAGACATTATTGGACAATGTAAACTTCGCCCAACATTACCTCCACAAACACTTATGAAGGAGGTTCATTTGGAAGCGCTCTCAAGAAAACATATTGAATCAGGAATTGTTAACTCTGATTTTGTTGGATCCCTCGTTTCACACTTTAAAGAATTGAATTTGTTTGACTATTTCCTTGACCAGATACAAGAAGAAACTCAAGGAGTTCCCAACTATGTAGTTCATTACGTTTTCAATAACCGTAAACTGCTATTGAACTGCAAAACAAAAGAAAATATTGATCAGGCACTTGTCCAAATTCGTTCAACACTTTCCACTTCTTTCAAAGCTCCATTCGAACAATTCTCTAACCATCCAATCTTGATGAAAGTCTATCAATATTTACTCTTTGCTGGTATTTCGAAACTTGAAGCTACCGAAGCATTTAACATGGGTGAATTTACTACAAACGGAACAGAATTTGAAGGCGTCACTACCCTCAGTACTTATGATATTGCAACAATGTTGAATTGTTTTCTACAACCAGTGAAGGACAATAGATATCGTCTCTTATTTCCAAAGGCAATCATTGATCAATATGTAAAATCACCTGCAGCTTCTTCAAACATGTTTGCGATTTCACATATTGTTGAAGAATATGGTCCAGTCCTTTCTCTTGGAAACATTATGGAGCATCTAACACTTGTCAACTTTAGGTTTAGAATGAACTGGGGGTCAATTCAACGGCTAAGTATTGGAGAAGTCTTTCCATTCTTAAAGAATACGTGTGTTGAAAATATTCCTTGCAAGCCTTTGGAAGTGGTAAACTTACGAATGAAATTGATGACCAATGAAACAAGTAACTTGAACAGTTGGAAGAAGGTTATTGCTATGTTGGATGGAGGAAAACTTGGATGTTTCTATGATCATTCACATTCACCTGACAAGATTTGGCAAATCAATTTGGGATCAAAGAAGATTTTTATTATGATTCAAGATAAGAATGTTGGAGAATTATCCATTTCTAAATTGCGTGAGGAAATTGACAAGAATGAAAAAATTAGAAAGGCACTCGATGAGACCATTGAAACTAAATTAATAATGGTATTTATGGTGAGAGGAAATGCCAAGTTCTCAGGACATTATCTTGGTGGAACCACTATTGGAGGAATTCCATTACATCGACATACATCTGTAATTATTCTAACTGAAGAAGAGATTTCAGATTTTTTGGGAGACAAGAATCTTGAAGCACTTCAAAAACTATCAGGATTGAAAAAACAGGATTGATTTCAAGAAATCATCAAGGCCAAATTCTTTCCTCCTGTACCGTAATGTAGTGTTTGGAAGAGTCATTAGGTTTGGCTCCACCTACTCTTTTTTTTGAGCCATTTTAACGACTTTACTATCAAAAAAAAATTTTGATTTCAATAAGTCCTGTCCACGGTCCGAAGTTAACTGCTGAGGACGAGATATACTCAAATCCTAGGCTATTTTTCATTTGCTTTCTAATGGTGTTGAAATTTCTAAGAGATGTGAAGTGGTTGTTGAGTTATTTCACTCTGAATTTTGAAGGTAAATTGGCCCAAAAAAAAATTTAATGTTGTAAATGAAGAGAGGATGATTATTTATTATCGGACTGGTATTTCAAACTGTAAAACCAGAGAGAAGCAGGGTGGGTTGGGTTTGGTTAAGGCGGATTTTAACCTACCCCTCAAAAATTTTCATATTGAATTTTTAAATTTTTGATTTTTAATGATAAATTTTGAATCTAGATTAAATTTCCTATCGATTGGTGATATTAGAAGTATTTAATTGTTTGTATATTTGAAAATTGGACGAATTAAAAATTTTTTTTAAAATTCTGTACACTTTTCTTATTTGACGTTGAATTGATGTTGGAAGTGTTTTTGTAGTGATAGGATATCATTGCAATGATTGTTAATAAAATTTAAATTGATTATAATTTTATGACTTTGTGATGATGTGGAGTATAATTGTTGCTTTTTTATAATGTTGTTAATTATTCGAGAGGAGTATTGTGATGAAAATTAGTTGTATTATAGATCTTTAAAGTTGATCCTTATGTTCATCATGATAATGTGATCACATGATAGAGATTATATTGATTAATTAATTGTATTCATTGAATAATTCTTCAATCATTTAATTAAAGTTTGATGTTTTGGTTTATGATATTTTTTATTATGGATGTTAAATATTCTTTCATGATCATGTATTAATCATGTCATAATGTGAGTTCTATCATTTTGAAGTGTTGTATCATGTTCATTGCTATCACTCAACCTCTGAGCGTTCAAAGTTGTTATTGAAGAGAAATGAGATGAAATGTGATTGTATGAATGTTCATTCTATTGGAGAAACATGCTTGGTATGAGGGTGTAATCTCATGATAGTGATTGTGTTGATCCATCTTTTGTATTTGTCGAGTAATGCTTTCATTATTTGAATACAGTTTGACGTTATGATGGATAAGATCTTATTTGTGAATGTTATATATTATATCATTATCATATAGTAGTCATGTCACAATGTGAGTCTTATCATTTTGTAGTGTTGTGTATTGTTGTGTTCATGGTGTGATATGAAACGTTGAAAAAATTTTGACATTTTCTTTATATGTTGTGATGATATTCACTACTCTTTATGAAATTGATAAAACATGTATATCATGTATATGACATCATATCTATGAAGTATTATTGAATGTATATTGATACTTGCTGAGATAATTGATAAATGTTAACTTTGGAGTGTTTGGAAAAATATGGTCTTAGTCTCTTTACATGGGTTTGATAAAAATTCTACTCTTTGGGTTTACTCTTTGGGTTTACTCTTTGGGTTTACTCTTTGGGTTTGGGTTTGGGTTTGGGTTTGGGTTTGGGTTTGGGTTTGGGTTTGGGTTTGGGTTTGGGTTTGGGTTTGGGTTTGGGTTTGGGTTTGGGTTTGGGTTTGGGTTTGGGTTTGGGTTTGGGTTTGGTTTGGGTTTGGGTTTGGGTTTGGGTTTGGGTTTGGGTTTGGGTTTGGGTTTGGGTTTGGGTTTGGGTTTGGGTTTGGGTTTGGGTTTGGGTTTGGGTTTGGGTTTGGGTTTGGGTTTGGGTTTGGGTTTGGGTTTGGGTTTGGGTTTGGGTTTGGGTTTGGGTTTGGGTTTGGGTTTGGGTTTGGGTTTGGGTTTGGGTTTGGGTTTGGGTTTGGGTTTGGGTTTGGTTTGGTT